>NC_090025.1:150385757-150738257 GCF_037176765.1 Anolis sagrei
AAAAATGTGGGAGAAAGGAGCCCCTGAAGTTTCTCCAATTATAGTAATTAGGTGCAATTACTATAACAAAAAGTAATGATTTTTTCACTAAGTATACTTTTAAAACACATTAGAAACGAAATGCCAGCACCCCATAATTATGTAATGACTTTTGGAACTTTTTTTATTGATTGTAGATGCTTGTATCTGCTTGTTTGATAGGAAGTGGCAAATTTCTCCATTACACTCCATTTTAAGGAATGCCCCTCCATGATCCTTCTGTGCATTACTGGTTTAAAGATAATGCAGAGCCCATTGAAAGAAATGTTAAAAGTGGAGGGATTCAAGGAAGGGGGCGGAAATAATGGAAACAGGTGTTATAAGTCCACTGGTCTATTCAAGAGGAGGAATTCAAAGTGGAGAAATATCATAGTAAAAGGTCTTAAAATTGTGCTGGTCTATTCAAGGGGAGGAATTAAAAGGGGGAAAGATCATGGCAAAGGACTGTTAAAATTGCACTCATCTACTTAAGAGGAGGCATTCAAAGAGAAGAGGGGAAGATCCCATTGAAAGGAGTATTTTAAAACTGTAACATGGAAGGAGACATTGCCAGGCTGTGAAATGGGAGATTAAGAGGATGATTGGGTTAAAACGGGAGGAGATAATCCTGTGTGATGGAGGTAAGTAATTTCCTTGTCTTCTTTAAAGATGGAACCCTATGAAACACCACACAAAGAAGATGATTCCCCCTACCCACACACACACAAATGGGATGAGATCCCAGGTCAGTGACCCTCACAGCCCATGTGACACTGGAATCAAGGCTTTAGTCTCTCTCCTACAGTAAATAAGGGGGTTTTTTTTCCCTTTTGCTCTCCTATTTCTGATATTTTTCTTTTCACTGGAAGACCTGATGAAATTTAGCAATTCTCCAGCCAGCACTGGGAGCTGCCCACCCTAACAGGTAATGAAGCTGAGTGCTTCACTAATCTTAAGATCTTCATCACATTAGAAGAACTATTTTCATTTGCAGCTCTTGGTTACTAAAACAGCAAAGGGAAAACCTCATGTTTATTTTTTTTTAAATAGAAGCAAAGTATGACTTAAAGGAGGTATGTACTGGATGCTAAAAAGATGTTTATTTTATTAGTGTGAAGTTTTCCCTTTTCAATAAATATTCTGTGAGTTTCTGGAACAGAAAGTTTGATTCTAAACCTGCACCTGAAGAAGGACGGAAGAGTATGCACAGGTTGGACATTTCTACTAGTAAAACAATTGGTTGTGATATGGCAACATCAGATGTAGCTGTGACAGTTTGGCCTCTCACTCAATCTGCCTCAGAAATTTGGCAACTACGCCAACATAAAGTGTTTGGAGGTGTTAGATAATAGGATGCTTGAATGATGATGTGTTGAATCCAGCTCCCTCACATAGTGGGAAATGATGCAAAAAGCAACAGCAAAGACCTTTATGGTGACCTGTCACAACTACTTTGCAAACTTTCTTCAGGACCACTATTATCTGGTGCCTAAGAACGCATTGGGTTGGCATGTCTTCTTGGCTTCTGTGATGGGTAGAGGACATTTGTGGCCATGGCAATGATGTCGCAACTTTATCCATGATTTATAAAATCATAAATACTGAGCAGGAGGCCAGCCAGACATAATTTGAGCATCTTCAGATACATCTGAAGGATTTCATTGGATGCTCTCCAGATTCTAATTCTGTTAAAGGAGGAATAATAATCAAAGTGATGTTTTTGACCCTACATGGCCCTGTACAGCTTTGGTTTAGATTATATGAATGACTGCATCCCTTTCTACAAACCTGGCAGACATCTACAATCAGCTGGGGAGAATCTTCATTCTGTCCCACCATCCGCTCAAGTGTTTTGGTGGGAAACAGGAGGGGACCTTTATGGTGTCTGCTCCAAATCTGCAGAACTCACTCCCAAGAGAGAGAAAGATGCCCCCATCCCTGCTGGTCTTCTACAAGAAGGTAAAAGCCTATTGTCAAAGGCTTAAACAGCCAGAATCACTGGGATGTTGTGTGATTCCTGAGCTGTATGGATGTCTTTCTCGTGACATTTCACCTCTATCTGTGGCATCTTCAGAGGATCTAATACTAGTAAGTCAAGTGGAGTGTACGTGTGGAATGTCCAGGGTGGGAAAAAAGAACCATTATATGTTAAACAAGTGTAAAAAGTGCATTTAGCAAGCTAGATTTGTATGTTTCTGAAGCACTGGCAATTTAACTTATGGAAAGAGGCAGAACCAAATCTAGACAATGTTCACTTACACTTCTACTGCCAGGCCCAGCTGGCAGTACCTCAGTATATCTCGTTAGGTACATTGAGTACCAAAAAAGAGAAAATGACCAAACTGTTCAAATAAAAACAATTAGCTTAGAACAAGTTACAGTGAAGAAAATGTAATAGCCCTCTTCAGCTACAAACTGTTGCATACTTCTAAAACTTCTCTGAATTGAAAAGTCTCTGCTTGCTGGAGAAGGAAAACAGAGAGGAAATTAGTGTAGCACCCTTAGCAGTTAGTTCTATAGTCCGAAATTCTTCTGTGCCTGCATCTACATTGTAGAATTAGTACAGTTCGACAGCATGTTAACTGACATGACTCAATGCTATGGAATTCTAAGATTTGTAGCTTGGTGAGATATCAGCACTATTTTTTTGCCAAAGAAAGCTTAAACACCTTGCTATACCACATCTCCCATTATTCCATTGCATTGAGACATGGCAGTTAAGATGGTGTCAAACTGCCTTAATTCTACAATGTAGATGTACCCTGTGAGCAGTATGACTGAAGGCACATTGACACACTTATTACAGAGCCAATCCAGTATGTTGAATATGATATCAGCCCAGAAAAGGGTAATCAATCGCAAAGATTACCCCAGCTACCATGGGTGTGGGAGGTTTGGCCCCACTGGACAGCCATCCTAATTGCACCCCCCAGCCTCATTTCAGGGTGTTCTCCTGTTCCCCATTGTTTGCACTGACATCAGTCAAAACAATGGAATACTCAAGGAGGAGGAAAGTAATCTCTCTTCTCCCAGTCCTTCCCACACTGTATAGGCATAGAAAATCAGTGGTAGCCCTACATCACTTAATATCCCCCACATGCTTTAATAGTAATTATTAGGCTTGTTTGATCGTGTTCGTTAGTTTCTAAAGTCGTTATTAATTCGTATTTAAATTAGCTTACGATCCGATATTGAGCCATGCAGGAATAGTGTGAAGAGTAATTAAGAATCGAAACAATTTTTCCAAATTTTCGTAATTATTTTGTAATTATTTTGTAATTATTTCGTAATTATTAAGACGGGAAAGAAGGAGAGAAAAGGTGCCAGCAATGCCTTTCCTCCCCATCCTCCTCCTCCTCCTAGAGATATTTTATTATCTTATTACTTATTTTATTATTTTATTATTTATTTTATTATTTTATTATTTTATTAATTTTAAGTGATTTTAATTTGTATTTTTACTAACTTAATGTATTTTAATTTCATCCTGAATTTATTTTAATTTGGTTTCTGTTAGTTGTAAGTTTTATCACCAACAGTCAGCAACAGAGGGAGAGGGATGCTTCAGAAGTTCCCCCTGTCCCGTTTGGAGGTGTTTTTAGCGCATTGCGCAATCGCGTCCGTCATTAACAAATCGATTGGTAATTAACAAAATTTTGTAAATTTCGAAATTTTGAAATCTTAAATTTCAGAAGTCCTCAGAAATTTGAAACGCTGGCGCCCCCTGGAAACGAAGCGAGTTTAGAACCAAATTTTTCTTGATCAAACAAGCCTAGTAATTATTTTTTAGATCTGGATTCCATAGGGTGAAGCTGTGGTACTTGAGGTGGTATCAAATTGCTAAAATTATATAGTGTGGATTATCTCTGTATGTCAATCTTCTGCAAAATCCAAATCAGGAATAGTTGAGACTTTTTATTACAGTTCTGAAGCAAACAATGTATATTATTGGAACCAGGGAGAAAGGTGATAAATCGGCTGTGGAACGCCCTTCCCGTGGACATCAGGCTAGCCCCCTCCCTGTTGATATTCCGCAGGAAGTTAAAGACCTGGCTGTTTAAGAAGGCATTTGATCAAGAAGTGCAATGACCGGTAATTTGACCATAGGAATGGAACAACGGAAATGATTTTGGATTGTGGGTTTGACGATGAGACGACTCGGAATGGATTTTGTAGTAATGTTGATGTTGATGTTTTGATAAGATGTTTTTCTGATAATGATGATTATTGTGGATTATTTTACACTATGTCTTGTAATTTGCACTTGTTTCCATGTTGTACACCACAATGAGTCGACCTTGGGCTGAGAATTGTGGTCTATAAGCGCAGTAAGTAAATAAATAAATAAATAAATATTAGTGGATGGTTAAGCCAAATGTGCAAGGATTCCATTTTGAAATTGAGCAGGTCTAGTTTTATTGTTGTTTCGCTGTAAAGTGTCATAGTTTCACTGTAATTTCCACTTTTTGTTACCCCAAAATTATGGTGATTAAAATTTGTCATTTAATGAGGTGACAATGAAACATCTGTGATCTTGAGTGTAGCATAATTAGGGGTTAATGAAAGGACACATATGAACATTTAATGATATTTTAGGCTGTGAAAACCCTGTTATAACAAGATTCCATTTCTGCTTTTAGAGATAAGTTTATCAGATGTGTAGAGCCAGCATTAAAAGAAAGTGAAAATATACATTACAATGAATGGTAAGATTTTGCACATCCATAAAAATAGACATGATTGAAAGTGATGGTATGTGAAATTATTTACTACATTTTGTTTTTAAAAAGTTGTTGGAAAAAGAATAAGCCTGATTTCAAAATCAGTTAGGACCTGAATCTATACAACACAGAGGACTGTGAAGGGGAAAATATTTGACATAGAGAAATCTGTCCAAGAAGACAAATGACATGCTTGGAAGAATATGCTCCATATAACATTAACAATAACTATGTCTGTCACACACCCAAGTCCACTGCAAGCTGTTTTGCCATCTTACATAAGCTTATAGGGTGGCAAATCATTTTTAAAGCAGATAGAGACACATGGGAGATTTTCTCTTTTTGGTTTCAAAACAAAGAACATATGGGAGACTTTATGGATTATAAACCTTGTTTCCCCTGTAGAGATGACAAGAAAGCATTCAGAGGGGATTTTGTGGCATCTTTATCTTTTTGACACAAATGTAATTCAGTTCAGCCTTGAAAAAACTGAAACTTTGGCCTCCTGCCTGTTGTACTTATGGGGGTTATATTAAGGTCATTATGAATACTCCAGAGTTGAGCATTTGCTGACATTGAACAGTACCAAGATCTTCTGTTTTCTTCTTTTTCTTTCATGCTATCATGATTATCACTTACAACATTGGTTTATTACATTTGTTTGAAAACTCTGCAATGATCTAAAGAACTAGGGAAAAAGTTGTGGGCTTTTTAAAAACAATTAGGCTAGGATTCTTGCTATGTACTTTTTTGAATTCTGGAAGTTGTAATCATAAAAAAGTTTTTCATGCTTTGATTATTTTAGCAAGAGCAGTAAAACTGATTTCTTTGACATGTCATAAGAAAGAAAGAAAACCAAGGAAACAGGATTGTTGGGGAACAGAGAATCATCGTAATAAAAATAATCAGTTTGCAAACTTGCATATCAAGAAGGAAATCTTTATGAACAACTAAGGTGATCAGTGGAATAACAATCCTTCTATATTTCTTTTATTAGTATAGCCTGCCTTTCGCACAAAAATTCAAGATGGAGTAGAAATTCCTGATGCCCATTGCACAACATGGTAAAGTAATTTAAGTGGTGTCTTTTCCTGTCTGATTCAGCATTAGAACCTGGTATTTCCACCAGCCAACACATGGACTATCTTCTCCAAGGGTGTCATCTTTTAAGCAGTGAAGATAATTTATTAACATACTGAGGTATCCTCAAGTTCCCCTCTCTGTACCACAATTTTTTCCCAAGTTGTCTCACTGATGTTTATGAAAAACATATTCCCTTTCCTTTTACCTGGGAGTTTGAAGTTACTTTCTCCAAGCTTTAATGGGTGCCTTATTTAAACATAGCTAAGTACTTTTCATGTTACAAATTTGTAGTATGATGCTTGTATTTTAACAGTGTGATAGCGCTAGGGCTATATCAGCTCCATCCTATGGAATCCATGTTTTTGCTGTTTAAGGTGGCACTAGATGAGCTCTCTAGCCAAGAATTCTAAATATTCTCCCCCAAGCTGCAGATCTATATTTGTGTACTGTGAAAGAGCCCTCATGGAGCCCCAATTATTCTTATTCATTATCTCTGCTAAGGAATGATAAGACAATCACACTGCTATAAAAGCTTAAATTTTGATTTAAAAAATGATGTAAAAGAATATGATGGCCCTCTGAGGAGCAACTCCGGGAGCTGGGAATTAGGCATGGGCAATCCATGGTTGTAAATGGTTCTAAAGCACTTACAAAACTAAAGTTTTGGTGGCGAAAACTAGGGGGCACTGGTGCTTTGCTTCTACAGTGTTGCTAAAGTTCTGGTGGTGAAAATTTCAGAACTCTTAACAAAACTTTCAAAAATTCATTATTATTTCATTATTGGCAATTTTTATGACAGAACCAATTAGGAACTGCCATTTATAACAACATTTTGAAAGTTTTGTTAAGAGTTCTGAAATTTTCACCACCAGAACTTTACCAACACTATAGAAGCAAAGCACCAGCACCCCCTAGTATTCACCACCAGAACGTCTCTGGTTGTCTCTGGTTGCTTCTACTTTTACATCTACTGAATTGGACATGGCTCTCAACAAATGTAAGAATGGCAAAGCAGCTGGCTTGGATGATCTACGGATGGAACAAATCAAGAACTTTGGTCCAAAAGCAAGGCGCTGGCTGCTGGAGCTGATGAACAACTGCACTGCATCCTGTCAGATCTCCAAAATCTGGAGGAAAGCAAGAGTCATCGCCATCTTGAAGCCAGGCAAAGACCGTAATGACCCAAAAAGCTACAGACCAATCTCCCTGTTGTGCCACCTCTACAAAGTTCTGGAGAGACTTATTTTGCATAGAATTATGGAAAATATAGACCCCTGTCTGATCCCACAGCAAGCTGGCTTCAGAAAAGGCAAAAGCTGCACATCGCAAGTGCTGAACCTGACTCAGCACATAGAAGATGGCTTTGAAAGGCAGCAGATCACAGGAGCTGTCTTCGTAGACTTGTCAGCAGCCTATGATACTGTGAACCACCGCCTCCTCCGGAGAAAAATGTATAATATCACAAAGGACTACCACCTCACCCGCCTCATAGGAAACCTGCTACAAAACAGGAGCTTTTTTGTTGAGTCCCAGGGCCAGAGAAGCAGAAGGCAGAAACAGAAGAACGGCCTGCCTCAGGGGAGCGTGCTTGCTCCATCCATGTTCAACATCTACACAAATGACCAGCCACTGCCAGAAGGGACAGAGAGTTTCATCTATGCTGATGATCGTGCCATTACCACTCAAGCAGGGAGCTTTGAGATGGTAGAACAGAAGCTCTCCGAAGCTCTAGGTGCTCTTACTGCCTATTACAGGGAAAACCAACTGATCCCTAATCCATCTAAAACACAGACATGTGCCTTTCACCTTAAGAACAGACAAGCATCCCGAGCTCTGAGGATTACCTGGGAAGGAATCCCACTGGAGCATTGCAACACACCGAAATACCTGGGAGTCACTTTGGACCGTGCTCTGACCTACAAGAAGCACTGCCTGAACATCAAACAAAAAGTTGGTGCTAGAAACAACATCATACGAAAGCTGACTGGCACAACCTGGGGATCACAACCAGACACAGTGAAGACATCTGCCCTTGCGCTATGCTACTCTGCTGCTGAGTATGCATGCCCAGTGTGGAACACATCTCACCACACTAAAACAGTGGATGTGGCTCTTAATGAGACATGCCGCATTATCACAGGGTGTCTGCGCCCCACACCACTGAGAAATTACACTGCTTAACCGGTATTGCACCACCTGACATCCGCCGGGAAGTAGCAGCCAATAGTGAAAGGACCAAGGCAGAAACATCTCCAGCTCATCCCCTGTTTGGGTATCAGCCAGCACGTCAACGACTTAAATCAGGACATAGTTTTCTTAGATCTACAGAGACACTCGCTGGAACACCCCAGCAAGCGAGAGTCCAAAAGTGGCAGGCCCAAACCCAGCACCTCAATTCATGGGTGATACCAGATGAGAGATTCCCCCCTGGGCACTCAGAAGACTGGGCGACTTGGAAGGCACTGAACAGACTGCGCTCTGGCACCACGAGATGCAGAGCCAACCTTAAGAAATGGGGCTACAGGGTGGAATCCTTGGCATGCGAGTGCGGAGAAGAACAAACCACTGACCACCTGCTGCAATGCACCCTGAGCCCTGTCACATGCACAATGGAGGACCTTCTTGCGGCAACCCCAGAGGCACTCCAAGTGGCCAGATACTGGTCAAAGGACATTTAACCAAATACCAAATTTGCAAAATCTGTGTGTTTTCTTTTCCTTTTTCTTTTTAATCTGTGTGTTTGTTTTGCTCTGTCAGAATTGTAATACAATGGTTGTTGATGACACGATAAATAAATAACCACCAGAACATTAGTTTTTTAAAAGTATTTTAGCACCATTTAGAACCATGGCTTTCCCATGCCTACTGAGAATGTTTAGTTTGGAGATGAGAGAGCTATAAGAGAGGATATGATAGGCATTAGGCCTGGGTAACAACGCAAAAAATTGTTTCTAAAATCGATTTGTATTTGGGGGGTTTTTGCGTTTTGATATTTAAAATAATTACAAAACTTTCCTTTAAAAAAGTTCAGTATTTACGAAATTTTGTTAATATTAACGAATCGATTCGTTAAGATGGCGGACCCCCCGCGCATTCGCAAATCACTTCCGAAACTTCATTATTGGTGCGGGGGTCGATTTGTTAAGGTGATAACGAATCGATTCGTTAAAATGACGGACGCGATTTGCGCACGCGCAAAAACGACTTCCGAAACTTCGTTATTGCACACGAATCGATTCATTATTAAAATTAGATTATTTTTTGAATTTTTTGAAGAATAAAAGAGAAATATTTATCAGAAATGTTTAAAAATGGAAAATTAACAAAAAGCTTTCCCTGTTGTGGAGCGAACACAGCCACAGGACAGGGAGAAACGCACACACAGGCACACAAGATTCTTTTCTTTTTTTAGATTATTTTTTGAATTTTTTGAAGAATAAAAGAGAAATATTTATCAGAAATATTTAAAAATGGAAAATTAACAAAAAACTTGCCCTCTTGTGGAGCAAACACAGCCACAGGACAGGGAGAAATGCACACATAGGCACACAAGATTCTTTTCTTTTTTTAGATTATTTTTTGAATTTTTTGAAGAATTAAAGAAAAATATTTATCAGAAATATTTAAAAATGGAAAATTAACAAAAAGCTTTCCCTGCCCTGTTGTAGGGTGAAAACAGGGCAAAGCCTCCCCGCTGCTCCCAGCCCAGGTCTCACAACCGCCCTCGCTCTCCCAACAACAATGAATGAATCAATGTGAATGAATGAATGCAAGCAATGAATGAATGCAAGCAATGAATGAAAGCAAGAAATGAATGAATGCAAGCAATGAATGAATCCAAGCCAAGCCAAGCCAAGCCTCCCTCCCGAACCTCCCGTCTCCTCCCTCGCCTTCGCAATGAGCAATGCGGCCACGCGGAGCCGCTTTTAAAGGGCAGCCCGCCCAATCACAATCAGCCACGGTGCTTGGGAGCGCCGGATTGGCTCCCAGGGCACCCAGCATCCTCCATCCCTTAAACGTCATTTCCAAAACGGGCGGAAGCTCGTAAAAAGGATGGAGGATGCCATTTCGATATTGAAAAACCCTTCCGGGTTTGAAAATATGTTTTGAAATCATTTTGTAATTGTTAAAAATAACTAATATTTAACGAATTACAAAATTAACGAACGAAACCGCCCAGGCCTAATAGGCATGTTTAAATATGTGAAAGTCTGTCATAGGTAGGAGGGGATGAGCTTGTTTTCTACTGCTCCAGAGAAGGGGAAAGAAACAATGGATTCAATTTCTAGGAAAAAAGATTCCATCTCAACATTAGGCAGAACTTCCTCATGTTAAGAGCTGTTTGGCAATGAATATGCTGCCTCGGAGTGTGATGGAGTCTCCTTCTCTGGAGATTTTTAAGTAGAGGCTGGATGGCCATCTGCTGGGGTGATTTGATTGTGTGTCCCCGTATGGAAGGGGGTTGGACTGGATGGCCTTTGTGTTCTCTTCCAACTCTATGAATCTATGATTTTACTGTATTGTCAAAGACTTCCCAACAAACCTCACAACCTCTGAGGATGCTTGCCACAGATGCAGGTGAAACGTCAGAAGAGAATGCTTTTAGAACATGTCCATACAACCCAAAAAACCTACAACATCCCTATGATTTTACTGTTTGCTATATATTTGGGATGTTCTCTCTTATAAATGTCGGACTTCAAGAACACTGTCTTCCTCCTACAGGTAACTCAGTTCAAAGCCCTCCTGATCAGATTTGTGAGAATTTTAGCTAAAATGTTCCTGCCAATTTCTGTAAGGAACAACCCATCCCTTGCCAGCAGCCCAACTTCATTAAGCCTAGCTCTAGAGAAAACACTGGGTTTGAACAGAGCACATTTCTAGATATTTTCTAGCTCTTTGCATATAGAGTCCCTGAGTTACAAACATCCAACCGACAAATGATTCATAGTTCAGAATGGGGGTGAGACAACAGAAAGTGAGAGAAATCAATCCCTAGGAAAGGAAATTAACTCCTGAAAGAGTTATCATTGATAAAGTTGTCTCCTATGAAGCTTTAATCAGCAACCCTTGCTTCCACAAGAAGCCAAATTTTTCAAAATCCAATTATCACAGGGACAGAAAGTGAGGTGAAATCTTCTGAACAGGGTCTCAGACAGCAAAACAAACACCACAGGGATGTTAATCCTTCCCTATGCTATCCAAAGCTTAAAATAAATTTTTGAATGGAGTTACAATTTTTAAAAATGTACCCATTCTGACAAATTCAACTTAAGAATTCATACCTTGGGATAGCCTGTAAATGAAAAGGTATTCAACAAGCTCATGTAATAAATGAACCAGCTGTATTTCCATGGACTTGATATAGTGGGTATACAAAATGTTTTCAATTGTAAAAGTTTGCCCGGTGAAATTATTGATGTCAAAAGTGGATTCACACTGACAGATGTAAAGGACTGTGGTGAATCAGAACCTAAACATCTTTCATCGTTACAAAGCCCTTGTCTCACTGATGGTGAACAGAACATCCATGCTAAACTCGCGTTGTATGCTGTTTAGCTTGGATTTTCTTAATCATTAGGGTCTGATGTTAAAGACACTTAACATGGGAGGGGGCTTTAAAATATGTTTTTGGCCCAACTTCAAAAGCTCCCTGGTGAAAAATATCTGGTTAGGTTGGTTTTGGATCTGAGTCAAACTTTAGATGTTATGACTATGCTTTCAGCACCTTTGACAATAATAATATGTAGCAGGCAGACAGGAATTTATTTGAAGTTCACCAGGCCAAGAACTGAAATTGCTGTGAGATGAAATGTGGATTTTGAACATCTTATTTTATAGCACAGTCCTATGAATATCTCCTGAAAATCATGTTGTTCATGGAAGCTAAATCACAGAAAAATATATGTAGAACTGCAGCCTGAATTCAGAAACCACTAAGTGATGTGGGATCATCATATTTACTAATGCTATCATCCCAATTACAGATAAATAGAAGTGAAATTTAATCTTCTTATCTAATTAAGATGACAACACCTGTAAGGTATGACCAAGATTCCAGGGTTCCATTAGGTTTTCCCCCGCAAATTATCTGTGTTAGAGTAGAATGTTAGATTTCTCATTTCATTGACTAGATATTGATTTTTTGGGTCACAAGCTGCAAAAATTACTTTTGGAGGGATTACAACTCTCAGAATCCAGAACTTTTAACTACATTATTTCAGAGTTTCTTAGCCAGCATGTCCCTAGCATATGCATGGGACATGCTGGCTAAGAAACTCTGAAATAATGTAGTTAAAAGTTCTAGAGGCATTCTCTCCTGACATTTCACCTGTATCTATGCAAGCATCCTCAGAGGTAGTGAGGTCTGTTGGAACTAGGAAAATGGGTTTATATATCTGTGGAATGACCTGGGTGGGACAAAGAACTCTTGTCTGTTGGAGCTAGGTGTGAATATTTCAACTGACCACCTTGATTAGCATTTGATGGCCTGGCAGTGCCTGAGGCAATCTTTGTTGAGAGGTAATTAGATGTCCCTGATTGTTTCCTCTCTGTTGTTTTGCTGTTGTAATTTTAGAGTTTTTTAATACTGATAGCCAGATTTTGTTCATTTTCATGGTTTCTTCCTTTCTGTTGAAATTGTCCACATGCTTGTGGATTTCAATGGCTTCTCTGTGTAGTCTGACATGGTGGTTGTGAGAGTGGTCCAGCATTTCTGTGTTCTCAAATAATATGCTGTGTCCAGGCTGGTTCATCAGGTGCTCTGCTATGGCTGACTTCTCTGGTTAAAGTAGTCTGCAGTGCCTTTCATGTTCCTTGATTCATGTTTGGGCACTTCGTCTGGTGGTCCCTATGAAGACTTGTCCACAGCTGCATGGTATACAGTAGACTCCTGAAAAAGTGAGAGGATCCCTCTTGTCCTTTGCTGAACATAGCATTTGTTGGATTTTCTTGGTGGGTCTGTAGATAGTTTGTATGTTGTGTTTCCTCATCAGCTTCCCAATGCGGTCAGTGGTTCCCTTGATGTATGGCAAGAACACTTTTCTTCTGGGTGGATCTTTGTCTTTACTCTCCTGGCTTGTTCTCTGTAGAGTCCAGTTGAGGTGGTTCAGTTCATCTTGTAGGAGGTGGGGTACACAGATTCTTTTTGCATGCTCTGCCAAGGCTTTAATGGTGCTTCTTTTTCTGACTTGGGTGATGGTTGGAGTTTTTGTGTAGATATCTATCTGTGTGTTTGGGTTTTCTGTAAACGGTGTGACCCAATTGTTGATCTGGTTTACGGATGACTGGGACATCTAGAAAAGGCAGTCTTCCTTCATTTTCTTTTTCCATGGTGAATTGGATGTTTGGGTGGATGCTGTTAAGATGGTCCAGGAAAAACTGTGTAGTTTTTCTTCTCCATGGCTCCAAATGGTGAAAGGGTCATCCACATATCTGAACCATATAGTGGGCTTTTTTGTTGCTGTTTCCAGGGCTTGTTTTTCAAAGTGTTCCATGTAGAAATTAGCTATGACCAGGCTGAGAGGGCTCCCCATAGCTACTCCATCTTTCTGTTCGTAGAATTCATTGTCCCACTGAAAGTAGCTGGTGGTGAGGCAATGGTGAAACAAAGGTGTGATTTCCTCTGGGAACTTTTGGTTGATCAGTGCAATGGTGCACTTGTGTAGTATACTGTAAGAAGATAAAGTTGTAATCAATTATACAGAATTGAGAAAAATGGATGACTATAGGCTAGAAATTAACACACTCAAATACCAGGTAAAAATATTTATTTGATTGGATTTCTCCTGAGATATATTTGTTTTCTTCACTGATTCCCTATTAATGTGGCCATACATTGGAATAATCAGGAAGTAGTTAATAGAACTTAATAGCAACTCGCAAGGAGCAAACCAATCTTGTGCTTATGCTGAATATATATGAACACATATGCAAACACAACGACACACTAAAATAGAAAAATAAAAGCACTATTCACACATTTGGCAATGAGCAGGGATAAGCTACCCCAAATAACTGTACCCATAATAACAGCATGTTCTGTAAGTGGTGCTGCTCATATGGCAACCATTGCATATGTGAAGACCTGTTCCTCCCTTTCACCTTCACGATGTATCCATAGACAATTAAGAAAGGCACTATATATGTATTATTGAGGGAGGGTAGTTATTTGGTGTGGTCCCATCACTGCCTAGATCTTGGGGTAAGTAGTTTACATAGTATCTGAATTCCACTATAGTATGAGCAATTGATCTGTCACTGTGTTTAATTCTTAGTAGTTATAGAAGAGGAGACAATTTATAAGAATTAAGAAAAGGTATGTCATCCTCTTTTTAATGGGATAATGAGAAGCACAAGTGTCCCATTGTGGTTCTTCATTTAATAGCAGAAGATTATTTTTAAAGCATCTGATAAAAGAGTGTACATTCTAAAGTCAAATAAACATCTTTTGTTTAAATGGCTTTGAAAAAGACTTCTCCTTCTTAGAAGAAAAAGAGAAATAGTGCCTCAGGCCCTTACAATTCCTATGGCAATGCAGAAACCCGTTGATGTATGTTTCTACTTAGTAAAATTTTACATAGAAAGAAAGCAGCTGTAGTTAGGAAGAAGTTTTGAAGAATCAGGTCCAAGTGGCTGCCAGAAGCATATATTTTAGTGAGCAAGCAAAGAAAGTTCTAGTTTAGATATAGCAGGCAAGAAGCAGAACTCAACACAGAGGTATCCAATAGAGAGTCAGGGAAAGAATGCTGACAGAAGATGCATAGGAAGTCAGAACAGAAACAGGAAATTAAGTTACTGTCTCATTCATGGCATTCTTTTAGAGCAGAAAATCACTTTTCTAAACTGACAATTATTTTCACTAGATAGAAAAGGGCATAATATTTTAAGTAAATAATCCGATCCCCAATACAGCAGGCCTTAGATTTTTCTAGAAATAACATGTTAATCAAATGTGCAAATAATCAAATCCATAAAAGTGAATCCCACAAAAGTGGAGAGCAGACTGTATATCTTTCCATTTCAGATGCTAAAATTTGTCATCTGTTCTCTCCATTAAAAATCATATTTAGAGATTCAGAGATTCTGCTGATATATAATATCAAAGAATGTTTACAGTCATTTCCTATGGATTGTTTGTAAGAATGCATATTTATGAATGGATAATTTTGTTTTCTTTTATATTGTGTTATTTATTTAGTCTTTCTCTAATCTGTGTGGGAAATATGAGGATGCAACTCTCAAATGGAGTACACCTGTCTTTCCTTTCCCCTGGATCTTCATGGCCTGTTTCACTTCTCTCTCTCCCTCTCATCCCTACTTCTGATGTCATTAAGGTTGGGTTCACTCAATGCTGTAACCATTGTGTTATCCCCATGAACTTTCTCTCATAACCAGAGCAAAAATGCATTAGAGTATTTGAAAAATACATTAGCAAAAAGTTTAGCCTTGTAGCATATTGATACTGTATGCTGCGTTCACAAAAATATTTTGTTGTTATATCTAACTACAGAGATATATTAAGAAAACAATAATACATTTCTGCTGAAACATCCCTTAGCACCATGAGCAAAATGGCACATAAATGTACATTGGTGTAAACACTAAACAAGACATTACTGAAGTGTGTAGTGGTGGCCTGTCAATGTATACAAGGTCATGTTTGGGAAGAATCTGAGGATATTTATTATGTAATTGAAATAGATTGAAGATTTCAGATGTCAAAAGTTTTTTTTTTCAAAGAGTTACTTTACCTCTCTTTACAAGCCTAGTTCACTTTTCCCTCTGCTAAAAACATCAGATGGGATTCCTCTGAATTACCACCTGGAGTGAGGTAGTCTATATTCCTGGAGGAAAAAAAAGGTTTATCTTTGAAATAATGCAAGAGGCTAAGCATGTGCATGATGATACCTGGGGTCTGTTACAAGTTGTGGCTCTGTTAACACAAAGTGAGTAGCACTAAAGATAGCATTGACCCTGACTGTCAAGAAAACTGGGCTAAAATGCACACCATAAAAGAACTAAAGATCAAAAGGCTATATATTATAAAATAAAGCTGTCATTTCTTTGCAAGATGAAAATATAACTTTTTCAGTATTTACTTCTAGTTCAGCAACACTGATATGTAAAACCAGAATCCTAGTATTTTCCCCAGAAATCTAGATAGAAGTCTTTTTCCCCCAAACACTTTTAAAACAGAAATATATGGCAACCTCCCTTCTGCCAAGTCATGTTTTGCTATGATAAAATAATTCTCATTCAACTTTGATTAGTCATTTTGGAATACTATGTTAAGGGATGGTTTTACTATTGCATCCCTTTAAGCTGAGAAATCAAGTGCAGAAAGCATTACTTCATTCTTTATGCATATTTGAGGATGCCGTTTAATGAGATGTACCAGTGACCACCATCACAGAAAAAAAGTAGCTGGACCTATAAATAATGTTGTTCTGAGTCAGTCTTTAGTGGTTAGAAAAAGAAAGCCCTTCATAATTTGCTACATGATACTTAAAGCAAAAAATCCTTGAATTCCTTTCCTCTTTCCATGTTGACAATGACATTTCCCTCCCTGTTTTAACTTCACAGAAGTTTTTCCCACATATGTAAATAATCAGTTGCCTCATAATTTTTACTTTAAAGCTAGCCTTTTAGATCACCTTGTATTTCTGCAATTTTGGGATGACTAGAGACAACACAGTAAAATGAAACACTCAGGCAGATCTCCATCAACTGTTGAGAAATTTCTTCCAGAGAATGTAGCAGCTTTACGTAAGCAAGGGTTACATATAGCTAAAAGTAATCTTATCCTCTCAGCTGTTTCTGATACTCTACGGGAGTATTGATTGATTCC
This sequence comes from Anolis sagrei, assembly GCF_037176765.1. NCBI lineage: Eukaryota > Metazoa > Chordata > Lepidosauria > Squamata > Anolidae > Anolis > Anolis sagrei. The sequence continues at coordinate 150,402,429 of NC_090025.1, forward strand.
TTTATCAGTAGTAAAGTTACATGCGCTATCCTTCGTCCCCACCAGACTGAACTGCAAGTATAATCAATTTATAACTTACCATGGTAAATAATTGAATATATCTATATAATCTCCTTAGATTATATACTTAGATTATATACTATTTAGGAGAGAGGCAGTATGTGTAGTGGTTTGAATATTGGACTACTACTTTGGAAACCAGTATTCAAATCTCTATTTGGTCATGGAATGCACTGGGTCACCTTAGGCAAATCATACATTCTCAACCTCAATGGAAGGCAATAGCAAACCTTGCCAAGAAAACCCCATGATAGCTTCATTTTTGGGATACTGTTAGTCAGAAATTACTTGAAGGTACACAACACAAGATCAACTTTTGAGAACAAGAGTTAATGCAGGAAGTTCTCTTGCATGGTTTCTCAGATTCAGCATCAATAAATGTTGGTTACATTCTTTGTCTAATGATGGATTTTCCAAAGATTTTCACTGAGGACCACATCAGTCTTATGGTTGCCTTCAAATTGTCATTTGTAATTGTAAGATTGTATAAATATAACTATGTTGTCCTACATTGAAAGCCTCAGGGACCACATAAAATAATATGGTTGTCTGGATTTTGCACAAGGGCCTTATGTTTGACACATGTACTTGAGGGAGTCGGGTTGGGAGTCAAAATGTACATAACCAGTATTACTACATCAAGTATCACATCTCATCTTATGTTTCTCTCTATCTCTCTAACATGCTGTCCCTGACAAAATGGATTTCTGTGCATAATCCTTTGCACAAATGGAAAAGTCCTAAGAGGTGAGAAACAATTAAAAACACTACAAAATTCTTAGAAACTTCCTCAGCAGCAAAAAAAAAATATTAACTACTTTTGGGAGATTTCTGTGCTTGTGTTGAAGAAAAAAAATAAGCAAAGATTTACATCCCCAGAGAAGATAATACTACATCCTGCTTGGAAACAAAGCTTACATTCATCAACGTTTTGTTAAAGACTTTGCATTTGTAGAAAAACTTTGGAATCTTGAAGAACCAGGTGCATCAAACAGACACTGAGTAATGTTTGTAGCAGAATATACCTGAAATCCCTCTTGGTCAGACACCTGCGAGATCCTCTGGTGAGCACACAGCTGCCTATAAACATCTTTTTTCATCCAGACGACTGAGAAAGCCAAGGGGCCTCCTTTAAAACATGATATCCCTTTGTCTGCTGCAAAATCCCTATTGTACTTTTTGTGCTATTATTTATGCAGCCACTGCTTGCTTCCTCCAGTTGTATTCCCTCTTTGATTCCTCTGCAGATACATACTCCATATTTTAAATTAGTTCTGAAATTAATTGATAGTAGGGTACTCTGTCAGGGGTATTTAAGGCTGGACCTACACTGCCCTTTATCCCAGGATCTGATCACAAATTATCTGCTTATCCCCGATTTTCTGGCAGTGTAGACTTATATAATCCAGTTCAAAGCAGATAATCTGGGATCAGATTCCGGGCTATAGCACAGTGTAGATCCAATCTTAGACAAAACGGAGATTCTAAATATTTTTCCCAGTGATTTACCAGTTGAAATATGTAATGTAAGGAAACCATGTTTATTTTCCATTCCAATGTAATGAAATTTACAATTTTTGCTTCTCCTTCCCAAACCCCTAATGCACAACAATTAAATGGCCAAATTAAATAGGAGTGATAATTCACAGTATGAACAGGGTCTAGATGTGCCTGCGTCATAATCACCCTGTAAAGTATAGACAATACTTGGGTGAGAGGCTCCCAGAACCAGGAGACAGCTACAAAGCTTCCTGGGATTTGCAAACTTCTATAGGCAATCCATATCCAATGTCACCCAAATAGCCTTAGCTCTAACTGACATGCAAAAAACAAAGAAGAAAGGCGGGGGAGCTCAAGCACAAAGTAAACCCAGACCTAGCGCTAAGTTGCAAGAGGCAAGGAATGCCAAGAGGCTTTTGAAATCCTAAAACATCTCATTAATTCAGAACTCACCCCCAGCACCCTTTCATCATACAAGTGGATGCCAGTGATATGACCACCGGGGGGGGGGGGGGGGGGGAGGAGGAGAGATTTTACAACAGAAGGATGACAAAGGAATTTTGCACCCATGTAGTTACCTCTTCTGGAAATTTAATACAACAGAAGTCCATTGGCCAATCTGGGAAAAGAAAGCGGCAGCTATTAAATTTTACAGCCTGCCTGCTATGAAAATGCAAAAGATGAGCAACATTTTGAGAGATAAAGGTAGCCATCCAAGCACTAACATACTGAACAGACAGAAATTCAAACATACACTTATAATTATATATCATAATGTCAGAGAAAGACTGACTACAACCCTCTGGTAAGAGATATCAACATGGAGGATTTTGGTCATGAATATATAGGAGGAGAGGGGGAGAGGGAGGGAGAAAATGATATGTCGAAAGGAAATAATATTTGCCGCTTTTCACATTTATGGACCATAGTATAAAAACAAATTCAAAATCACAATGCTCATTCATGTTGTACATTCATCAATAATAATAGTGTGTGCACTTGTGCGTATGCCTATTTGTTGATCTATAGCTCTGTGAAACAGACTTTGGATAGGGGCATCACAGACTTTTGTCTCAGACTTATGTTGTAATTAACAAATCCCAGGTTCATTTATTTTAATTAATTTAACCATGTTTCTACCCTAAAATTACCACATTGAATCACTGTCTTCCTCCCAGATATAACTCAGTTCAAAGCCCTCCTGATCATGTTCGTGAGATTCTTAGCAAAAATGTTCCCACCAATTTCTGTGAGGAGCAACTCATCCCTTCCCAGCAGCCCAACTTCATTAAACCTAGCTCTGGAGAGAATACTGGGTTTAAAGAGAACATATCTCTAGATATTTTCTAGCTTTTTACATATACAGTTCCTGAGTTACAAACATCTGACAATCACTGGTGACAAACACTAGACTCCTACATAGTAAACAGACTCCTGGAGAATCTCCAAGATTTCAGGAAAACAGGACATTTTCCTAACCCTACTTGGAGATCTTTGATGTTTCCTCATGGTCTCCCATCTAAGTACTAGCATGAGGCTGCTTAGCTTCTGAAATCTATTGAGATTTGTTATGATCAGTGTGTTCTGGTGTTATATCCTGACCATCAGGCATCTTGGCTGGGGTTAATGGGAGTTCAAGCTTAACAATACCTAGAGAGCAAAAATTTTCCCACTCTTGCTCTAAATAAGATGTGCATCCAGTATATAATGTCAGCTTAAAACACAACGAGGACTGCAATATCTTAGAAAACTTTTCAGAGCCTTCCAAATTGTTGTGCTGCAGTGACCATAAACAGTGCTCAAGAGAGCTCTCTGTTTTAAAATCCCTATACCAAATGTGGCTATTTCCTTCCCTCTGACTTTTAAGTATGCCTCTCTTGTTACTTCTAAATCCTCTTAGCCAAAGGAGCTCTATCTTGGGACACATAATACTCTTCTTGCAGAATCATTTTCATTTGTCTTGCCCAAGATAGCTACCATCCTGCTTCACTGATTTGGATGGAAATGATTTCATTTGTAGCATGCAGGTAACTTCTTTCTTGATGCACAGGTGGTGTCCTTTAAATCCTAAAAGTTTCCATTTCCTTTTGCTCAGCTGTCAATGAGCCCAGTTTGACAGAACACACAAGCCTGCTATGCTCATTATTCTTGATTCCCCTGCATTTAAAGTTCTCCAGCATTGTCTGCTACACTTAGCTAATAATCCTTCTGTGATTTTTAGCATAACATTTTAGTATTAGCCTTTGTTAAAGAAATGAGTAGATTGAGTTACCCTTGAGACATGAGTAAAAGAGAACTGTTTATCATCATCATGTTCAAGTGGACATAAAAACATATCATTTCATTGCACCATTTTGTTTAAATAAAATCTGTCTTCCACCTGGTGTAAACAACCTCTTGACATAAAGTGTCAGGAGAGAATATGCATGTTTTCAAAGGGCTGTGTTCCACAGTCCAGCAAAGCAAAATATTAATCAACTTATGAAAGTTTATAGCTAAAAGAGGTAACCTATGTCCTTTATCTCATATTGGGGAGAAGATTAGAAATTGCCTGTTTCCTTTTTCACAAAATTATCCTGTATTTCATTATTCTTGATTCCCCTACATTTAAAGTTCTCCAGCATTGTCTGCTACACTTCACTTCTCCGGACACTCTGCAAATAATTTAGGCCTTCTCTGCCAAACCTTTATTCTGCAGCACACCTCATGAAGAACCCTTGTAGACCAGATGAGGTAATATAATAAACTGCAGAATGAAACATTTAAAGTTGTTGTTTTTTTTAAAAAAAGGATTAGACTTTATCAGACCTTCTCTAGAAAGGGATCACAGAAACATATAGAATCATACTGTTAGCGGAGGCTCAACAGGTCTATCAAGTCCAGATCTCTACTCACTCAGAATATCCAGATGAAACATCTTCAGCAGGTAGCTTTCCAGCCTCTTTTAAATAAGAATCCTAGTATGAAATTTTCATGCACAGCAATTTCTCACATCAGTGGAACCAGATGCAAGCCTTCCTAGGTGCTCCACACATTATTTTGTTCACTATTCCTGGCCTCACCGATTGAAGCATGCAGACACAAGAAGAAGGCAACACATGAGATAAATATACTTTTTGACCATTTTTGTAACCTCTGAATCCCATCATCAAAATTAATCAATGTGGTGGTCTTCTTGACAAAACAAGGAGAATTACATTTCTGAATCTAAATCCAATTGCTGGTCATAACTAAGATAGGCCCATGAAATAAATAAAATTTTAATTATGTATATGTAATTGCCTCCATATGCCCTGAAAGCACAACTCTTTTTTTAAAAGAATGAGATGTGTAGTTCTGGTGTACTTTTAGTAATGTTTTTTAAAGAAAAAAAGCTTTTTTCAGTGTTAAAAACAGCTGTACATGTGAACAGGTCAGTGCAAATGGTAAAAAGGGCTTTCCTGTGTTAATATTTTAAGGGCCAATATTTTTAATGTATTTTTATTGCTGTTGACCTGTTTATGTTAATTGTTGTGCTTGAACTTTTTCTTTGTCGGCATCTAATGACTGCCAATTGTAAGCTGTTCTAACTCCCCCCTCAGGGTTTGAAAACAACGGGATACAAATGCTCTAAATAAATAAATAATGTTCAATGCAATTGGTACAAAGGGCTCCCTTATATTTCTTAACCCTCCCCAATTCTACCACTGTTGAAGTTGTATCTTTTTAGTATGGAGTTTCATTTGACATCAAAACTAGAAAAAAAGTATAAATGTTTTATATCTCTGAAGTTCAGAAATAAAAGTGTTGGTGACATCTTGCTTGGTGTGGTATAACTGCTATTTGAGTTGATTTATTGTCCCTGACTTGCAGTGTTAGTGGATAAATGAAAAAAAGACTACATTTCCTTCAATTTCTACTATGTTTTCCCTAAAGAGAGGTTCAAGATTCAGTTTCAACAGAAGATAGTGTTCTTGCACAGAATATTTAATTTCCTGCAAAAGCACTTGGTATCTACATGCATTTGTCTAGTACAGTAATCATGACCACTATACCCCTGAGATTAATAATTTAAACTAGATTCTTAGCATGAGTTCTATTTACTATGTCTCATATTAATAAGAAAATTCTGGCAGGTATGAATTCTTCTGGTTCTAGTGGTTGAATAGTACAGCTAAAGCAGCTAATATTTTGTGACTGTGTAACTGTTAAAGACAAGGCAGCAGCAGTCTCCAGTACATCTGGCAATTTAATGGAAGACAGAATCCTGCAATATTACAGTTTAATATCTGCATTCTGTTTTGTGGCTATTTATGAGAAAATACAAACTATTCCTTTCACATAAACCTATTTATGTTTTTGTTCTTATTAACTATATGTGTATATTTGGTCAGTGAAGCTAATTATATGAAATGCTGTCTAATGAATAGCTGATAAGCGCCTCTAAAGGCCACATTTTGCATCAACAAAATGAAGTTAAAATTTTCAAAAGTGTATAATGAAGTGTTAAATCCATAGATACCCAAAGCAGATGTAGCTACTGTCCTCTGAAAAATGCCTTAAATAGTGCAATTTATCTGGACATGACACTAATTGCTGGATATTGTGTCTGGCTGATATTCAGTTTTATTCAGAAGAAAAATGAAAATGAAATCGGCAGTTGGTGTGTGTAATACATGCACACACACATACACTTTTATCTTACACATCATCATCAGAAGATGAGCTGACCTCCACTCTGTCATTATCTCTTACAGCTGTTCTTGACTCCACATGTGAACTCCTGCTCCCATCCCTCCAATTTCTCCATCTTCTGTCAAGACTTAAATCCTCCCAAGACTCAGATGTATTTCCAGTTTGCCAATCCTCATTACCAGAGAAACCCATAAACGTGTCACTAGACGTCGGTGCTGCACATCTTGTACCTCTTTTACCTTAGTCCAGTCCAATGTATCATCCCCATCCTCATCACTCCCATTCCCATCTCTCCCAGAGAAACCCATAAATGATTCTTCATCTGTGGGAGCAGTACGTATATCCCGGATCCTCTTCCTTTTTTGCTCCTCATCAGACTCCTGCTCCCGAGTAACCCGTTTTCCCCTTCTAGTGTCCACACTACTGGTAGCATCGTTACTTGCAGGCTCTACTACAACATCTGCAGTGCACTGCTTTTCATAAAACAATGAAATGTGTATGTGCAAAACATCTCTATTACTACCACCAATTTCTTTAAGGTTTCTCATAATTCCTAATGCCTTTGTATGTAACTCCAATGGCAGCTCAATGTCAACAGAAATTGATTCCACCCTGGGATCACTTAACATTAAAGAAGCCATTTAAGGTGCAGAACCCAAGCCATCCAATCAATGCCAAGGAACCAAAGTTAAGATAGCAACCTAGAAAAGTGGTATGGTTTGGTGAGCATGTCTTACTTGAGAAAGAGGCATTTATGGTGGGTAGTATGAAAGCTTCTTACCACTATAATTGCCAGAGCTATATGCATTAGCAGCAAGAAAGAAAAAAAGGGTAAGAAAGAAAAGGCAGGTGGGGAAACCCTAATAGATCAATACTAAATACAGGAACAAGGCAGGAGATAGTTGAAAGGATTAAGCCAAGGAGGCAAAGAGTGAGTGTTAGTGTCAGTGTGGGATTCTATTTTATCTACAGGAAACTGGATCTACACTTGAGGGGGAGGGGGCAGGAATAATTTGGAAGGGCAGAAAAACTTAGATTCAAATGGAAAGAAATCTAGAGATCAGACCAATCCAAAGGGAAATGAGTGAGATCAGATCTGCCATTTGCTGATTCAGTGGATGCTTAAAGGCCTGGTCTACATGTAAGGAAAAGGCCAACTAAGAGGTCAGGTTTACAGGGAAACAGTCTGAAGGTCAAGTTTATCTATTGCAAGGTGACAGGTTGTATGGAAGCTCTTGGAAGGTCTGGTCCACCTGCTCAAAGACAAATTTAGAGGAGGAGGCTACCCACAGTGCTCTCTTCCTTAAATGGGCCACTTTTCTTTAGTGGGTCGGGTAAAAAGCCAGCTATTCTCATCTTAGTTTTACACTGTTACACCTGCTTGCTTTGATCTAAATTGTCTCACTTATAAATATGAGATCAAAGCTAATATTAGCACAACTGCACTAAACCTAACAAATCAATGGGAACTTGGTTATGTCAATATTTAAATAATCTCCATTGGTGCAATGGGTGTACTCTATTTGGAAAAAAACATTGGATTTGTGTCATAGTCTTATTTTATTATAGCTCAAAGCTTAATGTTCCCCATGATTAACTTGCTTTCTCTCCCAAAACAGGATTTCATCAGAGATACATACCTCAGGAATCAAGCCTACAAATTATGCCCTTGTTTGCCTTCCAGAAGTCACAAAATTAAGTGTGCACAGTATAATGTCATATCACTAAATGGAAATTGAATCCACTTCAGGCCATACCCATTGATTGGTGTAGACTAGATTGACATATACTGTACCAGACTGGCAGTGTCACTCCAGTCTTCAGACAAAGATCTTTTTTCTCTCTCAACCACTGCCTCCAATCCCATCCTTTGAGGGGCTGAATCTGTGATCTCTTGACTCCATACTTTACTGTGATTACTTTACTGGAAATATTTGACATTATGGAGATAGATCAAGGAAATGTATGGGAAGTTTTTTTTCTTTATCTCACCCCTTTCCATGTCCAGTTCCCTTCTTCGCCTCCAGTGGCCCCAAGTCAGAAATCCTAACAGCTAGTAATCTGGTTAGGATTTCTGGGAGTTGTAGACCAAAACACCTGGGGACCCACAGGTTGAGAAACAACCACCCAAGGTGAAAAGTAAATAATTTCATCTTACTATCAAATCTTGAACTAAATCCCATTTCTGAATCTCTTATATAGTGAGATATACTGGAAAATCACTTCAGAATTGCACCTTTTGATTACAGCATCATTAATGTGCTCTGTTCCATTTTGCTTAAAATACATCAAAGGATAACACATCAAAAATCACTCCTTATAGCGTTTCCCATTTCTACAGGCTTGTTTCTTCTCTTTTCCTCCCTCCCACATTTTTGCTTGAAGAATCAGAATAGCATTTCCATGCTTTGCTTTTACAGATGAGTGATGCTTCTCCTAATGCATCACCTGGGTCCACTGTTGATTTATATATTTGTACTGGTTGGCTATCTTGAGAGCTCTTTCTTGTAAAGAAATATAAATAACCTGAACCATGGAAATTGAGCCTTGGCTTTCTTTTATGTTTTTGCCTCATTTAGGACCTGGTCATGCTGAGAACTTTAGTGGCAGTTTCTTAATTCACACACAGCAGGCAGGAGGTTTAATACATTCAGAAAGGTGGCATTTTAGCTCTTTAGTATGCTGGTCAGAGTGGCCCTGTAGTTGTCTTCATTTTATAAAGTTCAGCCAACCTCACTTGAAAATATAGATTGGAGAATTGAATGATCTGTTCGATTGCTGAGCACATCTTCCTGCTGTAATTTAAGTCCCCACTTGACCATCATCGTTTTAGAAAATAGACTTTTTCTAATCATAAGATTTCAAGCGCACCCGTGTGTCATGGACCTATAGTATCATTATGGCAATTGCCATCCTGGAACTCATCTGTCTACAGAAAAGTCAATAGCCAGAGCAGAGTGAATATTTATTTTGAAGTGTAAACCATCGCTATTTAATGAGGTGGAGGTTTCTGTATGAAGCGTAGTGCTCAGAAGAGATAACAGTAAGTTCTTATCACAATATGCAATTTTTCATTCTCATGACATTGGCAGTCCTCCATATAACAGAAATGGGAAAGAATGGGAAAGAAAAGACATGTCTTAGGCCACCACATTGTTTCTCACAGCATCTTTGTCTTCTTTGCAGTTATAATTAGGAAAAAAGTCCCATAGGCACGTATTTTGTAGCAACCAGTGGCAGCTTGTAATGTCCAAGGCACTGAAATACGCATGCTCTCCCATTTACACTTTTACATATGTACATTTTTGTTTGCTTGTTTTGGACTCCAAAAGATTCTAGAGCACAAACTGTGTTCCACGAATGAACAGTCCATAAATTGCAAATGGAGATAAATCTGTTAAACCACAGAGTAAAATATGATTACCTACTAGGCAGTGTGACTGCACATTTTCTTCTTTGGACCTAGAACTTGATTTACATGTCATGCTTTCACTACAATGGGTGTACATGGATTGAGATTACTGCTCTTTTGAGATATTTTATGGAATGCCCTTCCTTCTTTTGGGAATCTCTGTATTGTAATTTCACACACACACATTTTTTTATTCTACAAATAAGTACGAGTCATAAAATGTGGTAGGAATAACATAATATTTATGGCTCTTTAGGGCCCACTGTTTGTTTACCGACTGTGAACTTGTAAAATCTGTGAAACTGCAAAGTGTGGGGATACTGAAGTAAATAAAATAGATCTCAAAATAAACAGTAAGTTTTCATGAAGAAATCTATAATGTTCAAGGAATTATTATGAACTTGAAACATTTTATGAGGCACTGGAAACAAAAAAATAATGGAGTGTTTATCCACATTTAACATAACAAATACAATTTAAAAAAACATTTGATATGTGTGGAGTGGATTCTTGGTTACTTACACATTATGATACTTTGGGGAAGCTTTCAATGTTCCATGAAAGCATTATTAAATTACATGTTTTGGTTGTGTTTAGAACTGGAAAAATGATACTTTCCTTGGAAAGATAGTTCTTTTGGAGATAGGAGAGGATAAATCTGCCAATATCAACAATCCATGAAATAATCTAAGAGGCTATCTGGTTTCTGCAAAGTTTGAGAATAAGAGTTTGACAAAATACATCTCTTTTGGGGAACAACAAGTAGGGAAGGGGGAAGTCCAGGTGACTATAGTGAGAAACAGGTGTCAAATTATCTCTAGATTTGAACTGACTATGCATAATTCAATAGAATCTTCTTTTGGCAGCTGCTCAAACCACTAACTATCTGCTTCTCTGTGGATTCTGTAATTTTCAATAAGAGAAAGATTCTGTGATATTTATGAAGTGTTGCCTTGTCTTCTTGTCAAAATAAATTGTTCTAAGCCACAAAAGATGCTTGTGAGTCTATCATTGCAATACTAAGCAGCAGGCATGTAGCCGGGGGAGGGGGGGGGGCTTGGGGGGCTTCAGCCCCCCCCCCCGAAATTCTCATGGTGGTTTGCGAAAAGGCCTTACTGGTGCATTATTTAAACTGTTAAGTTTATTCATATCATGATCTGATCACCATACTCAATATATCCCATATGCATGGGGGTATTGGGGTAACGATACAAAAGGTTTGCTAGGCTAGACCCTCTTTCACTCAGACTCAGCCCCCCCAAAAAACTCAGCCCCCCCGAAACCCCCCTGAAAAAAATTCAGCCCCCCCCCCCCCCGCCCCGAAACAAAATCCTGGCTACGGGCCTGCTAAGCACATTAAGAAGCCAGGTGACACAATGAAGGCTGTGGATTTCATATATTTTCCATTATATTCTTGTGGACTTCCTGAATATTTTGAATAGAGAATTTCTTGAAGTAAAGGTTGGAGTCACAATTATATTGATTTTGGTCTCATCTAATATTTATTTTTATTTATTGTGTCAGGAGCAACCAGACAGTTGTATTATATTTTTAACAAAACAAACAAACAGACAGACAAAACACAAAGTTTGTTGCTACTAAGAGGTTGCAACGTACTTTATCTAAGTTGTTGAAAGGATCAATGTTGTTTGTGCTATAACTTTAAGTTGCTGTAAGGTTCAAGGCTGTTTGTGTTACAGCTGTTTCAGTTAATTGAAGAGTTAATTGAGAGTGTTATTTTCATGTGTATAAAGATAGCTACTGTGTGTTTAGCTTCTTTGCCATTGTGCGTTTATGCTATTGTGCATCTATGCCTCTGTGCCGTTCTGCTTTGTATAAGCCGGGGACTATGCTGCAGATGTCCTGCGAAAACGCAGTCATGAGAAGAGGACAAGGATTCCTGCTTATCTCAGCTGAGTAATGATATCTCTCAGAAGATATTGTTTCATGTTACTTTTGTGGAAACAGCAATCCTGTTACTTTGTTTTTGCCAATACTACAATATTTTTCTTTTCTACTCTAAGCCGAAGTCTCGTGTGTTTTTCTTTTATGAGCCAATTCATCACACACACAGTTAACTGGGCTAGAGTCAATCTGCATGCTACTCATGCTAACGCATGACAAAGTTTGCAAGCTTGGTAGTGGATTAAATGTCCTTTGACCAGTATCTGGTCTCTTGGAGTGCCTCTGGTGTTGCCGCAAGAAGGTCCTCCATTGTGTATGTAGCAGGGTTCGGGTTGCATTGCAGCAGGTGGTCAGTGGTTTGCTCTTCTCCACACTCGCATGTCGTGGATTCCACTTCATAGCCCCATTTCTTAAGATTGGCTCTGCATCTCATGGTGCCAGAGTGCAGTCTGTTCAGCGCCTTCCAAGTCACCCAGTTTTCTGTGTGCCCAGGGGAGAGTCTCTCATTTGGTATCAGCCATTGATTGAGGTTCTGAGTTTGAGCCTGCCACTTTTGGATTCTTGCTTGCTGGGGTATTCCAGCGAGTATCTCTGTAGATCTTATAAAACTATTTCTTGATTTAAGTCTTTGACGTGCTGGCTGATACCCAAACAAGGGATGAGCTGGAGATGTCATTGCCTTGGTCCTTTCACTATTGGCTGCTACTTCCCAGCAGATGTCAGGTGGTGCAATACCGGCTAGACAGTGTAATTTCTCCAGTGGTGTAGGACACAGACACCCCGTGATAATGTGGCATGTCTCATTAAGAGCCACATCCACTGTTTTAGCATGGTGAGATGTGTTCCACACCAGGCATGCATACTCAGCAGCAGAGTAGCATAGTGCAAGGGCAGATGTCTTCACTGTGTCTGGTTGTGATCCCCAGGTTGTGGCAGTCAGCTTTCGTATGATATTGTTTCTAGCACCCACCTTTTGCTTGATATTCAGGCAGTGCTTCTTGTAGGTCAGAGCATGGTTCAGAGTAACTCCCAGGTATTTGGGTGCGCTGCAATGCTCCAGTGGGATTCCTTTCCAGGTGATCCACAGAGCTCGGGATGCTTGTCTGTTCTTAAGGTGAAAAGCAATGTCTGTGTTTTAGATGGATTAGGGATCAGCTGTTTTTCCCTGTAGTAGGCGGTAAGGGCACCTAGAGCTTCGGAGATCTTCTGTTCTACCATCTCAAAGCTCCCTGCCTGAGCAGTAATGGCACGAACATCAGCATAGATGAAGCTCTCTGTCCCTTCTGGCAGTGGCTGGTCATTTGTGTAAATGTTGAACATGAATGGAGCAAGCACGCTCCCCTGAGGCAGACCATTCTTCTGTTTCCACCATCTGCTTCTCTGGCCCTGGAACTCAACAAAAAGCTCCTGTTTTGTAGCAGGTTTCCTATGAGGCAGGTGAGATGGTAGTCCTTTGTGATATTATGGGGTACATGAGAGAAGCCTCCTTTCCAGACTTTTTAAAGATTACAACTACTGTCATTCCTAACCATTGACCACTTTGGCTGGGCTAACAGCATATACACACTGAGTGCTCATCAAATAGATGGGATCTAGGGGGTCATCTCAACACAGTGCTGTTGAGATGACCACTCTCCTTGTAGCCCATAGGAACAGGGAGATGTTTTGATGACAATCAAAAGTCATTTATTCATTTTAGTTGAAATTTTACTTGAGGAGCACCACTGAGAATGCCAATGGCCAAATAGCCAAGTCACTTATTTCCTTCCTTTTCATTCATTATGACTCCATAGCAGACTTCATACATTCTGCCTCGTGTTATAGAAATAGAGATGCATAGGTACAAAGCAGTGTGGTGACCAGCAATCTCCCAATTTTCTTTCCGTCTTTCCACCTTCTACCAATCTTACTGTTGAACTTCCAGAAAGTTTCTCTGACCTTCACCTTTCTGATGATACAGTTGAGGTGAAAGAAGCTTGATGTTTCCCAGTAGGAGTGACAGACTGAAGGAAATTATACCTTTTTTCTTTATTTGTGGTGTGAATACAGTAATGGTAACCATCTACAGCAGGGTCCTCAAACTAATGCCCGGGGGCCGGATACAGCCCTCCAAGGTCATTTACCCGGCCCTCGTTCAGGGTCAACCTAAGTCTGAGACAACTTGAAAGCACATAACAACAACAACAATCCTATCTCATCAGCCAAAAGCAGGCCCACACTTCCCACTGAAATACTAATAAGTTTATATTTGTTAAAATTGTTCTTCATTTTAATTATTCTATTGTTTTTAAGTGTTTTTTGCACAACAAACTAGATATGTGCAGTGTGCATAGGAATTCATTCACATTTTTTTCAAATTATAATTCGGCCCTCCAACAGTTTGAGGGACTGTGACTTGGCCCTCTGTTTAAAAAGTTTGAGGATCCCTGATCTACAGTAATATCTAATGATTTTTTTCCTTAAAAGTAAATGAAGGTGGATGGATTTTCTTGTTTAACTTTTGGCCAACTACATTCTGATGCTTCATCTCATTTCAAAACCTAGTTTCCTTTATTCTAAATATTTCCCATTTAAGTATGCCATAGCAAGGTGGAGCTCTGACACGGGCTGGTCCATGAGGTCACGAAGAGTCAGAAGCGACTGAATGAATGAACAATAACAAGCAAGGCAAAAATGAGAGAAAAAGTTCAACCTCTCAAGGCATCAGAATGTGGAAGGGAGGACTAGTCCCAAATGACATTGCATGGTTTGTTGGAATAAGAGGGTTGGAATGGAGAGTTTTGTTTCTTTGTCTCAAATCCCCCAGTTTCCCTGACTAAAGAGTGATGATATTAGACATGGGCAGGAAATGAGGACAAAAGACCTGCCCTGGTGTCTGTCTGGGATGCCCTCAAAAGAAGGAGCAGCAAAAGATTGCATCCAATAGTAATAGTAACAATACCGGTAATAATAATAATTTTATTTCTTACCTGCCTTTCCTCCAGTCAAAAACATGCAACCATAAAACACCATGTAAAATACCTACTGTGACAGCACACCGGGAATGAAAAGAAAACTATACGTGTCCAGCTATATTCCCAATGACCATCGGTATGCCCTATATATACTTTAATTCCCCAAAATACGACTCTGGAGATGAGACTAAATTTAACCAATTAAGTTTACTGAAACAATCAAGGTGAATCAAACAAGGTATTACAAAGGCGCAGTTTGATAACTAAAATGACACAGGATTAGAATAGTGAAGTACTGATATAAAGTATAAACTCTGAGGTAAGTATAGATAACAGGAGACTATGAGGTATAATGATGGTATGTGCTCTGAAGTAAAAAAAAACCCCTATATTCTATGAGGTAAGTACCCTCTATGATGGTACAGCTCTCATCTATGGGGCAAGTACATCTATGTTCTGATCTATGGGGCAAATACTGCTATTATCTATGACATGTACATCTATTATCTATGGCATGCACAAATCTACAGCCCTATGAAGCATGTACAGCTATTATCTATGACATGTACATCTATTATCTATGGCATGCACAAATCTATAGCCCTATGAAGCATGTACAGCTATAGTCTCTCAGGCCTGTACTGCTTAGGTCTTTGGGGAAAATATATTCTATGACATGCACATCTTATAATAAAATAAATAGAATGAAGATTAAACTACAGTAAACACAAGACATGAGATTAACATTCATAGTTAAAAATTGACTGGGTAGGCCTGCCTGAATAGATTGGTCTTCAATTGTCTCTTAAATTCCAACAGCTGATTTCTCAACTCATTCAGATGTCAATACAAATCTCTTTTCCTGAATGTATAGTTTTACATTCCATGGAATGCTTCACGTGTATATCTGTACTATTGTAGATATCAACCAGCTAGTCCACATATTTTGTTATTATTATTTGCTGTCAAATCGACTTTAATTAAGACAATCCTATGAATAAGAGATTTACAAAAGCTCCAGTCTTCAATGTCTTGAAAACACGGGCCTGTGGTTTCCTTAATTGTATCTATCAATTTGTAATATGTGATTTCTTTTTTCCAGACTATATTTCTATTGCATATAAAATGTGAAACCCTTTTGAATAAATGCTGGTTAGTTATAATTAGTTAAGAAAACTATAAATCAGATATATATGTAATATCTTCATACTGTGGGTGTGTGAGAAATAGAACTCTCATGGCTCATTTAGCTGCCACAGGTGATATCTGAATTTTCTGCACTCTTTGGCCCTGAGCAATATATCCTACTTCAGAACGTTAATCCATATATACATTGATTAATGCACATGGAGTTCCCCGGTAGCCAAGCAGATGGCCAGTTGTGTTAATTTGGCAGTCCATAATATCTTGAGGAAGAGGTAGATGAGATTCAATATTCTAACACTATCCACAAAAAGAATAGGATTGGAGATGTCAAAGCTAATCACTATTTATGTCACACATATGCACAAAACCGCCTTAGTACTATGAATCATATATTTCCATGTAAATATAAGTAACAGTGACGAAAGATAACAACAAAAACACCTATGCAACAAGGTTAAGGCAGATCTCAGAACTGAATTATTTACTTATTTGAAAAAAAAAGAACCCATTTGAATTTGTCAACCAAAGCCTGGTGCAAAAGACAACTCTGAATCAGAAACTGAACCCCAAAACATAAAATAAATTCACAGCCTTTCTGCTCCAAAATGTCGTACTGATTTACTGTGAGAGTTCTTCATTTCAGCTGTATATATCTTAGGTTAAGACATGAGCATTGGCCACAAGATTCATTTCAGTTCCTATTTTGGAAAGTTAAAAAATTAATTTAGATTAGTTTTCAGGAACAAATGGCTCAGTCAATGCCAGTTAGCACCTACATATACTGAAATAATGTGTGTGGGGATTGTGTATGATTTTTTAAAATATCTTTTGCCTGATGGTGAAGCCAGTGAAACTTTGAAAGCTTGCACAAAGTGTTTTATAAATGTTGGCTCACCAGGAAAATTGTCAGTCTTTTGTGGATTTTGTTTTATTTTGTTGTACAGCCAACACAGCTACCCGTTCAGTATATTTCCTGGGTTTGAAAGTATCAGATTTTGTGACACAGGGAAATCCTATGCAAGAAAGAACTAAGGAGAATTCTGCCTCCATGAATCATAGAATCAGAGTTGGAAGAGACCTCATGAGCCATCCAGTCCAACCCCCTGCCAAGAAGCAGGAATATTGCATTCAAATCACCCCTGACAGATGGCCATCCAGCATCTGTTTAGAAAGAGCCTCCACCACACTCCGGGGCAGAGAGTTCCACTGCTGAATGGCTCTCACAGTAAGGAAGTTCTTCCTCATGTTCAGATGGAATCTCCTTTCTTGTAGTTTGAAGCCATTGTTCCTTGTCCTAGTCTCCATGGAAGCAGAAAACAAGCTTGCCCCCTCCTCCCTGTTGCTTCCTCTCACATATTTATACATGGCTATCATATCTCCTCTCAGCCTTCTCTTCTTCAGGCTAAACATGCCCAGCTCCTTAAGCCACTCCTCATAGGGCTTGTTCTCCAGACCCTTGATCATTTTAGTCGCCCTCCTCTGGACACATTCCAGCTTCTCAATATCTCTCTTGAATTGTGGTGCCCAGAATTGGACACAATATTCCAGGTGTGGTCTAACCAAAGTGGAATAGAGGGGTAGCATTACTTCCCTGGATCTAGACACTATGCTCCTATTGATGCAGGCCAAAATCCCATTGGCTTTTCTTGCCACCACATCACATTGTTGGCTTATCATCCACAAGGACTCCAAGATCTTTTTCACACGTACTGCTATCGAGCCAGGCATTGTCCCCCATTCTGTATCTTTGCATTTCGTTTTTTCTGCCTGAGTATCTTGCATTTGTCACTGTTGAACTTCATTTTGTTAGTTTTGTCCCATCTCTCTAACCTGTCAAGATTGTTTTGAATCCTGCTCCTGTCCTCTGGAGTATTGGCTATCTCTCCCAATTTGGTGTCATCTGCAAACTTGATGATCATGCCTTCTAGCCCTTCAGCTAAGTCATTAATAAAGATGTTGAACAGGACCGGTCCCAGAGCGGAACCCTGCGGCACTCCACTCATCACTTCTTTCCAGGATGAAGAGGAAGCATTGGGGAGAATCACCCTCTGGGTTCGTCCATTTAACCAATTACAGATCCACCTCACCATAGTTTTGCCTAGCCCACATTGGACTAGTTTCATTGCCAGAAGGTCATGGGGGACCTTGTCGAAGGCCTTACTGAAATCCAGGTACATTACATCCACGGCATTCCCCACGTCTACCCAGCTTGTAACTCTATCGAAATCTAAAACTCTTTCTTTGGGACTATAATTTGCTGAGTTTGATTATACAACGCCTCAATGTTGTTGCTTTTTTCAGATTTAGCAGTACAGAAACATTTTGAGGAATTCAATCTTATCTGCCTAAAAAGGAGGCCTGTGGCTTCACAAAAGAAAAAGACATCCTGAATCCCATGACGACTTACTTTGCTGCTGCTGGAATTTAAATTTTGCTGTCCTTTGTAACAGCCTCACTGAAAGGGGGCAATCTCTGTCTGCATTAAGAATCCTTCAGACTAATAACTGAGCAACAGCGAAAACAACTGAAACAAAATTAAACCTGTGACTTTAACATCATCACTTTTCTTTTTTTCTTCTGTATGATTTTTTTAACATATTTTGTCTGAAGAAACATCAGTGAAGCCTCAAAAGTTTGCATAAAATATTTTGTGCACTTTGTTTAGCCATCAAAGATTTAATTGTTCTCAGGATTGAGTTTTAACTTTCTGTATGGCCAACATGGCCATCCTTGAATATGTCACATAGACAGAAATATTGCTCTGGAGGTTTCATCCCCTGTTGTCTAAATGCTCAGAAAACCTCAAGGGGAACTATACATTTATGAACTAGTATAGAGGATGTATGTGTTACAGGAAACGTATCCAACTCTCCTTAGGTGTCGTAGTCACTGACATATGCATTGAAGTTCTTCTGATATAAATATATGACCAAGGGGTGGCTGGCAGGTGTAGTTCCATGACTAGATATTATGGGTTTACAATGTCCATCACACATTGTTTCAATATGTGGTAGAATGTCTCACCCACCAAGATTTCAAGGCACTGATACATTTATGAAACTAAAATGTTCCTACATGTGGACAATAGAGATGTAGATCTTTTTTTTATTTTCTACACGCAGAAGGAAAAGGCAGCATAATGCATATATGTAAAAATAAAAGATTATGAGCTTCCATAACATTTACCTTGCTCTTTTTCTTTCCTGTCTGTAATAACAGTTGTCATTGTTCATTCGTTCCGTTGCTTCCGACTCTTCATGACCTCATGGACCAGCCCATGGCAGAGGTCCCTGTCGGCTGTCACTTCCCCCAGCTCCTTCACGGTCAAGCCAGTTATTTCAAGGATACCATCCATCCATCTTGCCCTTGGTCGGCCCCTCTTCCTTTTTCCTTCCATTTTCCCCAGCATCATTGTCTTCTCTAAGCTTTCTTGTCTTCTCACCATGTGGCCAAAATACTTCACCTTTCCCTCTAATATCCTTTCCTCTAATTAGAAGTCGGGCTTTATTTCCTGAAGTGTGGACTGGCTGGATCTTCTCGCTGTCCAAGGCATTCTCAGAACTTTTCTCCAACACCACAGTTCAAAAGCATATAACTTCCTTCGCTCAGCCTTCCTTATGGTCCAGCTCTCACATCCATAGGTTACTACAGGGAATACCATTGCTTTTACTATGAGGATCTTTGTTGGCAGTGTGATGTCTCTACTCTTCACTATTTTATCAAGATTTGTCATTGCTCTCCTCCAAAGAAGTAAGTGTCTTCTGATTTCCTGGCTGCAGTCTGCATCTGTAATAATCTTTGCACCTAGAAATACAAAGTAATTTCAAAATATTGTTATTTCAAAGTAATAACAGTATCCTTTTCATTATGTTTGAAGTGAAATGGCATTATTGAAATAATGGCTTCATTACTAATTTGCTCCTGAGTAGGTGGCAAGCTTCATTAACTACCTAGACATATTAATAACCTTGAAGTCTAAAAGGATATTGTCAATGTAGTTCAACTATTTCCTCAGCATTATTTCATTTCCCCTTTGATCTTAGACATTGCACAGGGTTTGTTTTCCTCTTGGTTCCTTTCATAATACACTGTATTCAATTTTCCTTTTCTCTGTCACTTAGAGGACACTGGGAAAACCTTTCTAGTGTAACTTTTATTTGTTCAAAGTTCAATTATTTCATTAATTGCAAATCCTTTCATTTTGTGTAGGTGTTAAGAGGTTTGATGCTGAAAATATGCTAACATTGCTAATGCATACTTCAGATTCATGTTTATTACAGAAGTTATAAATCACATATGACCCTCATCAAATATCAAAAGCCTTTCTGCAAAAGTTATTTATGTCTCCTATGGAAATCTGGAGAGAGATGAGTATGTCAGAGATGGTTGGTGTAGAAACGGAGAGACAGAAAAGCATGGGAAGGAGAGGGAAAGGGGATAAGAATACAATTTGATAATACTCTATCAATGAATGTAGATTTCTGAATGCAACTCTTGTTCCCAGCATTGGTTCCGCCGACTATCACTAAATCCAGGCAAAATCCAGGCATTATGGTGAAAGGAAAGGGGCAGTGTGACAAATCTGTCATCTCACACACAACTCCCTCTCCGCAATGCTTTTTGCATCATATGGGGGAAGTGTTGCCCTCCCGGAGAGGAAGCCTCCCATGTTGTGGGAAATGGCTCCCTACCCCCACTCCAGTTGGGGGTGGGGAGTTTGCCAGAAATCACATGACAAAATACAAGTTGCAAAGGGTTATCAAAACAGAACTGTGTTAACATAAAGCATGTAAATACACTGCACATGAATAACAAAACAAAACTGAATGTTACTTAGTTATCTTGTAGTCCTTGAGACAGTAAATTATCTTCAAATACTGTCCAAATTAAGCCCAAATGGTATCCAGTTCAAAATATAATCCAAATGATGATATGACAAGGATCCCCGGGTTGAGGTTGCCTTGTTTCGGGGGACTTCCCCTTCTTCAGGGTTTGTCTTCTTTATGAAAGTGGGTGGTTTACACCATACATCCCTAAATGGGTGATACCAACAACATAATAGATATGCCAAAAAAGGCACCCAAACCAAAAACATTCAGTGATAATAACATGCGTTCCAGTGAGATAGACTACACACACACACATTATTACTCACGCTATAAATGAGACGACGCTGGCCCTACAGTAAGGTCTTCAGTAGTGAGCAATGCAGTTACACAGAAGCAAGAATTTAAAGACAAGGCTAATTACAAACAGTCGGCTGGAATGTAAATTACGAGCAGATAAGGCCTTGGTCACCTCTAGGTTGGATTACTGTAATGCGCTCTATGTGGGGCTGCCCTTGAAAATGGCTCGGAAATTCCAACTTGTCCAACGAGCAGCGACCAGGATGTTAACTGGCGCTCCCTACAGAGAGAGGTCAACCCTCCTGTTCAAGGAGCTCCACTGGCTGCCGTTTATCTTCCGAGCCCAATTTAAGGTGCAGGTGATTACCTACAAAGCCCTGAACAGTTTGGGAGCAGCCTACCTGCGTGACCGCATCTCCGTCTACGAACCCAAGCGTTCACTACATTCATCTGGAGAGGCCCTGCTCGTGATCCCGCCTGTGTCGCAAGCGCGCTTGGTGGGGACGCGAGACAGGGCCTTTTCCGTGGTGGCCCCCCATCTCTGGAACACCCTCCCCAAAGATCTTAGACAGGCCCCTACACTGGCAGTCTTCAGAAAGAACTTGAAGACCTGGCTGTTCCGATGTGCCTTCCCCGATTAGGAAATCCCAATACTAAGTCCCAGAAGCACTTCATTAGAATTAAGATTGCCGCACACTGCACACTGCACTTGTCCTATAATCCTTACATATCACCTGACACATCAGCACTTTTAATCCTGTACCCTTTACTCTGGCCCGGCCCAGTTTTATCGTGTTTCGATGTATTGCTTATTGCTTGTTGTTTTGTTGTTTAAATACTGCTTTAATTGTTTTAATTTGCTTTAGGTGTATTGTTATGTTGTGTATTGAGGTCTTGGCCTTTGTAAGCCGCATCGAGTCCTTCGGGAGATGCTAGCGGGGTACAAATAAAGTTTAATAATAATAATAATAATAATAATAATAATAATAATAATAGGGCTTATTACAGAAAGCAGCTGAGGTCCAGTCTGTCATTAAGACCGGTAGGAAAAACTGTGTTTAACTAAAAAATCCAAAATGCTTCCCTTTAGGGATGTATGGTGTGAACCACCCACTTTCATAAAGGAGACAAACCCTGAAGAAGGGGAAGTCCCCTGAAACAAGGCAACCTCAACCCAGGGATCTTTGTCGTATCATCATTTGGATTATATTTTGAACTGGATATCATTTGGGCTTAATTTGGACAGTATTTGAAGATAATTTACTGCATCAAGGACTACAAGATAACTAAGTAACATTCAGTTTTGTTTTGTGATTCATGTGCAGTGTATTTACACGCTTTATGTTAACACAGTTCTGTTTTGATAACGCTTTGCAACTTGTATTTTGTTATTGTTCATAGATATCTGTGTTTCTTTGATAGAAATCACATGACATCATGTGATGGCTAGCATGGGGCTTTGTCCAGAAGATGGGGTGAAAGGATGCTAAATTCCCCCATCTGATGAAGTCTTAAAGCTACTAGGAACTTTAGTCCAGCAATATCCAAATGCCTGCATGATTCCAGACCCTGATATTTATTTATTTATTTATTTATTTATTTATTTACTGTGCTTATAGACCGCTGTTCTCAGCCCAGGGGTGACTCACAGCGGTGTACAACATGGAGAGAATAAGGTGCAAATTACAAAACACAATCCAACAACAACAACCTAGCAATATAAAGGGAAGACTCATATTTGATGGCTCACAAAGTATCAGGATTTTTGTTTGTTTGAAAATTAGACTATATTAGACTAAATACGCTATTTGTTGTTATGACAACTCTTCTATTCACAGACAATTACTTTTTATTATTATTCTGAAATTATATTCTATCTGAGATTTAACACATGTACTCACAGGAGCTTAAAAAATCCCAAATGCTTTGAAATACAAAATTAGTTGATTTTAATTCTGAATAGATTTTAAGGTAGCAACTTTTTAAAGTAGGAAATGTAGCCAAAACATTTATGAAGTTTCACCTGCATTGAGCTATGGAAGTTTGATTTAATCAAGCCTTTCAGAATTAATGAAAATCTTTGAACCCATTTGTTTTCCACTGTAAAAGAGCCATATAAATATAACTGAATCGGAACTAATAAATTGGGTGAAATTTACAACTTGCCTCAATTCCAGTTGTGGCAAGGTTAGTACAAAAGACTTAATCAGGAATTAGAAGTGGGGAGGGGATGGGGTGAGATAAAAGTAGTGTATGAGCCCAGAGGGGAAATGTATCACTGCTTGTTAGCTTTAAGCAACTTATTTCACTATAAAAATCCCTTAAAGAGGAGTGGGACTGACTTCTCTTTTCAAAGCAATTACTTCAATGCACATGTACATTAAGCTGCATACAAACCACCAATAAACAGCAATAATAATGATCCTTTAAAGTGTCCCATGTGCACTGTGATGTATTTAATGAGAGCTTGCATAGTAAATCTACAGCATTAAGCAATCAGTATGGAATATATCTGCAGGCCACAACCAGTCTTGTCCCATTTAGCACACTAAGAAAACAACACTATATGTCCCTATGAATAAATAAGTCAGAGTGAGACTTATTCCCAAGGAAAAAGCCCCATTGAATTTAACTGATTTTCTTTCAGATTAGGCATACATTGGAATGCACCATGAAGGACATAAAAGCAATTTTAGCAATAAGGGGAAATCCTTAGAACAGTAATGCTTTAGACTTCTATAAATTACTACTAGAGCAATATAAAAAACCAAAGTGTTCTGGAATGCTAAGTAGGTAGGGCAGATGTCAACAGCAACTGTTTGGAACAATGTCCCATTTACATATATTACACATTGACTGCCAGGCCTGATTCTGTGACTTCTGAACAAGAGGTGTAAATCTTCATCCATTTCATTCTAACATACAGGAATAACATTGTTTAAAAGTTTCCCTTCCTTCAACACAGTGTGACTGAAGTGAGTGGGTTGGAACATTTTTCAAGATTATTTTTCTTTTTTATTTCAGATCTTGGGTGAATATTTCATATGTAGCAAACTTGTTAGTTTGGGTGTAAAGTCCAATATTTTTTCATACAGAAGGTGGGGGTGGTTTGGGGTTTTTTTAATGGAAAAGAAAGAGAAAAAATACAGTGCTTTTGTCTCTTCCTAAAAGACCAAAAACCCCATGGTGGTTTACAATTTTCAAATAGAGTATTTTGCCCTGTGAAGATGTCTTGACTGAAAATCTGCATCAGATTATGTACAGAGTGAGGCAGCATAGCTTCCTTTTTTAAAATGTGTGCCATTCAGTCAGTTGAAGACATAGCAGAGCACTAGTGGTCTCATTCAAGAGGCGAGGGTCTAAAGTTTTGTCCTGAAACAGTTCAGTCTCCATCATGCGTTGGAACAGTGAGGAGTGTGCTTTTGCCATTGAGGCCTACTTTCGATCAGATTTGGAGTGGCCGGCCCGCTCTCCAAATTTGACCCCTTGTGATTTTTTTATATGGGGTTTTTTGAAATCCTGTGTTTATGTGAAGTGTCCAAGGACCCTACAAGATTTGAAGACCAATATCCAGGAAGAAATTGCCAACATAACACCTGCTATGACAAACGCCAGAAATCGGTTTACTCAGTGTATGGAGAATGGAGAATGGAGAATGGGGGATGTCACCTACCTAATACACTGGGTTTTATTAAGTTTTGAAAAAAGGAAGCTATGCTGCCTCACCCTGTATTTCCAGCATGCAGCTATAGTTTATCTCTGGTTTCAAATCCCTCCCCAATTGGATGTCTTCAGTGTGGGAAATCCCCACTGGTCATCTCTGTTCCATTGGGGAGTAGAGGGAGCAGTAGAGAGAGAGATGCCTTCAGCTATTTTCTACGTGGGGCTGCCTCTGAAGACTGCCCAGAAGCTGCAGCTAGTCCAACGCTCGGCAGCCAGATTTCTAACGGGTGCTGGGTACAGGGAGCATACAACCCCTCTGTTATGCCAGCTCCACTGGCAGCCGATTAGCTTCCGAGCACAATTCAAAGTGCTGGTTTGACTTACAAAGCCCTAAACGACTCTAGCCCTGTTTACCTGTCCGAACGGATTCTCCCCTACGAACCATCAAGGTCTTTAAGATCTTCCGGGGGGGGGGGGGTCTGATCTCGATCCCACCACTGTCACAATCGCGGTTGGTGGGGACGAGAGACAGGGCCTTCCCGATGGTGGCTCCCCGGCTTTGGAACTCCCACAGGAGATTAGAACTGCTCGCTCCCTCCTGATGTTCAGGAAGCTAACAAAGACTTGGCTATGGAATGCGGCCTTTGATAACTGAGTCAACTTTGGTTCACATGGAAGGAGAATCAATAACTGTGAATTATGACCAGGAATGCTTTGACGACGTGGCTATATAAGTGTGATGATGATGATGTTATATTGTAATATGTTTTTAATTGTGTAATGATGATGCATTGTGTGGTTTGTATTTTTGTATATGAACACATGTGATCTGAGTCCCTCTTGTAGGTGAGAAGATCGGTATAGAAAACATTTAAATAAATAAATAAATAAATAATTTTACTGAACACAATACAGCAGGCATCCTCAGAGACCTCTTGGAAAATGTTGGGAAAGTATTTGTAGATGGGTCTGTGGCTGGAAATTCATCTTGTTGCCACAACAACCAAAATACTAAAGCAGCATAAAAAGAATTGTTACTTACCAAGAGCCCTTTTTCTTCAAGTATGAGAAACATTCTTATTTATTTTTATTTACCGCATTTGTATACCACCTTTCTCAGCCAGAGGCGACTCAAGGCAGTGATTTGATACCATAACAAATATCAAAATACAGTTAAAACAATTATAAAAACAATTCAACATTTAAAATGTAATATAAAAAGCAAATATATCTGTAAAAACAAGATCCTCTGCATCTCCTTACTAAAATCATTGTCCAGTTGTATTTTCTTTAAATCCTTATACAGTACTGAATATCCTGAACCCTTTTTACTTATTTTGATTAAAAGAAAACAGCTGTGATTGGTTTGAGGAATAATTGCTCCTGAAATATAAGTTCCTTTCATTCTAGAACAAATACTCTAAGGGTGCATTTGGACATATTAGCTAGAATAATTTAAATGTTTTAAGTCTGCCTTATACCATGGCAATTTGCTTCTATGGTTGTGTATGAAGCAATCAAAATTTTCCCTAAAACCTACATTTTCAACATCCATTTTTGTATTGCAGTTTCTCAAATCTCTCCTGACCTACAAAAAATGTCATGTAGCTGGATGTATTGAGCAGATACCTATCACAACACAATCAGCTACAGAGAAAGAGGTGGACGCATATCTGCTTATCTCCAAAAACACAGACATGGAGGTACTATGCCCTACTGAAAGGTTAGGTTTCAGAGATAGCATCAGGAGACATATGTTTTGTGAAGCAAGATCTCAGTGACTATTATTGTTCTAATCTTACCCATTCCTTTCTTGGGATTATGTTGGCTTGAATATACATCTCCATAAATGTATGTTATTAGGAGAAACTCTTTGCCTGAATGTACTTTCTCACACCTATAATCTAATATTGTTCCCAAATTCCTGGAAGAAACTGCACTACTTCTTAAAATTAGAGTTTGTATATAAAAGAAAAAAATATAACAAAAAGGTAATACAGGAAAAAATTAAAATATTAGAAACAATAGAACTAAAATATATGTTGACTTCCAGCTAAGTAAATTCTTTTTTCCCAATGTAGTTGCAATGTGTGCACTTCAGCTGCTGTATTTGCTTTATCTAGTAATTATTAAAACCTACAATCAACATGTTGTACTTATTTTTCTGTGCAACAACACAAAAAACAACCCATTAATGGTTCCCAAACTTTCAAAACAGACACCAGTTATTTTTCTCTGATTAAATTCATTCCCTTGTCTATTTCAACTAAGTCTAAAAGTTTCAGTAGCAAGTCTTTACCAATTGGTATCCTCCTACTCTTACATTTCGCACATGAAACCATCTTGTTGCTGCACCCCGACACCTTACTAATGTCTGTTTAGCTACTAAACCAAACAACAATGTCATAAAAACAACTTATTTGTACAGATCACTCTGTCTGTTGTCAGACTTCAGTCAATATTGCTAATCTTCCTTTGCCAAACAGGTTCCAAATTGCATTTGTCAACATATGCACACACTTTTGCAAGGGCTTTCTCCATTCTCATGTAGCCAAAAAGTGCCAAGGACATATAGGACACTGACAGCAAGAATAAGTATGTTGTGCTGGATTTGAGGGTGGATGAGTTTAAGGATTTAAGTCATGTGAAAACATTAGAGTAGTACGAGAAAGGAATTATTTTGGTACCTGAATTGTGGACCACTATGAAGGAGCAAGGCAAGGAAATGGCAAATTAGCAAGCAGAAAATGTATTTCTTTTATTTATTTATTTTATTTGCTTAAAAAAAACAAAATTAAAAATCTTAAATCAAGTTTTAAAGCATTTACAACTCAAATTTTAAACACTGAATGCCAAAACAGCATTGTTTAGGCTGCATATCAGATGTTTAAACAATGGGGAAACCTTTTCTCCATAGACTAATCCAACCAACAGTAAGGCAGATCTATCCTGTACAGATCTAGATCCCCTCTATCCATTCTTCCCAATTTTCCCCTTCCCAATTGACAAAAATGTGATGGGGAAATAATATCAGTGTGACCCCCAATCTCTCATAACATGAGAAGTTTAATAGGAACTAGCTAATTAAAATTTATTAAGTTTGAAATTTAGTTAGAAATGTACTAACAATTGTGGTAACAATAAAATGTATTTTAAATTTAACATTTCCAGAATGAATGAGACTATATTGTCCCATTCTTATTAATGAGAACCAGAAAATTTTACTTTTCTTGGATGCTTTTTTTTCTCAGTTTTCTACAAAATGCCTATAGAAAACTCTTTTCTTGATTTTTGTTTATGATTACCATATTGTATATTACTTTATTACATGGTTCAAAAACCTTTACCAAACATCTACTGCTGACATTTGACCTTCAACATGATTGTCCACAGCTAATTCAATGGCACAAACCAAAAGAAATGTGCTCTATAGTCAACTACATGAGGGAGCCCCAGGTGGCGCAGTGGGTTAAACCCCTGTGCCGGCAGAACTGAAGACCGACAGGTTGCAGGTTTGAATCCGAAGAGAGGCAGATGAGCTCTCTCTATCAGTTCCAGCTCCCAATTGCAGGGACATGAGAGAAGCCTCCCACAAGGATGATGAAAACATCAAATCATCCAGGCGTCCCCTGGGCAATGTCCTTGCAGACGGGCAATTCCCTCACACCAAAAGCGACTTGCAGTTTCTCAAGTCGCTCCTGACATGACAAAAAAGAAAACTACATGAGAAAATAAGTAGCTCAACTTGATGGTCAGACTGTGGGATGAATGAAAGAAAGGAATACAAGTTACATATATTTTGGACGTGATACATAGTAACATTAGCAATAGACAAGTAAGGTGTTTTTGTGGTAGAGATTAATGGAGTGGGAAAGGATTCAATGGTTGCTTTTGAAGATGTAGTGACAGAATCCAAGAAGGGACATTAGAGTTAAGAGATGTGTGTATATCAAAGGGGGGAAATCAGAGAGGAAGAAGGGAGGAACACCTAAGAATCTCATTACATGAGGTTTGGGCTCTGTAATGATCTCATTACATGAGGTTTGGGCTCTGTAGGACGCTTCAAGGACAAAGCCAGGATGGAGTCTGTTGGAACCCATCACATGATGCAGGGCTACTACCAGAGGGGCTCCATCCTGGCTCCAACCTGGAAGTGTCATAAAACAGAGCCCAGACAACAGAGAAGGTATCTCATGTTCTAATTAGGTAAGCTGGAAAAAGCTTGGGGGGGGGGGGCATGTAGTGATGGTTTCCCTTGTGGGATAGGGAAGGGGGAATATATGGGTGATGTGAGGTGTGGGACAACAGTTTCCCCTGCTGTTCATAATTTATGCCACTGTCCCTGCTGTCCCCTGGCTTGAGGACCTCAATGTGATGAGGTCCTAAGTCTCATTTTCAAACATGCAGAACTAAAATAAAGAATTTAATGAAATTACCTGGGGACAATGGGGGAGGGGAGAGAGACAGAGATCCCTGAGTGACCCCAACAGAAAGGGAAATTAGAGGGATATTTTCCACTTATCAGAACAATGAAATAAAGATTAGACTGACAGAAGAAGAAAAAAATAGCAGTTAAGGACAAGAGAATCATCAGCTTATCAACAGCAATTGAAAGGTCAAGAACAGTGAAATCTAATGAGCATTTTACATTGACAATGTCATTGTGATTTTTTTTCCTCTGAAGAAGAAAGCAGCATGGAAATAAAAAAGGAATTAAATAAAATCGAATTGTGAGGCATGAAATAAATGTGCTTTTAATAAATGATGCATTCCAAAACAAGTACTAAAATTTTGCAAGTAATGAAATGAATGAGATATTTAACCACTAAAGTTAATGGAGTAACTAAATGACACAATATTGCACAGGTCTTGTGCCTATATTCCATTCACAACAACTTTTCATGCATCACTCCCAAATGGTCACAATTGTTGGGAGAGAAAATTCTCTTTTCTGAAATATAAAATGCTGTAGTTGATTGTTGAGGAAACATGCTATATCCACAACAAAGACATTGTCTTTAAGAAACTTCTCTGGATAAGACTTGTGAATTTACTATATAATGGGGAGGGGATCTAACCTTTAAAAATGAAATGCTTGATGCAATTATTTTTTGTCTTCTGGAAGTTTTCCCCATAGGTTTTTTTCCAATGTGACTTGGAGACATGGTATATCTGTTTGCATGCTAAAGAGAGTTTTCAGGTCAAAGGTTTGACTGTCCCTGACCTGAATCTAAAACAAACTCAAGGTCATATAGTGAACAATCATTTGCCTTTCTTTGATGAACAGCATGGGATTGTTAGAGAAAAGGTTTGACAGATATAAATGCACAGAGGGATTTTACTAGTTACAATAAATTCTGTGATCTTGCAATGCCATTCTCACGGAAGATATGTAAAAAAAATGTAGACAAATTTAGGTGTCAAAATATCTTTTGACATATCAAGTGGCAATTCAAGTATTTGAGACGATCTCACCATTAAACTTCTCTACTCGTATATCTCTACTAAAATTAGGTTTCTGACAGCACTGCTATATCCATCATCTCAACGTGCTTGTATATGATGAAAAATGTCTTTCTGTGATAAGAGATAAAGCAACAATCAAATCCATGGGGCAGCAGTGAAACAGAATTTTGATATCATATTTATAAAGTTGAGATAGGCAGGCAAAGCCATTTAATCCATCGCCTTGTAATGTGCTCATCCACCTCCACTGCATTAAACACAGTAACTTATCATTTTACTGACTGTTGCTGGAAGTCTTAGATCACACATCCTCCCCAAAAAAGTTATTTCATGCACATGGCAGCAAATTCAGGGTGAATTTCACAAGGAGCCATGCTGATTCCTGGCTCTTTGCAAGCACATGTATTTGACTTTCTACTTTTAATTTTAGCTGTCCCATATTTCATGTTTTTGTAGTCTCTAAATGGAACATGTAGTATGTTAGGAATTCACCCTGTTATAATAATAATAATAATAATAATAATAATAATAATAATAATAATAATAATTTATTTATATTCCGCCCTTCTCACCCTGAAGGGGACTCAGGGTGGATCACAGCACACATACACGGCAAACATTCGATGCCACTTTGTATAGACAATGCACAGACAGACAGAACAGAACAGGAGGTGCCATGGAAGGTTGGGCTTTAGTCCAGGGGGTGCTGTTGCTCCATTCTCTATGACAAAGAGCCGTCAGGACTTTCTCCTTCCTTATAACTTTTGATTTGATATATTTCACACTTTCCTTCATAAAAACTCAAGGTAGCTAATAATTTTACTATAAACAACATAAACATTAATTAAAACTGGGCTTCTCAAAGTGGTTGTCTATGTTCAACACTACTTTAACTGCCAAGGCTCAGTGCTATGTAATCCTATGTCTTTTGGTGAAGTTCCAGCACAGTTTGGGAATACTAAAGACCTTGTAAAACTACAGCTCCCATGATTCCATAATATTGATCCATGGCAGTTAAAATTGTGTCAAACTGCATTATTTCTACAGTGCAGATGGACTTTATGTTCATCTGATAATAATGTGGCATAAATACCACAGCACTCTTTCTGGCATATGGAGAAGAGGATTCTGTCTGTGGTGAAGTGTGAATTTTAATCTACAATTATGAATAATAATAGGTGTTTAAAATGGTAAGTATTTAAACTAGCATAATTGGGGGGATGGTGGCCAGCTTAGCTCACTCTGAGCTGAGTTGCCATGGAAAAAGGGCAGGGCAGCCATTTTAAAACAGTCTGTAGTCAGCGAACTACAGGGAAGGCTGGTTGTGTAGTGTGTTGAGAACCAGTAAGATAGTCTGTAGTCTAAGAACTACAGGGAAAGGCTGATTCTACTGTGTTGAGAATCAGGAAGGTTTTGGCTTTTAGCCTGTGTAGTTTAGACAGGCCGAGTTGACTTATTTATATTATTAGTCAGTGTATGAGTAAAAGGGGGAGAGAACCTTAATAAGAATCTTTACTGCAACAGAAATAACATTAGGAAAAGATAAGCTTGTACCTGAAGTATTCTGTAAAAGAAAGAAACACATTTTGAAGGAAAATAAGTTTGAACCCTGTTTAGTGGAAGGAATAGACCTCTTAAGAGTTGGTTTATGAAATGTTAAAAATGTAACCTCTGAAGATATGTTCCTCTAAGAGTTAAGATACATTGAAACCATCAAGCTTCTTCTATACTTCAATAAACTTGTTACAGTTTCTTCCAAAACCAAGTCTCTGTTACAAATACTTTCAAGTTAAGCCACACTACACACTGAAGAAAGCACAAATCAATATCACAAGCTATTAGTTGTGTTATCAATTTAATAGGTCCTTACAAAGTGGTGGCTCCTTTCCAAACCATTACAAACTGGGTGCCATCTTTACAAACTGGTGGCCTCTTTACACTATCACATTAGATATCCTAAGAAGCAATCACACAAAATAATGAAAAACAGAGATCTAAATATAACCAAATTACTTATTTGAAATTGCAAATATCTAAAATAATATATTAGAAATATTTGTTGAAAATACTGTACAAACAATACTAGAACCTACATTCAAAGATATTTAGTTGAGGTATTCCCTTACCCCATGCAGGGATATGAGAGAAGCTTCCCACAAGGATGATAAAACATCAAAAAACATCCAGGCATCCCCTGGGCAACGTCCTTGCAGACGACCAATCTCTCACACCAAAAGTGAGTTGTAGGTTTTTTTGTCGCTCCTGACACAACAAAAAAAAACCTACTCTGTAAAACAAATAGCCATTGTACTAGGACCTGAAAGATAAAAATGTAGGGGATGATCAGGTCTCTGATGCTTTTGGGAAATTAGTTAACAGGAAGTCACTGATGATTATATGTTTTTAATGATTTTACATGGTTTTTATAATGTGTGCTAAATGTTCTTAATCATGCTTTATTACTATTGTGGCATCAAATTGCTGTCAATTTGTAAGCCGCCTTGAGTCACCTTCGGGCTGAGAAAGGTGGCATAGAAATACCATAAATAAATAAATAAATACATAAATAAATAAATAAATAAATAAATAAATAAAATAATGGAAGGGAGTTCCACAAATAGGTTGCTGCCACCAGCACAAGAACTATGTTATGTATAGTATGCATGTTCATGGCATGAAGATATATATTGATAAACAGAGGAGCTGCTCTCATGATGCTCAGCCTTAGATGTAGATTATTGCTTATCATTCTGACCATTTGTCTGGAAAATAGTAGAGTGTGGCTCAGTTTTGCATAGTTCAGTTTTGCTCATGTTCCTGTTGATCTGGGATTCTGGTTTTTTCTTCTTAAGCATTTGCTTATCGCTTAGTTCTATTCTATTCTATTTCATTTGACTTGGACAACTGATTACCATCCCATTGTTATGTAAATCAATTCAAGACTTACAATTATGTAGAGAGAATTAAATAGAAAGTAATTACACATTTTGAAGTCAATATTTGTCCTTGCTATTCACAACTGTCAAACTCTTTTACTCAAAACTCTGTCCGTATCAAATAATTTCCTTTTCAGAATCAGAGATTCTATTTGTGTTTAAAATGCCTACACAGGCATATTCAGACATCTTTTCTTCTTCTTTTTTTTTTAAATGCACTGAGGTAGTTTTACTGTGCACATCTTTAAGAAAGTACTCGCTAAAGCAGGGGTTCTCAAACTTTTTCAGCTACAGAGACTTTTTTGAAGCAAAGGTTTCTCATGGAGCCCCAAGTAATGTTTATATATTATATATTATATTATGTTATAGAGCCCCAGTGGTGCAATGGGTCGCATGATAGGATAGTGGTTTGAATCCAGGGAGAGTGTGTCGGAACCCAGATGCCTTAAAGAGCCATACACAGGAGTATGTCCAAAACAATAGTTTATTAAAGCAAAGTAAACAGGACTCAGAGACACTTGCTTCAGTGCCTCTGCTCAAAACTCAAAGATTTTAGCAAATTCAAGCTTATAAAACAAACTCAGACAACAATCCGAATTAAACTGGCAAAAAACCTGGATTAAACAAGAGTTCTTCCAAAGCACTCCAAACTCACACAGTTCAATGAAAACAAACAAATAAAAAGCTGTGAAGACAAGCCGTCGTCCAAATGCAGTCCAAAGTCGAAGAAATCCCAGTTGAAGGTTCCAAAGTCCACTTAGGCAGCATCATCATCAAAAGCAGTCCGAAGTCAAGGAGAGGGGAAATCCGCACTTAAGGGAATCCAAGCTGGTCGGCACATGAAGCAAAACAGCAACCTGCAGATACAGGACCCAAGCCCAACAGGAAAGCGGCAATGACAAGACCTAAGGCACGAAACCAACACTTTGCCTACTGAAAAGTTCTATCATTCCAGTGCCTACATTTATCTTACAGCTCATCATACGATGATGAGCTGCCCTCCACCCCATCCTTATGACTCTCAGCTGGCTTAGCTTCCACAGCTGAACGCCAACACCCATCCCTCCAACTCTTCCACCTCTTGTCAAGACTTAGGTCTCCCCATGATTCCACAGTATCACCTGATTGCCAATCCCCACCACCAGAAACCCAACAAAAGTGTCCCTAGACATTGGTTGAGTACACACATTCTGAACCTTCTGTACCTTGGTCCAATCAAGTGGCTCCTCTTCATCCCCATCACTCCCAGACCCATCATTCCCAGAAAAACCCATGAAATCCTCTTCCTCCATGGGAGCAGTTAGTATGTCCCGGATCTTCTTTCTCTGACGCTCCTCGCCTGATTCCTGCTCTCAAGTAATCCTCTTAGTCCCTCTGTTCCCATCTGTATCTCCTTCTGCCTCCTCACTCATTTCACTCTCAGAGAAATCCTGGAAGGACTCTTCATCAGTGGGTGACATAAGTATCTTCCGGATCCTCTTCCTTTGCTGCTCATCTTCTAACACCTGGGTGCCTCGTTTCCCTCCTCTACCACTCCTACTACCAATTGCAGTGTTGCCAACAGACTCTACTACAACAGAGTGGGTTGAGCTCCCTCTGATAGCTCCAGCTCCCCAAGCAGGCAGATGAGAGAAGCCTCCCACAAGGATGGTAAAACATCAAACATCCAGGCATCCCTTGGGCAATGTCCTTGTAGGCGGTCAATTCTCTCACATCAGAAGCAACTTGCAAGTTTCTCAAGTTGCTCTTGACACATACACACACAAAATATATTATATACTAGCCATCCCCTGCCATGTGTTGCTGTGGCCCAGTCTGTGTATATGTATTTTGTGTGTGTGTGTATATATATTTGTCTATATGTGTGTTTGTGTGTGTGTATATATGTGTGTGTGTGTGTGTCGCAACTCAGGGTAGTTTTCACCTTGCTAAAGACACCAGCACACACCAAGGCTGTAGTTTTGTAGTTTATTGAGAAAAAGCAAAATCAAAACAGAGAAGTAAAGATGCAAAAGTTCAATAGGCAAACCTTGCAAAGGCAAGGTTCCCAAGATCCACAGGCAAATAACATGAAACATAATCCCTTAGCAATGGTCAAACAATAGTCCATGGCAAACAGGCAAAATCAGGATCAGAATCCCAGTCTCCAAGAAGCCAGAAGCATTCTGCAAAAGCCAAGACAATTCTACAGAAGTTAACGGGTAAAAAGCAACATTGGACTGACAAGAAATGCCTGTCAGCTACATCATTAAATAAGCTTCCTGGACATGAAAGCATTGTGTTGACCTTTGGTTTCCCTCTTGCTAGCAAGGTGTGTGCTTCGGCGAACCCTTAGTTGCAAACGGTCCTGTCTGCTCATTAATTCACTATCTTCAAGGCTATACAACTCCTTATCTCAGCCCAAGTGGGCAGGATCACTCTGGGAACCGAAAGGAGTCTCCACCTGCACTTGTGGGATTTTACTGTCTCTATCAAAAGGCACATTTCTTTCCCTGGGGAACAGGCTTGCTGTTTCTTCTTCAGAAGGCACACTATTAGCCCCGTCTGGAGCATGTACAGGAATCTGCAACCCATCAGCCTCCTCGTCATCCTGCAGAAGGTCAGGCTCAGGCTCAGAAGGCCCAGGCCCAGAAGGCCCAAACAGTTCAGTTTCAGACTCAGACTTAGCCACAACAGTGTGCGTATATATATTTGAGTATTTGTGTGTTTATATGTGTACATGCATATTGTGTATATGTGTGTGCTTGCCTATATGCATATCTGTGTGTATATATGTATATATGTGGATATATATGTGTGTGTGTGTGTGTGTGTGTGAGTGTGTGTGTGTGTGCATGTGTATATGTATATATGTACGTGTGCATGTATATGTGCATGTGTATATGCATATATGTGTTTATATGTGTATATTTGTGTGTGTTTGTGCATATATATGTGTGTGTGTATGAATGTGTGCATGTGCATATGTATATGAGTGTATGTGTATATGTATATATGGTGTATTTTTTGGGGTTTTAAGCCAGCTCCACTGGAGTTTTGTGTGTGTGCATGTGCATATGTGTGTGTTTATGGGTGATGGACACTTATTGGATTGTTAGGTGTATTGTGTCCAAATTTCATGTCAATTCATCCAGTGGCTTTTGAGTTATGTTTATCCCACAAACGAACATTACATTTTTATTTATATAGATACGTTGTAGATATATCAGGCATGGCAAACTTTTTGACCAACATAAACTTTACAATATCTCAGTAGAAGACCTTAGGAGGCATCGAGTCCAACGCCCTTCTGCCATGCAGAAAAAGTACAATCAAAGCACCCCTGAGTAGTGGGAGGGAGGGAGGGAGGGAGAAGGGAGGAGGAGGAGGAGGAACTTGCGGAATCACTCAGAATGCTTTGTGGAGCCCCAAGGGCTCTGCAGAACATACTTTGAGAAATGCTGCACTAAAGAAAGCCAACAAAAGCAAAACAAGAAATACAAAGGAAACAAAACACTCCCATCAATGTTATAAGACAGAGTGATTTAAATGGCAAATGTCATGGAATCAGCATGTGATGGATGAAAACTTTATGACAAGACATGATGGTCATCTGTTGCATCTTCCATGAGAAAAAATGTTTTTCTCCATATGTTAGAACACTTTCCTCAACCTAACAAATCCCACATATATAGGACTATAACTGCCACCATACTAGCATAGTTGTAGGAGTTTTCAGAGCAGAAGTTGGACAGAATTCAGCTGCACTAAAGGAAGAAAGGAACCTACATCTATGGAACTATGCATGTTTGGAAAGCTTAGATTTCAAATATATGTAAAACACATAGAAAACACATTGTCACTTCTCACCAGGTTTGAGCAAGCAAGTTTGACAAATGTGTGTAAAAGATTTTATTATATTAAACAACATCAGCAATGGATAAAAGCAAGCATGGATCAGGCAGAGGGAAGATAAAAGGAGAGCACCTATAAACATGGACTTAATAGTTGCGCATATATATATATATATATATATATATATATATATATATATGGAGAGAGAGAGAGAGAGCGAGGAGAGAGAGAGAGACCAGAGGGTGCCAGTTTTGATTTCGTTGGGAGGTTGACCCACAATGTGAAAATGTTGACTTGTTCCCACTTTTTACTCCACCCATGGCAAAGGCTTCAGTGATGGAGCAGAATGTAGTTAACTGGCTAAATGAATTGAATACACAGACCTAGATTTCAAAGATGCAGCAGATGGCTTCAAACATAATGGATGGACCTATGCCAGTTGCCAGAAAACAAGGCCTGAAGTAACATTTTTCTACCTTGGACATTTTTCGATTTTAGCTATAGCTTAAACAAATAACTTTCTGTACTGAGTTTAAGCAGTAGATATATCTGACAGTTTTCTGGGCTTTGGTTCCAGAAAGATATGTAGCCCGCAGCTAAGTCCTTTTCACTTTAACAAATTGGGTTAACTATTTCATCTAACTAATGAAGTGTACAGGAAGTTTAAAATCTTTGTTGAATGGTCTTACAATCTTTTGGCCTTCTATTTTTCCTAGCAACCTTCCCAGCTCATCTAGTGAGAACCCAAGAAAGACCCTTTCCACCAGCTGCTCCTAAGGAACTCAATCCTGAGGGAAGTGCTGTTGGCCTCCTTTGTGCTCTTAACTTAATTTTCATCTAACCAAATCTTCAGGCTTTAATTGGTTGAGAGAGAACTATATGCAATTTGCTTGTGTTTAAAAATATATAATATGTGTTTTTATACTTTTAAATAAATAGTTTAAAATTAATGTTTTCAGGCTTTTGAAACTTTTGTTACACATACTGTCTGCTGCAAACCAACAATTCAGCATGAATATCCAAATATAGAAATATGCTGTACAGAACTACACAACAGAATAGAAATATTATACAACATGCCAGTAACAAGGTATTATAGCACAAAGTACACTGCTGCTTTGCCTACAACTCTGGTTTTGCTATTGTCAGCAGAATGGGTCCATTGAGTTACAGGAGGAGGGAGAGGAGTGAAGGGGTGAAATCTTTTGCTTCGCCATAGACTCAGGCAAAAAACAAAAAAACTAAACTGGGGCATCCTTTTCTATGTAAGCCCAAATGCTTCTTGAGGTAAGAGGAAGCAATAAAAGCACATAGTAAAATAAAATAATGTAAGGGAAGGGAAGAAATCTTACAATTGAAAGATTTTTTTCTGATGATATCAGCTTTGAATTACACCATCCTTGGAACGAGGTATCTGTTCTCTCTCAATATCTATGACAGATTAGTGTCAAATTGCAAGTAATTGCAGAGAAGCTATCTTGTATTCCCCTATCTTCTGTTCCAATTTTTTGTTGTGATTTGCGTAAACATTAAATATAAGGCTTAATTTTACTAGGTTTTTTCTATATATCCTTTCATTTGAATTCTATTAATCTTCTGGCTATGCCAAGACTACATGTTACCACAGAAAAGAGTATTATTTGTTTGTTTTTTTCCTAAATGCAATACAAAATTCCAGTGTTTTTCTGCTTAAAGCAGCAGTCCTATGGGTTGTTCCTAATTCATTACTTGAGATTTCTTGTTGTCTGGCCATATCCTTCGAACTATATAGTATTAGTTAGCCCTCCATATTGGCTGCAGTCAGGGGCACAGGATGTCAGAAAGCTGAACATGATGAATTAAAAAATAGCTATTCCTGAGAGAATATCTCTCTAGGAATTTCTAGGCCCTCCTATGCAGCTCTGTTGTAAGCATCTGCTGGAAGCTGACCACAAAATTGCTTTAGAAAACCTAGAGATTCCTAGAGAGGTGTTCCCTTTAGCAATCCCTAGTTCTCCAGCATAAACCTATGGTCAACGTCCTAGACACAACATTTTAATCAGATCCATGGATAATCAAATTCACAAATGTAAAATGTTGGAGTGTGTGCTTTAATTTGAGACAATACTGAAAATGGGGAGTTTAGACAAATAATCTACTAGCAGCATGTTCAAAGTAAGAGTAACTAAAAGTTAGAGTCTGTGCGTAATTTTATTGTAGCTGTAAACTTATTGTATGCAAAAAAGTGTTTCCTAAGTAATCAATTTTTTAAAGAAAAATATATGGTACTGCAATTTTAAACAATACAAAACATGGTGGAGCGAGTGTTTGTGAAGTATAAACCCAGCTTATTCCAAGGAGGGGGGTGTTTCCTTTGCCAGAACCTCAAACCCACTGATAACAGTTCCTGTCATTTCACACAGAGAGAAGCACGAATCACTGCCAAGAACACCAGATGTCCAAGGAGCCTTGAAACAATGTGAGGTGGTATTCACACAATACAGCAGACTTTTTTCCTTCCATGAGTGCTCATGCGAAGGAGGGGGTATCCATTAACACTCATTTTGAGATTGAGCCTGGTTTACGTTCCCAGTCTAAATGATAAAGAAACATTTATTTAGTCAATTTGTTTTACTGCTGCATGGAAATGGGTTTTTATTGTATTCCAGCCCACCTCCATAAGGTAAGAAAAATACCCTTGGGGAAGGTCTTACCAGCTGGCGTTCAAGGAGATCATCTGACCTCAGTTGTAATGTTTTCCTCCCAGCCTATTACCAGTGTCGTGCCAACTTGGAGAATAGGTTAAGATGATGAGATGCTGATAATACCTTCACTGTGCTTTTTATTATGCTCCAAACTAATTGCAAAAGAGCTAGTGAAAACACTCATGCATCACCAAAAATAAAGAAATAACAACAAATAAAAAGTTATGGTTAACATTTTCATCTGCTAATGTATTATGGAAAGGGGTTAATTATGAAATAGTTATATCATTGAAATAGAAAAAAATAATGTGGTGAAGAAGTCTGTGACTGCATGCTAAATCTAGCTTCCAGGTAGATGCACAGCTAAGATGCACTTGTCTTTAAACATAACCTGGGATGCATCTACACTGTGGAATCAATGCAACCTGCCACCAGTTTAACTATTATGGCTCAATATTATGGAATGCTGGGATTTGTAGTGAGGCACCAGCAATCTTTGGCAGAGAAGGCTAAAGTTCATGTAAAAATACAACTCCCATGATTCCTTAGCATTGAGACATGACAGGTAGGCCGTAAGCACATGGGCGTCCTGTCCTAGGATG
Source organism: Anolis sagrei (assembly GCF_037176765.1). Lineage (NCBI taxonomy): Eukaryota > Metazoa > Chordata > Lepidosauria > Squamata > Anolidae > Anolis > Anolis sagrei. The sequence continues at coordinate 150,442,391 of NC_090025.1, forward strand.
CTGCCAAGATGAAGCAAGGACGGAGTCCACCAGAGCCTATCACACAACACAGGGCTTCTTCTAAAAGGGTTCCATGCCAATTCTGTGCATGCTGCATCTCAGCTGCATGCTAAGCAGCAGTCTCATTCACTAAGCCTTGAACAGTGTGGGATCAAGCTAAGGCCAGAAAGATTCCAACGTGGGATGGTAAGTGATGATGCGGGGTGCTCCCTGATGGTTTACCTCATTGTTCCCTGGCTTAAGGACCTCCATGTGATGAGTTCCCTAATGTCAAAGTACCTTCATTAACATACACCCTTAGACGTCATAGCCTTGCAAGTAGAGGGTGACTTCAAACTGTGGAATTAAAATAGGAAATAGGACAATCCTAGCTATAGGACTCATCCAAGTATGTGGTCTTAAATAAGAAATAACTGCAGTAATAGGGTCTGTGAAAATCAAATATACAAGAGTTTGCTTCCATTGTTGCATATCTATTTAAAGCAGGATTGGGCAAAATGTAATCTGTGGTATACTTGTAATCTGTGGTATACCATCAAAATGTAATCTGTGGTATACTATGTAATCTGTGGTATACCATCTTTCCATCACCAATACCTAAATAGTTTTGCAAAGGCCTCGGCAATTACAATCAATGTTTTGATGTTTTGATGTGGAGTCCACATACACATTTCTCTTCTTCAGAGCTACCTTTTTCTGTATCGAAAGAAAGAAAGAAAGAAAGAAAGAAAGAAAGAAAGAAGATGCAGCGGATGGAAGAAATGTTTTTATCTTGTCTCTGATTTGATTCTGATAACTAATGTCTGAACAGGACCAATCCCTCTCACACACTTTACATTTTAAATGATGAAGATCTAGCACTGAGTTTCCAACTTAGTAGTTGTGATGGGGCAGGGACATTTAGTCCAGTGTAGACATAGGGATCTATGTCTAGCTGTGCCTTTTGTTATGACTATTGTTTGTTAAAGCAGTGGTTCCCCAACCTTTGGTCCTCCAGGTGTTTTAGACTCCAATTCCCAGAAATGCCAACTAACTTACCAGTTGTTAGAAATTGTGGGAGTTCAAGTCCAAAACACCTGGAGGACCAAAGGATGGGAACCACTGTGTTAAAGGCTATTGAAGTAGAACTATCACATAAAACTGTCCTTGTATAGTCCTAGTCCTCCACCTCCATTGATGTGATTGTTGTTATTGTTATTCTATTTCTATTTTTGCTGCAAAGTCACTTCAAATAAACTTTCTTGGAGAGTAAGGTATAATGCTCCTGAAATGTAGTGTAATGTGATGCCACATAATAATATAATGCTACCACATTAATTTTCTAATTTTCCATGTTTTAATCTGCAACAACAGGGTGTTGTAGCACTATAAAGATGAATAAATATACCATAGTATGAATTACTAGCAAAGTCTACAAGCCAACAACCATGATTTGGAGCCCAGAAGCTTAACTGATAATACCTTTTTAAAAAGCCATACAACATCTGGTTCTTTGGCAGGTTTTAATATGAAAACAACTGGCCCCCTGTTTGCTTGTGTTGGCAACCACAGATTTTCTTGAGGATCACAGTGCAATGGGACTCACTAGGATTAATTGCCCAGCTGGAAGCCCAATACCTTTTGCTTGTCCTCTTACTGTCAAAAATGTATGTTTTTGTATTAAGAGAGACAAGGAAAAAGCATTCTACTCCAAGATCTCTTGATTTCTTCCACATGCAAAGCTCTGATCTCATATAAAAGAAACTTTTCCAAATTAATTGGCATTAAAGTACAGGATGCCTTTAAAGGGCATCTTCATTTGGCTCACATTTTGACAAATTAATAATCTGAAACCAAAATATGTTGTCTGCTGGCTGCACCATGCTGTGTGGTTCAGCATAAAGAAGTTCAACCAAAATAGAACCTGAGTGATGACAGGTTTACAACACAGCTGGTATGAAAATGAAATGTAGGAACAAAGAATCATGAGCTAATAATATGCAGAAACCAAAGTTTACAATCTTGTATTTGAATTATTATTATTTTATCAACCGGGGGGTTGGCAACTACTGGTCCATATGATCTGTTATGTTCCTTATGAGTATACATGAGTGAGCTGTGAAATAAAATAAATCATGGTACACATCTATAATGTCAGTCTAGTTATCAAAGCTTCAAACAATTCTATAGGCAAAAGGAAAGCAACCATATTGTTTATGTCAGAGTAGGCTTCCTCAGCCTGGTGCCTTCCAGAAGTATCATTTTGGGATTTGTAGTCCAATACTGCCACAGGTTGGAAATCTATGTGTGGTTCTGCCCTTTCTCTTGCTCAAGCAGCCAATTCATGAAAGAAATAACTTCAAAAAGCAAAAACTTGGTAATACAAAAGAGTATTTCAGTTTGTAACATTAATATTGAATAAGTAACAAAAGGCACTTTCCTTACCCAGACTCTTCCACCTCTATTTATCTCATTAATTTTTTACATATCATTAATATCTTAGAACATGAAAAGTAACGTTCGACAAACAAATAAGGTGACTTAAGAAAGAAGTGAGGTTTTTGCAAATACAAGCATATTTCTATTAGGAAACTCTGGCAATGAATCTCCTTTTCATAAAAGTTTTTTTTCTTCCCGTGGAACCAAATGTTCTATTGAAACCCTAATGCCAAGGAACATATTGCTTCATTAACTGAGATATATCTGTAAGATGTATGCCATCAGAGAGTAACTATATGGAGAAATTCTAGTCAGTCACTGAACAGATGTGTCCCATTGCAGGAAAGTAAGGATATTATTTTATAAAGAAGTATAATCCCCATGGCCACTGAGACAGAGAAGGATGGACATATGTGTAAACAGTAAATTTTACAATCTATCTTCTGCCCTTTAAAATCCTGGTTTCAAAAGCCAACGAGATTTGTCCTTTTATAACTAAACTGCAAACATTTGCTGCTCCCTAGAATCTATTCACTCATGTCTTGGTTTCTGAAACCTGGATAAATTCTATTAAAGAAATCAATGACTACTTTAGATTTTGGTTTACACTTGTCAATCTTGTCTTTTTTTTGTTCAATATCAACATAAATTCATCTATTTGTGGCTCCTTTAAAGAGGAAAATAAACATAGCAAAAATCAGAAGTCAAACAAATCTTTATGTTGAGACAGATAGTTCTAGAAATGCCACCATTGTTGGATTCATACTTGGTAGCTGCCACTGAACATACAAAGCAAGTTTGGGTATGTGGCATTGTCTCTGTGCTCATAATACTGTGCTCATAATATAGTTCAGCTGGCATCACAGAATAAGAGGCACTCGGCTGCAAGCCCTGGCAGGCATGGGCATTCTGGGCCTGCACAACACATGCACTCTCTTTCCAAAAAGAGAGAATGTGTGACATGCAGGAGTGCCCACACCTGCCAGGACTTGCAGCCAAGTGCCTCCTCTAGAATAGAAACAGCAGGTAAGAAGAAGCTTCCTTAAAGAGCATGCCAGGAAGAGTAGCCTGGGTTGGACCCCCCCCCCCAATAATGGACCAATAGGAAATAGATCTTTCAGAACCAGAAAGTGAAAACAGATATCTGTCCTCCCAATTTTGAGAGGCTCCCAAAAAAATTAATCTGGGCCCCTACCAAAATCCAGGACACAAAATGGGTAAGGGTTTACTCTAAATGCGCACAACCCAACTGTTCAGTGCTCCCTAGTGGAAGAGAGATGTAGTACACACTATGAGGATACTGACACAAGAGTCAGAGTCAAATGAACTGTAAAACTGACCTTTTAATCAGTTTCAGCAGCTTTGCTGGCTGCGTCATAGGACAACTGGGTTGTTGAAACCAGCTATGAGAATAAGAATGGCAAATGCAACTCCTGCATACTTTCTGCTGTGAGGAGCAATTAACTGGTTAAGAAATGGTGGAGAGCTCTGGACTGCTTCATTTTGTGTATTTTATACATTTATTCTTATCAGGACCTTCATAAACTTTGGTATAGAAGTTCTAGGTAAAAATTTCAGCTTTCATCTTCCTCCTACTCCAATCAAATGTTATTCCATATCAACCCCTTCTACACATTTTTTTTCCTAAATGAGAGATCAAGGATGACTGTTGATGAAACTTGGATTCACAGTAAAAATGTAAGCTTTCAATTTTTGAACAAAATAATGCCAGCAAAAATTAAACCTCTCAATTGTGAAATAAATAAAAATAAGAAATGATAGTTATGGTTTTTTAAGAGGCAGTATGTTGTACTGGTTTGAACACTGGAGTTTAATTCTAGAGACTAGGTTTCAAATCCCTACTTGGTCATAGAAACCCCATGGGTTACCTTGGATCAGTTACACTATTTTGGAGACAGAGAAGGGCAAAGGCAAAAAAGTGTATCTGAACAAAACTTACCAAGAAAGTCCTGTGATAAGGTGATCATTACTCAGAAATGACTTGAAGACACATGACATACATGCATAGTTCTGGTTTTAATTTTCAGTTTGATCTTTACTATACATGAGCCTCCTTCTGCAGGTGTCAAAATATTTCCAGAGAAATGTATTCATTTAACTACATTTCCCCCTTCCCTTTTTCATTATTTGCTGAATAATGTCTGGTGACAATGCAATTTTGTACCAATACATATTTATTGGTGGGAAAGGAATTTTGATTAGCAGAGAAATGAACCAGGAGGTTAAATCTTTCCTTTCCATTCCATGGTTTGTCTCTTATAAATACTGTGACATTTAAAGATCTTGTTATCTTCTACTCCAACAATATGTAAATAGAGGAGTTTTACCATGATTGCTTAGGACAGAGTATTAGGATGCAATGAATGAAAATCCATTATTTCTAGGCTGTTTTCTTTCTGTGGTTCTGGGTCTTTCCTGAATTGATGCCAAGCATCAGTACAGCTCATTGCCTACGCCCTTATGTGTATTTTGCTTTTACACTGATTATTTCAAAATAAAAGCTCCACTTTTCAGACATACTTTAGATTTACAAATATTACTATCATCCTCTTCCCTTGACTGATTTTCCTATTAGCTCTTTTAAAACACGAGTAAGAAAACATAGGGGTTTTATTCCTCTGGGAAAGAAAAATAATCATTCTGTTAGTTGTAATAATGTTTATCAGGTTTTTGAATGCAAACCAACATTCTTCTTCTTTCAATGGCATTTAGAAAGAATAATCAGAATATGTTCATCACAGTTGAATGAATGATTTTAAACAATCAAGGCATCCCCTGTGGTGTTCAAAAACTTCTGCTGTCTAACAATCTTATAGCATCACATCAGATTATTTAGACTATAACGCGTCACAAGCACATGGCAGGAACACAGTGTTTTATATGGCCCGAGGTCCCTGAGTCTGAAGGATAAGAAATATATTTAGCAGAACAGATACCCAGCAGGTTCTGAATAGCCTGAATTGTGCCATTTAACATGCTTGAAACTGTGCCAGTGTGAAAAATGAAGAATGAGAGCAAGAAACTCCTAGAAACTGGGCACATACTGACTGAAGAACATTTATGACATTTGATGGCAAGACATCTGACAATCCAAACATCTCCAGGCCTGATACGTCCCCTCATTGATATCTGGGGCCTTTTCATACTGACCATTAAAGTTCAACATTCAACTACATCTACTAGGGCAATACCCATGGAATATGCAATTTAGGAAGAGTTTTTAGTTTTTTTTAAAGCAGCCATGCACCATAAACATTAATCAATCATTTTGATCCAATAGATGACTCTTTCATTATTGCAGAAATAACAATAGAATATACTAGACAAAATTAAAGAGAATAAGTATCTGAACAGGCACCCAAATCTTTTTTTAAAGGGTATAAAAGTTCTTTAAAGTTTAACTCAGTGCCATGGTTTGTCCTTATGAATCTGAGTTGCATTCCTTTGTACACTCAATTCTTTCACTTGAAGCTGCTGAGACTTAGAGCCAGGAAATGCAACTTTCTCAAAAACTGCTTTTTATATGTTTCTACATCTCCAGGACCCTTCTAAACTGCCATATAATCCAGATTATCAAATCAGATAATCCAGATACCTGTTTTCAACTGGATTATATGAGTCTACACTGCCATATAATCCAGTTCAAATCAGATAATCTGGATTTTATATCACAGTGTAGAAGGAGTCCCAATGTGTGAATAGATTTTAGGCTTACATCTAATACAGGATTATTACAAAAGAATGCCCTGATTTCAAAAAATCATGGTAAACATTTTAATGGACACACACATATGAAACCTACATCAATGTGAAGGGGAAGTCTTCAAGTTTTTTTCCATACTCATATATGCTGGCTGGATGGGGTAATTGCAAAAGTGGCCACCATGCACTGTTTGTGCATCCAGCAGTGCAAAATGGCTGCAACCCAGCAGGAGAAGGTATTCTGTGTCATATGATTTCAAAGCACCAAATCCATAATTAAAGTGCAATAGGTGTTTAGAAGGTGCTGTCGGGAAGCGGTGCTAGATAGAAAGGTGATTAGACACTGCTTTGCACAGTTTAATGAAACAGACTGTTTGTACAAGAAGACATCACCTGACCGCCTGAGCTGTTAATGCCATTGAATGTAGGAGTTGAAATACTGTTGAGATATGTGTTGTGTCACTGGCAGCAGCCATATTGAATATCTTTGAGTGTGGGGGAAAAAAACTTGAAGATTTCTCCTTCACATTGATGTAGGTTCCATATGTGTACATTCACTAAGACATTTACCATGATTTTTTTTTAAATCAGGGCATTATTTTGTAATAACTCTATATAATGGGTTGAGCATTGGATGACAACTCTGGAGACTAGGGTTCAAATATCTACTGAATAATAGAAACCCGCTGGGTGATATTGGGCAAGTCACATTTCCTCAGTCTTAGAGACAAAGTCCATTAAAAAAAGATCTTGCCAAGAAAACCATAATAGAATTGTCTTAGCATTGCCCTAAATCAGAAATAACTTCAACACACACAGCAACTATCAATTTAGAATTTTTAGTCACAGTGCTCTAGTGCATAGACTAGAAATCTCAAGATTCCATAGGATGAAATCATGATAAAGTTGAGTGATAGTGCTATAATTATATCGCTTGAATGAAACCATGATAACACATGTATAAACAGAAAAAGATATTAGATAATTTACATATTTAATGACAACCTGGGAGTAAACTATTAAACAATTCGATGGAAATCTTAATACTGCACCCCATAGACAAGAATACATCATTTACTATTTTTCTCCTCACCATGAGACAGTTGTGAAAAGCTACAGTTTTTGAAGATTATTTCTGGACTTACTACATACAAAATTATGCATGTATTTTAATGCAGAAAATTGAATATTTTTTTTGCAGAAGTTTCTTGCACAGAAAAGGGTTTCCCTGAAAAAACATTACTCTTTGCACAGAGCCCTGTTATCTTTATTAAACTTTGGGATTTTCCCCACACAGAACAAGCCCTGAAGTAAAAACCCTCACCAGTTTAAGAATCTCCTCAATGCTATGGAATATGGGATATGTAGTTTTACAAGGTCTTTAGCCTTCTTTACCAAATAGGGTTTGTACCTCTTCAAACTAAAAATTCCAGGTTTCCATAGCACTGAGCCTTGGCAATTAAATAAGGGTGAAATTGCATTATATGTAGTATAGGTGTACCCTAGATATTTGAAAGATTTACGGTAGAAATCAGCAAGTGTTCCCAACTTCAAAAGTTCAATACTAGTAATATCAGAAAAGGGTTTGACCATCCTTAAAACAGACATTATAAAAAGCTTGATAGTATGAGGGTTGAATGAAAAGTAATGACTCCACCTTCGTTACTTGGGTTTGGATGGAAATATTTTAATAAATCAAACGCAGAAATAATCCTTAGAATGTGGTCTTTAACTACCATTATTCACTTTTCCACATAGTCACCAGACAATTGGATACATTTCTGCCAATGATGAACAAGTTTTTTGAAGCCGTCATGGAAGAAGTAGACACTCTGTTTCCGTAACCAGCATCTCAACGTACCCATCATGCACAGATCTTCCAACAGCCAAGCAAAGCAATAATGTGACCCACACATTCTGTGAAATGCCGATTATGCTTGAAATTTCTCTCTGAGTGATATGACGATCATCCTGAATCAATCTGTCAAGCTTTTGATTGTGAAGCTCGGTGGTTGCTGTCACAGGATGTCCAACTCTTTGTCACACATGTCAGATGTTCCCACCTCAACATATTCAAACTTACTCGCCCAATGACACACAGCACTCACATCAACACAATCACCATAAACAGTTTGCATTTCCTGATGAATCTCCTTTGGGGTGACATCTTCTGCTGTCAAGAATTCAATGACTGCATGTTGTTTAAGTCGCATTGACCGACCATCTGCACAGGATTCCATACTTCACACTTTAACCACACAACTGTTCAATGCCAAGGCTTCCTGCCAAAATGGAAATGTAGAGGAGAGTCTACTGAACAAGCCAGTACCTGCTGCATACCAATACTGCCATCTGTTGAGGAATTATGCAGGTGGAGGCATTACTTTTCATTCAACCCTCATAGAAAGGAACAGATTTGTGTGTAATGAGATCTGTGTTCCAGTTCTCCCCTGGGAAACAAATTTCAGGGCTGAACACTTGCTTAAAGTCACCTTGTCCCCCAGTTCTATGCCTGGCTCCTTGTTGTACACCTAGCAGTTGGAAAGGTAGGTAGACATCTGTGTTGTAGTGTAGAACGAAGTTGATTCAGGAAGCCTAATGACTTCTCCTGTTGATCCTATCATTATGTGGATTAAAAGGGAATCTCCAGGCAAAGTGAGCACTGATAGGTTATCACAGCTGACGTACCCCCATAAATAGGTGCTTGTATGTGTCTGTGTATGATCTTGGTTTAAAATGTCAGTTGCTGGGTCCAAGGGCTGTGTGAATCAGCAGAACATAATGTCAGACATCACAAAGTTGTTACATGTATGGGAAAGTTTGGCACAAGCAGTCCCATAGTTGTTTACCTGACAATAAGCACTGGACTCGATAGAATTTATTATTGAGTAGGCAGCTAAAATATAGTGCTGATGAATTTTCACCAGAAATTGCAGAGGACAAATTCAAGTACTGTCATTCTATTTTTCATTGCTACAGGAGCTTTTTGAACAGAGGAAAATCATATCAATAATGTCCAGAAATTCCAGCAATGTCTTTGTGATTTGGGAATTGAAGGAGACATACATATTTGGCTTGGGTGATGCCTTTCATTATCTAAAGGAGAAAAACAAATACTGTCATTTCCAAACAGAATCAGCTGCACAATTAGATGGAAATAACGTGATTTACATTACTGAAACTAATTCTCAGAGGTGAGGGATGCGACCTTTCCTTATCTTTTTTTCCTGCTTTCACTAGACTTTCCCTACATGGCTCAGTGGCTTCTTTGACTGTTAGATCTGTTCATCATGAGGGGATTAATTTTGCTTATGAAAGCATATCTCAGAAAGAGGATTTGATCCTTTTCTGAGTCTTAGCAACTCTGCTGCTGAATCCCACACGTTTCAGCTTTGCTTACACTTTGAATTACATTTTAAAAGAGAGAGAAAACCACAAGGGACAGCTCTTTTAAAAATATGTTGATAAAAATGGCTAATAAAAAGGCTTCCCAGTTTATATTATAGTCTCTTGTTCTTTTTTAATTTTTGTTTGTAATAAAAAGAGAAAAGAATAAACTCATCCATTTACACAATGAAAGTAAAGCAAATCCTCTATCAACTAATTCCATTTTAAACTCTGCCTATACAGACCAAAGAAGTGGATACGAGGTCAGTTCTATAGGGACACCTTTGTCCTAGAAACACTCTATTAGTTCCCTAACTCAGTGATTTGCCAATGGATTTTGGTGTGGACTTTCAACAATTTCGGGTTCTCAATTGTTGCCCTGATGCATTTTAAAATCTAGACTTTCCATATAGATAGGTAGAGATGCTTCACACAACCCCAACTACACACATTGGGAATGTCTGTCCACTAAATTCTGCATAGTTTAGATGTGCATAAAACATGACATAAATATGTTTTAGCCAGTCAGGGATGTATACAACAAATGCATAAAATTAGGACACATAGGGAAATATCAAAGATGTGTGGTTCAACTTTCATCTTAGCACAAGAGCAAAAAAATAAATAAATGAAGGAACAGGGCAGAGACAGGGAATGGAGAATGGGAAAGGTGATGTGCACATCCCTAGCCCATGTTTTTGAGAACAGATCAGTTATCAGTAGGTTGTTTGACAAAGTGGCACCAGGGTTTCTCTTTATTCTACATGACACATATTCTGAAAGCATACAAGCTTTTGCAGAAGAATACAAAAAATATGGCCACTAACTGAACATTGAGAAAACCAAACTGCTCTTTCAGCAGACACCAGCCAATCCCTCTGCAATGCCAGAAATACATCTTAATAGTGTAACATTACAAAATGTTGATCATTTCTGCTACCTTGGCAACCACATTTTCCCAAAAGTCAACATTGACCCTGAAATACAACACCGTTTGAGCTCTGCAAATGCAGCATTTTTCAGAATGAAACAGTGAAAAATCCTATCCAGTTATATTTTTACCTGTTCATGTCAGCATATTTTCAATTTTAATCTATTACATTTGGCCCAGCCATTTTAAAACTGTTTATATGTCACTCTTGATAGTTGTTTAGTTATGTGATTTATATGATTTGTATTTTATTGATTCCTCCAGCAAAGGATCACCGCCTTGTTGGGGCGCTGGAGCTTGAGCACCTCAATGATGTCATGAGCGAAACCGTGAAGGGTCACCCAAGACGGGACGGTCGTGGCAGAGAGGTCAGACCAAGCGTGATCCCTGGGGAAGGCAACGGCAAACCACCCCAGTATCCTTGCCAACAAAACTAAATGGACCAGTACAACCAGAGATATGTCGGTATGCCATTGGAAGATGGGACTCCCAGGTCGGAAGATGGCCAAAATGCTACTGGGGAGGAGCAGAGGATAAGTTCAACTAGCCCCAGATGTGATGACGCAGCTAGCTCAAAGCCGAAAGGAAGGCTAGCGGCTGACGGTACTGGAGGTGAACAACGAATCCGATGCTCTAAAGATCAACACACCATAGGAACCTGGAATGTAAGATCTATGAGCCAGGGCAAATTGGATGTTGTTATTGGTAATATGTCAAGACTAAAGATAGACATTCTGGGGGTCAGCGAACTGAAATGGACTGGAATGGGCCACTTCACATCAGATGACCACCAGATCTACTACTGTGGACAAGAGGAACATCGAAGAAATGGAGTAGCCTTCATAATTAATAAGAAACTTGCTAATGCAGTGCTTGGATACAACCCAAAAAATGACAGAATGATCTCAATTCGAGTGCAAGGAAAGCCTTTCAACATCACAGTGATCCAAATATACGCCCCAACCACAGCTGCTGAAGAAGCAGAAGTAGATCAGTTCTATGAGGATCTGCAGGACCTACTGGATAATACACCAAAAAGAGACATTATTTTCATTACAGGAGACTGGAATACCAAGGTGGGAAGTCAAATGACAACTGGGATCACAGGCAAGCATGGTCTGGGAGAACAAAATGAAACGGGACGCAGGCTGATAGAATTTTGCCAGGAAAACTCACTGTGTATAACAAACACTCTCTTCCAACAACCTAAAAGACGGCTTTATACATGGACTTCACCAGATAGTCAGCACCGAAATCAGACTGACTACATCCTTTGCAGCCAAAGGTGGTGGACATCCATCCAGTCGGTGAAAACAAGACCTGGGACTGACTGTAGCTCAGATCACGAACTTCTTATTGCACAATTTAAAATAAAACTAAAGAGATCAGGGAAAATACACAGACCAGTTAGATATGATCTCACTAACATTCCTAGCGAATATACAGTGGAAGTGAAGAACAGATTTGAAGGACTAGATGTAGTAAACAGAGTCCCAGAAGAACTATGGACAGAAGTCCGCAACATTGTTCAAGAGGCGGCAACAAAGTACGTCCCAAAGAAAAAGCAAACCAAGAAGGCAAAATGGTTGTCTGCTGAGACACTGGAAGTAGCCCAAGAAAGGAGGAAAGCAAAAGGAAACAGTGAAAAGGGGAGATATGCCCAGTTAAATGCGCAATTCCATAGGTTAGCCAGAAGAGATAAGGAACTATTTTTAAATAAGCAATGCATGGAAGTGGAAGAAGACAACAGAATAGGAAGGACAAGAGACCTCTTCCAGAAAATTAGAAACATTGGAGGTAAATTTCAGGCAAAAATTGGTATGATAAGAAACAAAGATGGCAGGGACCTAACAGAAGCTGAAGAGATCAAGAGAAGGTGGCGAGACTATACGGAAGATCTGTATAGGAAGGATAATAATATTGAGGATAGCTTTGACGGTGTGGTGAATGAATTAGAACCAGACATCCTGAGGAGTGAGGTTGAATGGGCCTTAAGAAGCATTACTAACAACAAGGCAGCAGGAGACAACGGGATCCCAGCTGAACTGTTTAAAATCTTAAAAGATGATGCTGTCAAGGTGATGCATGCCATATGCCAGCAAATATGGAAAACACAAGAATGGCCATCAGACTGGAAAAAATCAACTTATATCCCCATACCAAAAAAGGGAAATGCGAAAGACTGCTCCAACTTCCGTACAGTGGCCCTTATTTCTCATGCCAGTAAGGTAATGCTCAAGATCCTGCAAGGAAGACTCCAGCAATACATGGAGCAAGAGTTGCCAGATGTTCAAGCTGGGTTTAGAAAAGGCAGAGGAACGAGAGACCAGATTGCCAATATCCGCTGGATAATGGAGAAAGGCAGGAAGTTTCAGAAAAACATCTATTTTTGCTTCATTGACTATTCTAAAGCCTTTGACTGTGTGGATCATAATAAATTGTGGCAAGTTCTTGGTGGGATGGGCATCCTAAGCCACCTTGTCTCTCTCCTGAGGAATCTGTACAAGGACCAAGTAGCAACAGTCAGAACTGACCACAGAACAACAGACTGGTTCAAGGTTGGGAAAGGCGTACGGCAAGGCTGCATACTCTCACCCAACCTTTTTAACTTGTATGCAGAACACATCATGCGAGGATGTGCAGGGCTTGATGAATGCAAAGCTGGGGTAAAAATTGCTGGAAGAAACATTAACAACCTCAGATATGCAGATGACACCACTCTGATGGCCGAAAGCGAGGAGGAGCTGAAGAGCCTTCTAATCAAGGTGAAAGAAGAAAGCGCAAAAGCCGGGTTGCAGCTAAACATAAAAAAAACCAAGATTATGGCAACAAGAATGATTGACAACTGGAAAATAGAGGGAGAAAATGTGGAGGCTGTGACAGACTTTGTATTTCTAGGTGCAAAGATTACTGCAGACGCAGACTGTGGCCAGGAAATCAGAAAATGCTTACTTCTTGGGAGGAGAGCAATGTCCAGTCTCGATAAAATAGTAAAGAGTAGAGACATCAGACTGGCAACAAAGATCCGCCTAGTCAAAGCCATGGTATTCCCTGTAGTCACCTACGGATGTGAGAGCTGGACCTTAGGGAAGGCTGAGCGAAGAAAGATCGATGCTTTTGAGCTGTGGTGTTGGAGGAAAGTTCTGAGAGTGCCTTGGACTGCGAGAAGATCCAACCAGTCCATCCTCCAGGAAATAAAGCCTGACTGCTCATTGGAGGGAAGGATCCTGCAGACAAAGCTGAAGTACTTTGGACACATCATGAGGAGACAGCAAAGCCTAGAGAAGACAATTATGCTGGGGAAAGTGGAAGGCAAAAGGAAGAGGGGCCGACCAAGGGCAAGATGGATGGATGGCATCCTTGAAGTGACTGGACTGACCTTGAAGGAGCTGGGGGTGGTGACGGCCAACAGGGAGCTCTGGCGTGGACTGTTCCATGAGGTCACAAAGAGTCGGAGACGACTGAACGAATGAACAAGAACAACATTTTATTGATTGTTTATTAATGTTGTGTTATTGATGTTGTTTGATGTATTTTGGGCTCAGCCTCATCTAAGCCGCACCGAGTCCCATGGGGAGATGGTAGTGGGGTACAAATAAAGTATTATTATTATTATTATTATTATTATTATTATTATTATTAGTGTGTGTGTTTGAGGACCAGGACATTCATAAGATACCAAGACGCTTGTTTTAAAAGCTATTGTCCTCCCAACCCTGTTACATATCTGTGAAACACGGACTATCTACAGACATCACATTCAACTTCTAGAACGGATCCATCAGTGTTGCCTCTGAAAAATCCTGCAAGTCTCTTGGGAAGACAGGCAGACAAATGTAAGTGTGCTGGATGAAGCAAGGACAACCAACACTGAAGCAATGATTTTTTGCCATCAACTTTACTGGACTGGCTACTTTGTCTGAATGTCCAATCACTATCTCCCAAAGCAGTTACTATACTCCCATGTCAAGAATGGAAAATGCAATATTTGTGGACAGGAAAAGAGATTTAGATAGGCTTAAAGCTAACCTTAAAAACTGTGGCATAGACACTGAGAACTGCAAAGCCTTGGCCCTTAAGTGTTTTAACTGGAGGTCAGCTGTTACCAACAATGCTGTTGAATTCGAAGAGGCATGAATGGAAAGTGAAAGAGAGAAACATGTCAAGAGGAAGGTGCACCATGCCAACCCTTGTTGGGACCACCCCCCACCTGGAAATCCTTGCAAAAGAACATGAAGATCAAGAATAGGTTTCTACAATCACCTATGGACCCACTACCAAGACCCCAGATTTGAAAAGCAGTCATATTTGGCTATTAGTGAAATAAAATGGTTATATACATTGCAGATTTTGCTGTCAAAATTAATGCCGCTTATGCAGAAATGACCAGTGTTTTGCCAAGTGGGCGGTATGGTTCCATAGAAAAACAAATACAATTCCAGTCATTTTTCCTGATTCTCTTGGAACCTTTAGCTTTCATTAGAGACATACGTCTATGACTGCATCTACACTGTAGAATTAATGCAGTTTGATACCACTTTAATTGTCATGGCTTAATGTTGTGGAATCACAGAAGTTGGAACTGGGTAAGGCACCAGCACTATTTGGGGGAGAAGGCCAAAGACCTTGTAAAACTACATTTCCCATGATTCCATAGCATTGAGCTATGGCAGTTAAAATGATGTGAAGCTATATTAATTATATAGTGTATATACACTCTCAGGCAGAAGGTTTAGTTCCAGAATGCTAAATCCAGTTTCAATTCAAACAGACATTGGAAATAGGATTTACTAATAACCTCTTTGTAAATTTTATCAACTTCATTGGCTCTACTAATCTAGTTGATACTAAATCTGATGTAGTCTACAATTGCCACTTCAAAGTCAGTATCCCTTTTTGCTTCTGCAATAGTTTCATTTCTTTAATACTTGTCAAAGGAAATGGTTTGTTACAAAGACTAAATTTATAAGCCATTGAAATGAAATGTTCTGTTTCCAAAGGAGCATTTAATTGTAAGGACCAACTTAAACTGTAAGGACCAACTGTAAGGACCAATTTAAAACTGTCTTGGGAAGACAGGCAAACAAATGTCAGTGTGCTGGAAGAAGCGAAGACCACCAGCACTGAAGCAATGACCTTCTGCCATCAATTTTGCTGGACTGGCCACCATCTACACTGCCATATAAAATCATCTACTTTGAACTGAATTATATTTCTCTACACTGTTTTATTATCCAGATCAAAGCAGATAATCTGGATTGTACATGGCAGTGCAGATGTGGCTATCATGTCCAATAATACAGCATAAATTGTTCTTTTGGGTATATTGGACACCACCGCATCTATTCAAGAAAGACCTTTCCAAATAAGCAAATTATTGGAAATAATGTATAATCCAAGTGCATTTGATTTTGGAAAGTTTTTTGATATTCAAACTTACACTTATTCTTTTGAATTACCTGTTTCTTGGAAATTAACAAATGGCAATTGAAGGGGGGTTTTTTTGCACTCACTAGACTGCTAAAAGATTTGATTACTGAAAAAACATTTTTTTCACCACTTGTGATCTAATGGATAAAAGATCTAACAAAGGTTGAACATTTCAAGAAATTATATATTGACAAACTTTACAAACAAACATGATCAGTTTCCATAGAAATTTACAATCACTGCTTTTTCATTTGGTTTAAAGTCTATTATTAAGGTTTTCTACACAATGTAAGAGTTACATCAACAAACAGCAGAACAAAAAAGAGAAAACAGAAAACAAATCAATAACATATTAAAGATAGATGATAGGGCTGGGCGGTTTCGTTTCGTTAATTCGTAATTCGTTAATAATTCGTTATTTTTTTCAATTACAAAACGATAACGAACCATTCTAGAGCAATTATTAAAAAAACGAATTTTCAAAAACGTTTTGTAAATGCTTCGTATTTCGATATTTTATTCGTTTCGTTATTGTTTTGAGGTCGTTTCATTATTATTTCCACATGTCTGGGCCAGTTTTATGGTGTAATTAGTGAAAAAAAATTATAATATCACACCAACAGTCAACAACAGAGGGAGAGGGAAGCTTCAGAAGGTTTTGGAGGTTTTTTAGCGTATTTCGCGGTCGCGTCTGCCATTAACGAATCGATTCGTTATTGTTTCGGAAATCGATTCGTTGATTTTTTACCATTTACGAAATTTCGTAAATATCGAACTTCTTAAAAGGAAAATTTTGTAATTATTTTAAATATCAAAACAAAAAAAAACCCCAAATACAAATCGATTTTAGAAACAAATTTTTCCGTTGTTACCCAGGCCTAATAGATAACTTCCTACCTTCTCTTCAGATTCTCTTCAGATGTAATAATTGTAGGTTTTGAAGAGGACATAATTGAAGAATGATTCTAAAAGAAGTCATAAAGTCTATTAGAGGTATTTAATCTTATATAAATATCTCCCTAATCTATCTAGGAAATTTTGCCATTTCTGCTAATCTGCTTAATTTTAAGAAGCATTCTTCAACCATAAGGATTTTTAGAGTTTTCTGTTTCTGCTCACACATACACACACACACACACGCACACACACACACACCACTCTTGCTGTAATGATAATGTATGGAAACATTTTTCCATAATTCCTGACAAATTGATCATCCAAAAATCCCAATAAAAATTTATGTGATCAAAATATGAATTTGAGGTATTTTTGACTTCTCACAAGTGTACCATATATGATAAAATGTCCCTAATTGTTGCATACATTTCCAACACTCATTTGAAACTTCTTTATAGTTTTTCTGGAGTTATTTATCAATGGTGCAACATTTTATAGAGAATCTCCTTAAGGTTATTGCACAATACAAATTTCAACCCGTGTCCACACCCTTTTCTAATGCTTCATTTGCACATTTCTTCCACAATTCCTGGCCCATTTAATCACACATTCTTTCACTTGTTCTTCTGTTTTCAGGATCAACAAATATTGATATATTTTCCCCATCATTTCCGACCTTTGATGATTTTGTTGCCCTTTTTAATACTGAGATCCTCTTTTAAATTATTTTTTTTAAAAAAAAAGAAGAAGAAGAAGAAAAGTGAAGGCTTTCAGAAGAAAAAAAATATTCCTGGATGCTTTAACTTTGAAGTCGTCTATAGAAACTTCAAATATTTTTGTTTACATCTGTAAAGCTTTCCTGGCCTGGTTCACATTTCATTTCACATCTGCATATTGTTTAGTATTAAATAAAAGTTGCTTTTAAAATATTTTTTTAAAAAATACCAAAGTAAATTCAGTCATAAAGAACTATACTGCTTATGAAAAATGGTTTGCACCAGATAATCAACTGCTAAAAGCTCATGTGCATGTATTTCTCTACTAAGGAAGGAAAGCAAAGGGAAGGATATCCCTTGGAAGGGAGTTTCACAGCATGGAAACAACCACTGAGAAGAAACCTTTTTGCATCTTCACTAATGTTATTCTTAGACTGTTGGAACCGACGTAAGTAGTTTTGTAATGTAAAGAACCTCATAACTTCAGAAACCATATTTGCAGTTTCATGCTCAGGGGGGAAATGCTCTCCCTAGGAATTTCCTAGATCCTCTAGCTAATTCCCTTCAGGGGGCAGGGTATAAAAAAAGTTGTTGTTATTGGTATTATTATTATTATTATTATTATTATTATTATTATTATTTCTCTTGACATTGCTATGCAGTTGTGTTGGAGGACTAGTAAATCCATACAGAAGACACCTCTCTTGGAATGTTGAAGTCCTTCAATGTAGTTCTATAGTACAGTACTGAACCTGGAAGTCATGTTTTTTAATGGTGTTAAGACTTATCTTTAGGTTTAAGAAACTGATCAGGCAGAGAGTTTATCCTCTGCAGATACTATACTAAAAATGTCAAATTTCAATTTATTTTATGAACTTGTATTTTTAATAACAGTCTTAACTGTTCCACTCTGATTCTTTTCACCATTTATTTTCAATCTTTCTTATGCTAAATTAAATTTAAATCACTTCATTGTTTAAAGCAAGTAGTAACACCTAGTTGGCTAGAAAATCTAGGGACAAGGCTTGATTGTGCATTTTGCCCCGGGCCAAGTGCTAACATTTAGCAGTCTTATTTGCTGCATTTCTAGCGTCAGCAGAAACAAATCATTACAATGATTATGAAGAAAATGGATGGAATATCATAACTGGGTTACCTTTCATAACATTATTTCATTTGCCTGTCTGTATGCCTGGTTGGCAATGTGATCTTACTGGTCAGTAGTGAGTATGGACGGTGGAGGGTAGAGGAAGGCTACTCTACTAACATGCAGAACATCTGTTTTTATGATTTTATACTAATAACAACAATAAAAATGTTCATGCAAATTAAGAGGCTGCACAAAGAACACAGTAATTAGATATGTAGTAATCATTTGGACACTCAATTATCCAATTTTCTTGTGCAATCACAGTAATTAGACCCATAGTTTAGCTAAATTATTGTGTGCATGCAGCTTTGAATGTCAGTCCCTTATCCTTTTTCAAACTCCTACAACGCTATGATAAATGTTGTTTCAGCTGTGGTTTTCTGCTAAGGTTTCAAGGTCTTACTGAATTCCACAGTGAGGTTTCAACCCAGAAGTGTCAGCTTTACTGATGAATCCATATAGGTTAAAAATACCCACCACACAAACATGCATCCTATTATAGGAGAATGCTATGTGAATGATTGAGAATATGCATGATTCTGTGGAAATAATGCTTTCTGTGTGTTTTTGCAGTTTTAGGAACTCTTTTGCAGTGAAGAGAAAAATGGTAAATTATTCATTCTTGCCTTTAACATGAAAGATATATCTATTCTTTTGAATTACCTGTTTCTTGGTTTATAAATATTTACAAATCTTGGTTGCCATACATACATTCAACTTCTCATCTGGATCTCCCCACCCTCTCCATTTCTTTTCTCCTCTCATTTACACCAGTAGTTCTCAGCCTGTGGGTCTCCAGATGATTTGGCCTTCAACTCCCAGAAATCATAAAAGCTGGTAAACTGACTGGGATTTTTGGGAATTGAGTCCAAAGCACCTGGGGATCCACAAGTTGAGAAACACTGATTTAGTCAGACAAAGACTGTTGATCCTCTTCTCCATGGACTCACAGCTGATCATCCTCAGTTTTCCCCTCAGCAAGCACCTATTCAACATTGTCTTTAGGTAGCAGAAGTTCAAAAATGGAGATGGACATAGAATAATCTGATGGAAATTATCTGCCCCTCAAGACCAGTCAGTGTACATCAGGCCCACTCATGAAGCTGGTAATTCTATATAGATATTATTTCAAAACACGAGGACAGCCTAAAAAAATTGGGAAATTTTGGTGCTGTATTTAATAGAGATGAGCATTTTTTGCTTTTCCTCGTATGAAATTTGTTAAATTTGTAGTTATGAGGCAATATCTGATATGTGGGCACGGCCTGCATGAAAAATTTAATAGTTGAAACATACCCAATACTTTTTCGTTTTCGTTTTGTAAATCTCATAAGGCTCTCAAAGTCAGTTTCGTATTCTGTGCAAGGAAGCAAAGCTGAAAGCAAAGCTGAAAAGGCTGCCTTAGTGCCTTGCCTTTCTTCTGTAAATTAATGAAGTCTTGCCATTAGGAGGGGGGAAAGGAAGCAGAGAATTCAAAAGGCCCTGCCCTAACTACATGTCCCAAAATGCAATGCACTGCTCAGCATCAGAGAGATTTGCCCCTCCATAGCCAGCCAGAGTTCCAATAAATTTCTACACTATTATTTTTTCCTGGTTTTATCCTAACTGGTTCCTTCATAAAAAAAACATGGTGAAAATTTATTAAACTGCAAAAACTTTGTCTTTGCATGAGGGACATCGTGTTATAGCATATAGTATCCAGTCCACCAACTTAACATCATTATCCACCCATTTAAAAAGTTTTTGGGGCAAAAACAAAGTTCCTGGAGTAGAACTACTACTTTCAAATTAAGGACTACACAATTAAACATCAAATAACATGTTCAAACTAGGAACATATTTTCTTTATTATTAAAAAATGTTTATAACAACTTTGAAAAGTGATAAGTAAAATGTTCTGAAATTTTGTGAGCTAGGAGTGGTAAATGTGTTTTACCTTTGTAGTACATTTCACCCCAATAGCTGTAAAAACAAGGGAGAAAGGAGTTCTTGAAATTTCCCCAATTATTGTAATTATGCATAATTAGTATAATGAAATAGTAACGAAATTTTGTTACTTTCATTATAGTAATGAAGTTTTCATTAACTATACTTTAGAAACACTTTAGAAATGAAATGCCACCCCCCCCCCCCGTTTTGTAATGACTTTTGAACCATTTAAAAATCACATGCTTAGAATTTAAAGTTCAAGCACAATCCACATGCATTGTTGCATCTATAGATATGTGGGGGCCAAAGGTTCAGTTTATAATAAATCAGCTAAGATACAAACAAGTAAAAGATTCTCCATACTTTGGCTCAACCATTAATTAGGATGGAACCGAAAATCAAGAAATAAGAAGGCAATTAGGGATGTATTTACACTGTAGAATTAATGCAGTCGGTGTTGCTTTAACTGCCTTGGTGCAACACTATGGAATCCTGGGAGTTGTAGCCTGGTGAAGCACCAGCTCTCTTTGGCAGAGTAGGCTAAAGACTTTGTAACATCACCATTCTCATGGTACCATAGCATTAAAGTGGTAACAAGCTGCATTCTACAGTATAGATACAACCTAGTACTTGGAAGGGCAGTTATGAAGGAAATAGACAAGATTCTGAAGTTTAAGCATATATCATTGAATACTTTTTTAAAAATAATTTTTATTGATTTTCACAAAATAATACAAACCAAAGTAGAAACAAAACCTCCACCTGTTGCATGAACAACAACAACAACAAAAAAGACAAAACGAAAAGATATGAACATACATACATACAAACCAACAATTAACACCCTAGTGTGACTTCCGTTCTTCTTACTTAACCTTTGCTATCTTTCCTCCACTCTTTCACTCTATTTCCCTTCTTTCCATTTATTAATCTCCTATTGAGAGTGAAAGAACATCTTAGTATTATTTCTATCTCTCTTTCAGTTAGTTAACCAGTCTTTACTTTCAATGTATTCTTGTAAGTCAGTCCAATCTGTTGGCTTCATACCTCGTCCATGATGTTGGTGCAACCAATATGTTAGTTCATCCATGTCCTTTATATCTATTATTTTTTCTAACCAGTCCATTTTTGATGGAATTTTATCCTGTTTCCATAATTTGGCAAATCTCATCCTTGCCGCTGTGGCAAAGAAGATAAATAGCTTATCTTTGTTGGTGTCTTTAAAGATATCTAACTCAAACATTCCTAGTAGGTACATTTCTGGTAACAATAGGAAATCCGCTTTTAGTATTTTCTTACATTCTGTGTGTATCATTTTCCAAAAAGTAATTGTTTTTTCACAGGACCACCATATATGATAAAAAGATCCCTCCTGTAGTTTACATTTCCAGCATTCCTTGCTTACATTCTTATACATTATGCCCAATTTTTTCGGTGTCATATACCACCTGTGTATCATTTTCAACCAGTTCTCCTGTAAATCTGATGCGTAAGTATATTTCATTCTTTTAGTCCAGATTTCTTCCCATTCTCTTAATTGAATTGCTCTGCCAATATTTTTAGTCCAACGAATCATCGAATCTTTAATCGTCTCCCTCTCCGTCGTCCATTCTATTAATTTATTGTATATTCTCGAGATTATTCTTTTTTCTCCTGTTTGTATTTTCTCCCAAAAATTTCCTCCCTCACTATCTCCAAATCCATATTTTTTTATCTTTATTATAACTTTCTTTGACCTGCAAATATTGGAACCATGATACATTTTTTAGTTTACCCACGATATCCTCTTGCGCTTTCAGTTCAAAATTATCCCCTTTTTTGTACAATAAATCCTTGTATGTTGGCCAATAAGTCTAACCCAGTATTCTTCTATGATTTGCCTCCAGAGGCAAGATCCAGAGTGGGGCTTTCACAAACATGTATTTCTTATATCTCTCCCAAACCTTTATTAACACGGACCTAATAAAATGATTACCAAAGTTCTTTTCTTTTTTGTATTCCATCATACCACAGGTATGAGTGCCACCCTTTTCTCAGGTCAAAACCCTCTAACGTCAATATTCTGATTTTGGATAGTTTGGTCCAATCTCTTATCCACATTAAAGCTGCCGCTTCATGATACAGTTTTAGGTCCGGTAAACCGAAACCTCCTTTTTCCTTCGGGGTGATCATTGTTATTTGTTTGATTCTTGGTTTTTTATTTTGCCATACAAATTTCATGATATCTTTAGTCCAATCCTTAAAGTACTTATTGCCTCTTATTATGTGGAGGTTCTGGAAGAGGTATAGCATCTTCGGTAAGATGTTCATCTTAATTGCGGCTATTCTGCCTAGTAAGGATAGTCGTAGTCTTCCCCAGTTCTCCATTTCTTTTTTGATTTCTCTCCATTTTGTTAAAAAGTTATTTTCCAGTAGATGTAAATTCCTTGCCATCACCCATATACCCAAATATTTGATTTTTTTTACTATTTGTATTCCTGATATATCTTGTAGCTCCATTTGGTTTTTGCTTGGAATATTCTTAGTCAGCATCATAGTTTTAGTTTTATTTATTTTTAGACCTGCCACCTCTCCATACTCCTCTAATTTTTAAATCCATTTTACTAAATTGCTTCTCGGATTGTCAGAAAAAGCCCTGATTTTATATTCTTGTTTCTCAATTTTTAGACCTCTTAAATCTTCATCTTCTCTGATGTCCTTTAATAGAATTTCTAGCGCAAAAATAAAAATCAGCGGAGACAGCGGACATCCCTGCCTTGTGCCTTTCCCAATCTTTATTTCCTCTGTTATATTCCCATTTAACACTAATTTAGCTTTCTGGTCCTCATATATTGCCTCAATTGCGTTCTGGAATTGGAAACCAATATCGATCTCTTTAAACAACAATTTAAAAAAATCCCAATTCATGTGATCAAACGCTTTCTCAGCGTCTATTGTTACTAGGGCTACCTCTTTCTGATGATGGGTTTCATAGTACTCTAAAATGTCTAGAATTGTTCTTATATTTTCTTTTATATTCCTATTTGGCAGAAACCCATTTTGTTCGTCTCCAATCCAGTCTTTTAAAAATTCTTTAAATCTATTTGCCAGGATACTTGAAAAGATTTTATAGTCCGAATTTAAGAGCGATATTGGGCGGTAATCGGGTGGTATCATTGAATACTAAAGTTTGATTGGTTCGTGCCACTGTATTTCCAATTTATTTATTTATTTATTTACATCACTTATATCCCGCCCATATCAGCCCGCAGGCGACTCAGGGCGGTCTACATATTGGCACAATTCGATGCCATCAATACAATACAAAAGCAAAAACAGTTAAGTGCAATTATACAAAAAAGACAATGACAATTTAAAAAGAGCTATATCCTCTCATTCCAATCCTCGTCCATTTCATCGTCTTGGCCGTTCCTGGGTCATTCTCCATCTCAAGCTTGACTGTCTATTCCGGGGTTCCGAATGCCTGCTCGAAGAGCCAGGTTTTCACTCTCTTACGAAAGGTCAGGAGGGAGGGGGCTGATCTAATATCCCTAGGCAAGGAGTTCCACAGCCGAGGGGCCACCAAATTTATAATTTGGTTGCAAAAGCTGGGTAGTGAAGAATATTAATAGGAAGAAAATCAACTCATTTGGAATGTGGTTCTGAAGAGGAGTTCTCTGGATATCATAAATTGATAAAAAGAGCAATAAATGGGTCCAAGAGGAAATCAAGCATAAAATCTCATGGGAAGCCAAGATGACTAAACAGAGGTTGTTGCATGATTGATAAACTGAAGGACAAAAAGAAAGGTGAAAGGCTGCACTATAGTGGACTGATTAAATCAAGGAAGTAAAAGCCCTTAGTTTCAAACACCTGAGCTGGGCTGTTAATAATCAAGACTTTTTGAGATCTTTCATAATAAGATCACAACTGAATTTCAGTTAACACCAACAACACAGAGAAATTGTCAAGCATTAAGAATTAAGATTTGAGACAGCTCTGTGATATTAGGGGTATATATTATCACTGATTTGGTTTGTAGCTCACTTTGGTGCTACAGAAAATATTGCTTTTCAGCTCAAAATGATTCAGACCCCATTCTGCTTATGTATAGAAGTCACTGGAGCTGATCTTAACATTATTCTCTTTGACAGAAGTGGATGATATGTGCAAGTATAGAAAGGGATTGTGTTAGATGGACCTAAGTACAAGAGCAGATGGATGTTTAGCTGTGAGTTTTCAAATTTAATTTGTTTAAAAAGGAATGCCAATACATTCTAATTTTTAAAAGCTGCTCAGACTTTATTACTGTCTATAGGCATGTACAAAAAAAAAAGAAAACATTATCAAGGTTGTATTGGAAAAAAGATATAGCTGCATTGACCAAAATAAGAAAAAAGAAAAAGAGAACAAATTGTATATTAAAGGTTTGTCCGGTGTTTGCATTTTTAAGTTGGCATTTTAGTTTTTATAAAAATCTATGCCTAAGATGGTACTCAAAGAGTATACCCACTCTACAGGGAGGAGAAGTGGAAAATAGAGCTGACTTCTAGCTTTCCAAGTCTGAAGGGTCATCAGCCTCCTCATGCGATGGGACTAGTGCTGGGCTTGTTGGGTTTGCTGGCCTGGCACTTCCTGATCACTTCCCGAGCAAGCCACATGTGATTGTGCCATGCACCCCCTGTTAACTGCCTGAGTTCTCTGGGGATTCCAATACAGTTGTCATTATTAGATGGATCAGTTTTCGAAAGAAATTCATCCAGGATCAGGATGATATGGCATGACTTCCCCAGAATATTCTTCACTTCCACAGGAGCTGTTATTGGAAGTGTAACCCAGATGCCTTCAATAATAGTCATGGGTTGCCACAAATGAGCTGCTTAATGGGATTGCTGCCATATTTCTTGATCTCCAATTTTCAGCAAGTGTAAATCCTTTTCTTCTCAGTGCTGCAACCACCAGAACCCAATTGGCTTGAGACCATAGGTGACCTGGCTCAGGGGGAGGGAGGCTAGGCAATAGAGTTCATTAGCAAAGGAGATACTGAGCATATGCTCCACGTTTATGAAAACATGAAGTGCAGGGGATCTATTTTTTTTAGAATGGGAATTGGGAGAAATTTGTTGGCATCATTTCCTTTCTGGAAAAAAGAAGCATGAAAACATTCAATTGAATGGTGCAGCAAAGTTTCTCCTACATGTGAAGGTTGCCTCAATAAAGATATACTTAGCCTGCTAGATTCTTTGTAGTTCATATTTTTGAAATTAATGACACTATACAGTATACTCTCAAAAAGAAGTTTATGTAAATGGGAAGTTCCAAACAATGTTGGTGTTTGTGTGTATAGGTATCGGGAAACAGTGGTTTGATTCACTTTTCTTTTCTTATGTTTTTATGAAATTTGAATTTTCATAAAATGGGCACAGTTACTAGTTGAATAACTCCCAGATGTGAAGCAAACAGCCGAGAATTATTTCACTGCATTAAAGTCTTTTCTTAAAAGAGTAATGTAAAATTACAAGGGCTGGGAGAGCAAAAGGAAGGTAACTTAACTATCATTAAACAAATGTAAAGAAATGGTTTGGATTGCAAATGCTTCTCCCACTTTTTTCCTGTTTTTGTTCTCCACCCTTTATTTCTTTTTTGCTATGGGAGGCACACTGAAGTATTTCCAATAACTAAAGAGAATCTAAAATTAAAAAAAATAAAAATAGAATTTACCCTAGATCTGAGGAAGGAAAGCAGAATAGATCTGGCACAGACCAAAGACAAAATGAGAGCTTCCGCTTAATCAGCAACAGCAGTGTGCTATTTTAGAAATTTATTCTTAATTATTTTGCAGAACACTGTAAGCTTTCAGGGGATTTCAGGTAGCATGAATAATTTCATCTCCACTTTCATCACTATGTATCTTTTTGGAGTTTTATTTCTGGGGCAGGAAAAAAAAGAGACAAAAGGCAGAATATGGAAGGCTATTTTAATGCCATAATCCATTTTCTCAGTAGGAGGTTAACAGAAAATTTGGTTGACAATAGCTCCCTTTGGGAAGTAGCTGAAAAGCAGCCATCTCCATGAATCACATGGTTTAGGGTAAAATAAAAGCAAAAATATGCCATGGTACAAAAATGCAATAAAGATTAAAGAAATACATCTCTGTTTGAAATTTGGAGTGGTCGGGGTAGGAAGAAACGAGCATATTCTCATTAGATTTTAAAGCAAGACATTATTCAAAACACGAAGAATAAAATACAGCAGACATGCTTTGTGCAACATAATATCTATGAAGTGGTTGGATAAGAAATCAAATTATTCAGAATAAAATCCAGTATTTTTCAAAGAGAAATGCTGGACTTCCCATCAACTAAAATACATTGGGAATGCGTTTCAAAACCCTGGTTCTGGCAGCTGACAGACCTACTTCAGTGTCATTCTGATATATCTTTGAAATTTTTTAAATTTGCAGAAAGGAGAATAGCATTGCATCCTTTGAAACTATTCTGCTCTGAAAACAATTTCTTTGTCACCTTACAGGCAGCATTACAATATTTTTTGATAAACTGCAGACTCAAAAGGAAAATGGCCACAAATTATTGTAATGGCCACATATTTACAGAGAAATATCCTTATCCCTTAATCTTCACATTGAATTCATAGTTCATAGCAATAAAGGAGAATATACTTGGATACTCTTAATTTAGTTTTACTGTGTACACTTCTGTTGTTCAAAGATTCATTGTGATCAAATTTGCTCATCATACTGCTAACACCTAAATAATAATAATAATAATAATAATAATAATAATAATTTGTAAAATACACATATTAAAATATTCTTTTATACATTACATATCAAAATACACAAAACAAAACCAGGCATACAAGTTTAAAATTCACCATTAACACTGTTTGAGTAGGCCTGCCGGAAGAGATAGGTCTTCACTTGTACCTTAAATTCTGATTGCTGATCCAGCTGTTGGAGTTCTACCTACAGATCATTCCACAGCCATGGAACGGCCAATGAAAAAGTCCTCTGTGTGGTGATTGCCAGTCAGGTTTTGGCTAATTGGAGTAACTGCTTCCCAGAGAACCTAAGTGTGTGGGGCAGATTGTATGGAAGAAGGTGATCCTTTAGGTAACCTGGACTCAAACTATGTAGGGCTTTAAAGATCAAACCCAACACCTTGTACTTTGCCCAGAAACTAACTGGCAGCCAGTGGAATTACTTTAGGGTAGGTACGATATGTTCACCCCTATCTGGTCATTTCATGAGGAAATCAGATGTTTGCCAAGATCTCCGTTTTGCACATACTGTATTTTATTTAGATTCCATGCCTTAAACTATTAGTTTCAGAACTATAAATTTAATGTATTTGGTTTTTTATGTGCTTCACTATTTCAACATGTGTTATTTCACTTAATTTCTGCAGGTGCAATTTTAAAAATCACCTGTTAAATGGAAACTATAGGCTGGTATAGTATAGATACCATGGAAACCGACACCATGCTGGTGTAACTATGGATACATCTCCACAATAGAATTAATGCAGTTTCACCTCATGTTATCTGCCCTGGCTCAGTGCTGTGGAATCACAATATTTGTAGTTTGATGAAGCACCAGCCCTCTTGACAGAGAAGACCTTGAAAGATTGCAACTCTTATAATTCCATAGCATTGAGTCATGACACTTAAGTCGTGTCAAACTGCATTAATTTTACTTTGTAGATGCACTCTATGTTGGCAGTGGTGGCAATAGAATAAGGCTGCAGGTACCACAGCTATGAAGAAAGGAATGCAGAGGAACAAGCCAGTCAGGTGGTAGGTTTTCTTCTTTTACTTCCCTCAACACTCCTGCCCAGCTTGAAAAAAGGTGTAATATTTGTTCTACTGCACCAACAGTATGATTATCATTAAAAAGAGCAACTATTCTATAGTTAATAATTATTTAGATAAAATCAGATGGCTATTCTACTCTGAACATGACAAAATTGTCTAAGTGTATTGCAAGTGGTTGGACTAGATGGTCCTTGAGTTTCTATGACTGTATCAGGATCATCCACAAGAAAGATCAATATTGTGCAACTTTAGTATTGAATCCAACCCCCCCTCGTGAGAAGGGCAGGGAACAAATGTATGAAATAAATAAATAAGTAAATAAATGTTTCAGTTGGGCTAATTCTATTATCCTTCCTTGTGCTGTTTTATGGTATGGAATCCAAGTGAATTCCCTTTTCTGGAAAAATTGAATTCAGAATTCTAGAACTGCACAGGTGAAGATTAACTTAATATCTACTTAGGTCAAAAGACCCAAAATATACACGACTTTTGCACTGCAGATAGAAAACCTACTGTGTCCCACTAATTGTTCAGAAACAACAAGTTTCTGATATGAAAGAGCAATCAAATATGTAGTCTTGCTATCATTCTTCAATGGTAGAAAGTACAATGTGGGCATCCATAGATCTGTCAGTTTTGGCATTGACTTTTCTAGTTCTACCGATATTCTACTTGTGGCCACAGTGGAAATTTCTTCCCTTGTCCTTTCTGAATAAGACCAACCAACAAACCAACTGAGAAGAAAATCCTCAGCCTTCTAAATACACTTTTCGAATAGCTGAAGTTGGTAAAGAGGATTGTCTCTTCTCATTTTTGCTGGATTCTGCTATTTTTTTCCATTTATTTTGTTTATCGTATAAGAAGCAACCCGAGGGTACAGTTGTAATGTATTTAAGAAAACAAACAAATCCTATTCCAGTAGGATATCATCATTGTATAGTGTCCTGGAGGTTTTTTTCAATATTGACAATTTTTCCAGTCTTAGCCATGTTTCATCTCAACAATATTTTTTAAAGTATATTTTTCTTTGTATGCATTTTTCCTAACAAACACATTTTCCTAAAGCATTTTTGAAATATAATGCATTATTATCTTATTTTCTCTCTCACACATATATATGTGTTTTGTGTGTGTGTGTGTGTTTGTATGCATGTGTTTCTTTATGTCCTTTTCCACAAGAAAGTTATTTTGTATCTGCTTTTTTAAAGGCTGAAATCTTCCTAGCAAAAATTG
The DNA here is from genome assembly GCF_037176765.1 of Anolis sagrei. NCBI lineage: Eukaryota > Metazoa > Chordata > Lepidosauria > Squamata > Anolidae > Anolis > Anolis sagrei. The sequence goes on from NC_090025.1 coordinate 150,472,017, forward strand.
CAAGAGAATACATTTCAAAGACATTGTGTTTAGTTCATGTAATGTTTGAAAAGTGCAAAACTGTAAACCAAACTTTCTCTATCCCTCTAATGAAAAATATTCACCATTTTAACTGGAACAGAAGGTGTCTTTTTTAATGCCTCTACTTTTTTTCTGAAGGTGTTGCTTCTGGTCAACAATAGTAATTTTTTAAAAAAAATTCATAGCAAATCTATTCTGTCATACTAAAAAGTGGCTCAGAGTAGCCTTTGATTAATATACAGCACTTCTCTCAGTAGAGTGAAAAAGACAGGAGTTGCCAGTTGGCTGGTCAATGTTAAATGATAGGTTCAGCAGCCAGGAGCACAGTTTATTTTATTTTTCCTCAAGCTCTGCTGCATTTTTAAAGTATGCTTTCATCTGTCATAGCCGTACTGTAGTTAGTTACTATATGGTGTCATATAGCTTCAAAATAATTTTAAATAGATCCAACTAAACTGAATAGCCCTAAAGCATTATTTTCAATAAGGTGAGTATATATGTTAAAGCACAGTGTAGTATTTCCTAAAATGAAATGTTGACAAATGGTTCAAATGGGCAAGACTGTGGGGGAAAATTGACAGCTATTGCTAAAGTATTGCCCAAATCATGAATGAGGCAACCATTTAGTAACACATAATTCTGGATTGTACAGGCAAATCTGTCAACTTCTCTACTTAAAAGAGGCCTTGATGTATGAACAGAACTCTTGGCTTCTTGGTTTCAAGTTTATTTGCTGACTTTTGGGTCTATTCTGCAGTGGGGCTTGTTTAAGTAATTCAATTGATTAGTATTGAATTTGTTAGAGAAAGGAAGCACTTCATAAATCAGTTAGTCTCCTTTGCATATCAACTAATTATCAGTTCACTGTGTCATGGAGACCATTTAGCAATTGCATGAATGTCATAAAAATTGCCTGAGTATTCATTAATTCTTTTAGGAATTTCCTGTGCTTGCTATTGCTCAATAATAGTGGTCACTACTGTAGTCACTTTCATTACAATTCTCCCCCTCCCCAATAATTACAACCTTCACCCACTATTTCAAAGCATGTTTATAACTGTGTTGTGCGGTTTCTGGCTGTATGGCCATATTTTGACAGCATTTTCTCCTGACATGTCACCTCCATCTGTGGCTGGCATCTTCAGAGGTTCTGATGGTAGTCAAGCAAGTGGAGGCATCCTTTGTCTGAGAAAGCCTGTGATTGTCCCAGACAAATGATGCCTCCAGGCAACAAACAAAGGGAACAAAGGCTAGGCTGCTTCCAAGCTTGCTAATTGCACCCTTCACACCAGTTTAACAGACTATGGTTCTTTCCTCCCACACTGGACATTCCAACGGTATATATACTCCACTTGCTTGACTGCCATCAGATCCCCTGAAGATGCCAGCCACAGATGCAGGCAAAATGTCAGGAGAAAATGTTGCTAGAACAGGGCCATACAGCCCAGAAACTACACAACACTCCAGTGATTCCAGCAGTAAAAGCCTTTGACAATACATGTGTATAATAATCTAGCAATATTTTGTATTGGATCAACAGGGAAGCCAGGTGGATGATGCTTCCCCCCATAAGATAGGGCAACGGGAAAGTCGGACAAGGTGGGGCATGGGACGACAGGTTCCTTACACACACACCCAATGGGCACCACGGCAATTGACACTATGTGTGGTGATACTGGAGGCCCATCTGATAAGGTCATTAGTATGGCTTGGTTCGAAACTCAAAATCATTCAAAACTCATTTCAGATGTAGGGGGCATTGGTGGTTCGATTCTAAAGTGACTTCCGAATTTTTCAATTTTTTAAAAACTTCCAACACTTCCAAATCACTTCGTTAATGCGGACACACATGCGCAATAGGAAAAACAGCACTGGCACTGGGGAAACTTCAGGGGATTCTCCCTCATTTTTAGACCAATCCTAACAAAACTTTCTACAGTGGTAGAGTACATGTACCACTGCTAGCTCACAAAATTTCATAACCTTTGACTTCTACATGGATTTTTGGCAAATTTTCAAAGTTTTAATAAACAAACATTTTTAATAATAAAGAAAATCTGTTCCTGGATTGAAAGTGTTTCCTGTTTCATTGGATGGTCTTTAATTTGAAAGTAGTTGTTCTACTCCAAACACTTTGTTTGTGTGGCACAAACTATGTTAAATTGGTGTAGAACGGAAATCATAGTACAGACCCCATTAAGGGACATCTAGACTGACCCCCTTCTTCTGGTCAGAAAGGCACCATCCAAGCTCTTCTGACATCCATTTGCTTCCTCTACTGAGTTGGAGGGGACCCTCAAGACACATTCATCTGTTTATTCCTTTTTGCAGGTGCAATTAATCATTTTATTTTATCATTCAGTTCTTTATCATTACTTACTGATTGTAAAGGGATGGCTGGCTGTGGCTGGCTACCCCAGTGCCTTGTTCATGGCAATCAGGCAAAACTAAAATGATTGGTTTTTAAAGCAGTTTATGTTCTCTTGGCTTTCCAAAAGTTGCCTATTGTTTTGCTGCCTTCTTTGTAGATTCGGTTTATTTTAAATTTAGACAAAGACTGCTATAGACAGCTATTTTGGGTCCTTCATCCATTTTGGATAATGAGCAGCAAAGCAGTGTGGGAAATGTAGTTTAACAGCAGGACCTTTTGCAATCTCTACCATTGGGGGCCTGGCCTTCACAAACCACAGTTAAAATGGCTGTGATTAGCCACACCCACCTTATCCCTTCTTGCATTTGCGGCAGCAGAAAGCATGAGATTTTAAAAGTTTAGGCTTTACCAAAGTTGCTTAATCATTGTGAAAATTAAAATAACCTTGGGAGACATCTGAACATTAAATAATATTTCCGAAAAATAAAAGGTAAGTGGTTCAAATTCGGATCCCCACCACCACCTTTCCTGCATGATTCAGAAGTCAAAATTCATACGTTTTTTCTCACTTTCAGGTGAACCTATCCAACCCTTGTCATTGGTTTCTGTCAGGAATATATATAGATAGGTAGACAGTAAGGAAAATAAATAGATCACAGACAGATGATAGCTAAACAGAGGTAGATGAGATAGACAGACAGAGATAGACAGATAGACAAATGTGTTAGACAGGGATAAATGATATAGATGAAACAGTTGGATAGATTTGTCATCAGCTTATGTGCGAGCTCTCGTACATGCATCTTAGTAAAGAAAAAAAGTGGTATGACACCCTGAGAGACTGGAATCCAGACACTGCACTGAGGAAATATTAAACTTACACATTTCCCACTTTGCCTCTGCAAGAAATCTAAAGAAATTGTCTGCAGCAATGGCAGCAGCAGCATTTTTAACCTTGTTCTTTAACTTTAAAAACCCACTAGGGCTTAGTAAGATCAATAATAAGAGGGCTCCCATCTTTAGACTTACAATATAAAATGTAAGAGAAAATAAAAAAATAAGGGAGAGGAAGGAAAAGCACTTGTTCTTGGTAACAAGAGCACTAGTTGTTACAAGTTTTATGGATTTTATTTCTGACAAGAAGAAAGAAGCAGCACCTCTAACAAGAGCAAAGTAGTCTCTTATTGTTTCTACCGAGATCTCTGGAATCAGTGCAGAGGTGAAGGGGAAAATGCATTGAGATTCAGCTTTTAGGAATCACTTTTCTAGGATGAGGCATGGAATAGGATGAGGATGAGGACAGACACACTTCAAGCTTATAGAGCACACTGTACTCCAACCAATAGAAAAACTGCAGATTGTTCATAGAACTGGTATCTCAAGGACCATTTAGTCCAAACCCCTGCTCACTGGCCTTCTCTGAACCTGCTCCAACTTGTCTATACCTTATTAAAATATGCCTCCCAGAATCATAGAATCAAAGAATCAAAGAGTGGAAAGAGGCCTCATGGGCCATCCAGTCCAATCCCCTGCCAAGAAGCAGGAATATTGCATTCAAATCACCCCTGACAGATGTCCATCCAGCCTCTGTTTAAAAGCTTCCAAAAAAGGAGCCTCTACCACACTCTGGGGCAGAGAGTTCCACTGCTGAACGGTTCTCACAGTCAGGAAGTTCTTCCTCATGTTCAGATGGAATCTCCTTTCTTGTAGTTTGAAGCCATTGTTCCTTGTCCTAATCTCCATGGAAGCAGTAAACAAGCTTTCTCCCTCCTTCCTATGGCTTCCTCTCACATATTTATACTCTCACAGAATTGAACACAGTACTACAGATGAGCCTGACCAGCATATGGAATATAGAGGATTATTACTTCTCACATTAAAAATAAAAAATGAGCATAGGAATGTGCTTTTAGTACCAAAACTGAATAGTTCAGATTCATGGTCATGCTTCCATGCACAAACCCACTTCTATTTGCCCCAAGTTATCTGTATTTCAACAGTTTAGTTTAACTGCTGAAATACATGCTTGTATGTACGTATCTGTGATCTTACTGTTGCTATGGAGCTGTGTGTGGCACTTGCCCCTTGACTTTTGGTGACTCCAGGAATTTCATAGGGTTTTCTTAGGGGTTTCGGGAGTGATTTTGCCAGTTTGTTCCTCTGAAATATAATCTAAAGCACCTGGATTATTTAGCAGTCTCCTATCCAAATAGTGACCACATTTGATCCTGCCTAGCTTCCAAGACTAGATAGCATTTGGGGCTTTGAGGCTATTCCTATTAAGGAGTCTGGGGCGTTTAGGCTATTCAGGTACTAAGTAGCCATTGCAAATAACTTAAAATTATCCAGTAGATCAAGTGTGTGAACTATGAAGCTCCCAGGGCTGTAGATAGAAAAAAATGGGGGGGGGGGGGTTGTTAAACGTTTTTTCACAAATCATGAAATATAGTTGCATAACACAAAATTATTTAAATAATTTCATATATCTTTATATAGACTTAATTAAATTTATTTTCTATTTTAGTTACACAGTTTCAAGTCTTAAAATAACTGAAAATGACTGTTTATTGGTAATTTATAGTTACAAAAGAATACCCCAATGTCTGTAGGAAATGCTTGAAAACTGTGTCAATACACTTTGACAGAAATCAGGTTCCAACTATAAACTTCAGTGGACACTCAAGAGTGCAAGTACAGTCAGTCTTTCCTGCCCCATTGTGCTTCTTATGCATGTTTTCATACGCTTAAGAGTTGGTAATGACACACACACACACTTTAAATTGGTATATCTAAAAATCAAACTCAATGATCCATACATATTATCAAATTTTTAGAAACTACATAAAATACCTTTAATCTGGTACTTAATTATTTAAAAATTATTTGATAGTTTATGAGAAATTAAAGTATAAACTTTTAAAGTAAGCACAAATTATTACAGTTGTTATATACCTGGAAACATCTTAAAGTGCATTTAAACTCAAGTTTTTCTTATGGAGTTTTTTGGGATTACAAATTTCCAAATGGATGAAGCTTGGCACAAGACCAAAGCACAACCCTAAAATACACAGCCAGGATATTCATCACAATTAATATAAGTAATACAATGTAGATTTATTTTTAATCTGAGTGTGTGTATCTTACCCTATTCTCAAGCAAGCAGTACTTGCTAAGTCCTATCAAACACTGTAGAAATAGCATTCCCTGTGGCAGAAAAGCAAACTGCCTCTTTCAAGAATGGTTCAACATGCAGCCTAGCATGATGTGGAAAAACAGGCCTGAAGTTTGGGGTGGCAAAGGCTTATAAATCTGGTCACCCTACTATCCTCCTTACAGGAGGGCAAGATTCCAGCCAGCCTACAACTGGCTGTTATAAAACCACTGTTGAAAAAAACCATCACTGGACCCCACTCAATTCGTCAACTATCAGCCAGTTTCCAATCTTCCCTATTTGGGCAAAGTCATGGAACATGTGGTGGCTTCGCAACTCCAGGGGTTTTTAGTAGACACCAATTATCTAGATCTGGCACAGTCTGACTTTAGGCCGGGACATGGTACTGAAACAGCTTTAGTTACCTTAGTAAATGATCTATGCCGGGAGCAAGACAGGGGGAGTGTGTTCCTGTTGGTTCTGCTGGACCTCTCAGTGGCCTTCAATACCATTGACCATGGTATCCTTCTGAGACACCTTGCAGGAATGGGACTTGGAGGTACTGCTCTGCACAGGCTCCAGTCCTTCTTGGAGGGATGGTCCCAGAGGGTGTTACTGGGTGACACCTGTTCGACTCCACAACCGTTGTCTTGTGGAGTAGCTCAGGGTTCAGTACTGTCCCCAATGTTATTTAACATCTACATGAAGCCGCTGGGGGAGATCATCCAGAGCTTTGGAGGAAGGTGTTATCTGTACGCAGATGACATCCAAATATTTCACTCCTTTCTACATCTTACTAAGGAGGCTGTCCAGACTTTGAACCGGTGCTTGGCCACTGTGTCGGACTGGATGAGGGCTAACAAATTGAAACTGAATCCAGACAAGACAGAGGTTCTCCTGATCAGTCAAAAGGCCAAACAGGGCATAGGGTTACAGCCTGTGTTGGATGGGGTTACACTTCCCCTGAAGATGCAGGTTCGCAGCTTGGGAGTGATCTTGTATGCATCGCTGAACCTGGAACCCCAGGTTTTGGCGGTGGCCAGGGGAACTTTTGCACAGTTAAAACTTGTGCGCCAGCTGTGCTTGTACCTTGGAAAGTCTGATCTGGCTATGGTCGTCCATGCTCTGGTTACATCCCGAATAGATTACTGCAATACACTCTACATGGGGCTGCCTTTGAAGACAGTTCGGAAACTTCAGCTAGTCCAGTGGGCGGCAACCAGACTACTAACTGGAGCGTCATACAGGCCTTGTTATGTCAGCTCCACTGGCTGCCAGTCCACTTCCGAGCTCAATTCAAAGTGCTGGTTTTGACCTATAAAGCTCTATACGGTTCTGGCCTAGCTTACTTGTCTAAATGCATCTGCCTCTACGTCCCATCTCGTAATTTAAGATTATCTGGGGAGGCCCTGTTCTCGCTCCTGCCAACATCACAAACGTGCCTGGTGGGGACATGAGATGGGGCCTTCTCGGCTGTGGCCCCCGGCCTGAGGAATGCGCTCCCAAATGAGATAAGATCAGCTTGATCCCTCCTGGCTTTCAGGAAGAAATGGAAATTGTGGTTTTGGGACCAGGCTTCCAGACAGCAAACATAATGAGCACTTTTGTTGGAAATTGACTGGAATAGAATGGCAATATAGCTGATGATATTGTTTTACTGTTTTAATTAATGCTTTATGTACTGTTTTATTAATGTTTTATGTATTTTAATTATTGTTGTTTTATTGTAATGTTTATTATGCAACGACATTGAATCGTTGCCAAAGGTAAGCCGTCCTGAGTCCCTCTTCAGGTGTAGAGAAGAGACAGGGTAAAAATACCATAAATAAATAAATAAATAAATAAATAAATAAATAAATAAATAAATATCCTATGGAAAAGAGGAGGTGAGGGAGCAAGTAGGAAAAAGCCTAATTCCCCATTAGGAACGTACCTCCTACCTCACACCAAAGCAAAGACCACAGCAGGGGGGCAGAGCAGCCATAAATAGTCTGCAGCTCCACCCATGTCAACCGCTCCTCCAAGTCCACTCCTCCAAGTCATGGGGGTCTTCAAATCCCCCCCCCCCTCGAATGCCTTAGACTTTGCCTGCCAGTTATAGGTGGGCCAACTTGGTTGCTTCCACCATATCAGCTATTGCTGCAAGTAGTGACAGTGTGAATAAATTATCAAAATTTGCTTGAGATAGTGCCTGTTTTCTATTCCTTTCCTCCTGGCATAGAAGAAGCAACTGGAAAGCACAATAATTTTTAAAAGGAACAGATTATTAATTGAAAATAAAGAACTAAGGTTTAAATATCTTGTGCACTAGTGACCAAAATGGAAACCAGAATAATTTCTACATCCTCTTCTCATCAGCTCTCCATCAGAATTCTTCATTCATGATCCATCCATGTCAATGTCAGTACAAACAGTTAACCTATTTTTATGGATTTCTGATTACCTGATTACTTTGAATAACCTCCAGTTTACTCAGAAACACTAAGTTTAACTACACATGTGGCAAAACCAGCTACACTGGAACAGATATATATATATATATATATATATATATATATATATATATATATCACACACACACAGTCAAAATGTGTTTGTCTTGGAAGCTGACCATTGTTCCTGCAATTCCATGGTGCCTTGTTAGTTAGCAAACTGAAAAGCCTTGTTAAATTGTACCTGGTTCAAGCTGAGAACCAAACACACTGAAAAGAAACAAAGTTCAGCTCTATTAGGATGTTCATCTGGGACATTTTTCTTTTGGAAAAAAAAAAGTAAGATTCATGATATGACAGCCCTGCAAAAAAGAAACATCCTGTTTAAAAAGGACCCTGGGAATAACACTAATGATAGCATATTGAAATTTGCAGCTGCTTGCAATGATACATTGGACTGTATTTGCACAATATCGTGGCTGAATTTAAATGGTAAATTGCATTCGCCCTTTCCCAAGGAAATCAGATGACAACCTTGATCTTTAATGAGGCAGCCAAAGACACTATATTTTATAAATATTCACTTTAGACCTCTAGAGATTGGTAACTAGGCGTTGAGCTCTTTGCCTTTAGGGCATCAATTTGAAATAGGTCTAGGTTAGTTGCAAGTGAAAGTCATTCTGCCCTGACAGATTCGGGGTATTGTCTGAATTCCAGGTTGCCAGTCTCAAAGCACAGTGCACATATTTTGATCACCGATTAAATAGCCAGGAGAAATGGAAGACTTGCTCAGAGACCAGACTCATCCTTTTTCTCCTACAAGTGTTCTGGCTAGGTAACCTGTCTTGGTACTTCATCAAAGCAATTGCCCAATTTCCAGCCTTCATCTGTTTCACCTTCATAGCATGGATCTTGAAAGTACAGTCTGTTTTTTATTTAATGAGCACCTCAGCAGAATGTTAAGTCTTGAAAATCTCTAGTAATTTCATTTCAAGAAAGGGAATGCATTGCTTCTTGAAAGTTAAAGTCTTCTTTAGGGTCTCTTCACTAAATTCATTTGAATTCAGCCATAAAACTTACTAGTTTCTAATTGACCTGTCCTTACTGGAGAATTACTATAGTTATGATGTGGAAAAGCTTCACAACTCCAAGAAAAATAAGGAACTAGTTTATTTGTCCAGGGATATAGATGACTCAATTTGAACAAGGAAGCTGGACTACCTCCCTATCTATGGATATAATGTCATAAGAACTAGGGATGTAAATATTCTCTTATCTATTTCTTTTATACTAGAGCCTATCACTTCATCAACTTTCCTCTTACTGTTAGATTCTGAGATGTTTTGTCATTATATATCATGCTCCCTTGTGATATATGATGTGGACATGTTTGGTAGTTATTATTTTGTAATTAGTTGTATAACAATATATTAATTTTGTAATTAATACAATTGGCATTTGTAAATTCAAACTTTTGAAAAAATATATAACTCTATGACATAGAATCTGCTGTGCTTGGATCCTACATGTGTTTACTGATGCTAAAATATTTTACTCCAAGTTTGGAAATATAAATATTCACCAACTATTACTCAATTGTCAGAAGATTTTACTGTGATACTTGAACATGTATTTTATAGACACAAAATGCATTTTTGGAAGTATAGTTAGCTTGTATTAACATATACTGCTAGCCAATGTTCATATTCTAAGTATTATGTATTATTTTGTCCTTTGGTTTGCTTCATTTATCAATTATTTTATATGTAATTTAACCTTTAAAATTCTCCCAATTAAAAAATGAACGTGAATTACACTTTATAACATGATTTTTGTTCCTGGGTTGTGAATGTCTTTTCCTAATGGGTTCTATCACAAATACATATACAAAACTTTATTACAGTCACTGACCAGCACAAAGCAGGGCACAAGCACCCTGGAAAAGGAAAACATAGTTCCCCAGTGAGGCAGTTATTAAATAAAACACATTGGAAAACAGTTTAAAATCACAGTTTAAAAACACAGGTAAATGTAACAGGTATGGAACCGGGGGGGGGGGGAGACTGATATGAGGAATCAAAGGATTGGGGGGGGCACTAAAAGGTATGTGAGGGGCACATTACAATTCTAGTAGCATTTCAGCTGTAACAGGCTGTTCTAACTACATTCCCAATAGGGTGATGCCTTGTGGGAGCAATCATCATCCATCTAATGTTAAATGCTGCAGCACAAAACTTAGCGGCACTGTACGTTATTGTAGTCTGAAAGCATCAGGGGGGAATAATATTTTCTTTGTGCCCTGCATATATTAGAAGCCATGATGTAATGAAATTAGTTCTAAGGTCTCTGTAAAACATGCATTGAATAAGCACACGCTCAGTTGTTTCTACTAGGCCTGGGTAACAACGGAAAAATTTGTTTCTAAAATCGATTCGTTTTTTGGGGGTTTTTGCGTTTCGATATTAAAAATAATTACAAAATTTTCCTTTTAAAAAGTTCAATATTTACGAAATTTCGTAAATGTGAAAAAAATTACAAAACATTAACGAATCGATTTCTGAAACAATAACGAATCGATTCGTTAATGGCGGACGCGACCGCGAAATACGCTAAAAAACCTCCAAAAACTTCTGAAGCTTCCCTCTCCCTCTGTTGTTGACTGTTGGTGTGATATTATAATTTTTTTCACTAATTAAACCATAAAACTGGCCCAGACATGCGGAAATAATAATGAAACGACCTCAGAACAATAATGAAACGAATACAATAACGAAATACGAAGCATTTACAAAACGTCTTTAAAAATTCGTTTTTTAAAAAAATTGCTCCAGAATGGTTCGTTATCGCTTCGTAATCAACAAAATTAACGAATTATTAACGAATTACGAATTAACGAAACGAAACCGCCCATCCCTAGTTTCTACATGTCTGGACTCACAGGGGCACTGAAGGATACTTCTGGGGAAACAGATTCGAACTTTTTGGAGGGGTCCTTGAAGGCAGTCTTTCAATAGCTCCCCTGCAATACAGCTGATGGGAGAACATGGCATCTTGCCAGGGTAAAAGCCCTTTGGTATTTGAGCACCTCCAGGTCTGTTAGGTATGCCATGGGGGCAGTGAGGTATCTATTGGCTGGGGAGCAGGCTAGGTCTGATTGGTGCTCTATGTCCAGGATCTGTTGCTTAATGAAATCCTTGGCTTGGACCCATCTCATGCTTAGCAATTGTCCTTGGGAGAAACCTAGTGTTGTGATCTTTACTACCACTGCTTTAGTCCACGTGGCCTGGAAATCGTCCCTCATGGTTAGAGGGGCAAGACCACATGGGGAGAAAGATAGGCGTAGCCTCTAATTGAGAATGGCTGTCCATATTCTCACCTCCACTCTCACGAAGTCTGCCTCTAATTGCAGGGTGGTGTTAGAAACACATCTGGGAGCCTGTAGAGCTCATCTTAGGAATTTTGATTGAACATGCTCTAGTGAAGCAGATTAATGGCATTTCAATGGAAAAAAATTGCTTTGAGATAAGAACATTTGAGTTAAGAGCTCAAATTAAACCCTTAAGTCAAAGTATCACTGTATCTCACAGAGTCTTAAACAATTCAACATAGTTTGTGGCAGCTACAAAAACAAAGTTTCTGGAGTATAACAACTACTTTCGAAGTAAGTACTCCACAATTAAACAGGAAATAAAACTTCCAAAATGAGGAAAAGTAATTTTTTCAAATTTTGTTACATAGTGGTGTCATTGTTGTTGTTGTTGTTGTTGTTGTTGTTGTTGTTGTTGTTGTTTTCTTATTGGTTTCTGGGCCTGCCTACGAAAGCCTTCAACAGTTATTATTTTCAGATCAGGATTTGAAAAATAATTTAAGCAAATATTAATTTTGATCCAAAAAATCAGTATCATAAAGAATTACTGCTCTGCCGCTGTGAATGTATGGTCTCTGGAGGTGACACAGATTTGCATGCCTCTCAGAATAGGTGGAACTAGTAAGGAAAACTTCATTCACTTCACACTGTTTAATGTGTTTTTAGTTGTTTTAAACTAATGTTTTAATCCTATCAATTGTTTAATGCTATTTAAATATTCGTTCTACACATTCCTGGACCATTTTGTTTTAGTTTTCATTCTAAGCTGTTTGGAATCTGATATTGGAGGACAGAGAGGGTGTTAATTGATTCATGTATTAATTACGTAAAATCCAAAATTGTGTCTAGCTTTCGGAAGGGTAACAATCATGGGTGCTGGGGAAAGGGCTTTATGGCTCTTTGAATAAGCTCACAATGAATTACATGTTCACTAGGCCTGGGCGGTTTCGTTCGTTAATTTTGTAATTCGTTAATTATTCGTTATTTTTAATAATAACAAAACGATTACAAAACACATTTTCAAACCCGGAAGGGTTTAAAAATAACGAAACCGCATCCCCCATACTTTTAACGAGCTTCCGCCCGTTTCGGAAATGGGATGGAGGTTGCTGGTGCCCTGGGAGGCTGGAGCCAATCAGCAAGCAAGCAGTGCACCATGGCAGTGTCTGATTGGCCGGCAAGGCCTTTAAAAGCGGCTCCGCGTGGCCGCGAAGCTTATTTGTTGCGCGGAGGCGAGGGAGGAGAGAGGTCCGGGAGGGCTGCTTGTGCTTGCTTTGGGTTGGCTTGGCTTGGGTAGGAAAAAGACTTGCATTGGGTTGGCTTCGTTGGAAAAGCCTCTTCTGTTGGTGTGTGCTCTCGTTTGCCCTGTCTTTTGGCTGTGTTTTGCTTCACATCAGGGCCAGTTTTTGGTTCATTTTCCATTTTTGAATATTTTTAAAAAATACCCGTCTTTTATTCTTTAAAAAATCAAAAAAAATTCTAAAAAAAGAAAAGAAACTTCTGTTCCTGTGTGCTCTCGTTTGCCCTGTCTCCTGCCTGTGATTGCTTCACATCAGGGCCAGTTTTTGGTTCATTTTCCATTTTTGAATATTTCTTAAAAATACCCGTGTTTTATTCTTTAAAAAATTACAAAAAATATTCCAAAAAAAGAAAAGAGTCTCCTGTTGGTGTGTGCTCTCGATTGCCCTGTCTCCTGCCTGTGTTAGGTCTACATCAGGGCCAGTTTTTTGGTTAATTTTCCATTTCTGAACATTTTCTAAAAATACCTGTCTTTTATTCTTAAAAAAATACAAAAAATATTCCAAAAAAAGAAAAGAGTCTCCTGTTGGTGTGTGCTCTCGATTGCCCTGTCTCCTGCCTGTGTTAGGTCTACATCAGGGCCAGTTTTTGGATAATTTTCCATTTCTGAACATTTTCTAAAAATACCTGTGTTTTATTCTTAAAAAAATACAAAAAATATTCCAAAAAAAGAAAAGAGTCTCCTGTTGGTGTGTGCTCTCGATTGCCCTGTCTCCTGCCTGTGTTAGGTCTACATCAGGGCCAGTTTTTGGTTAATTTTCCATTTCTGAACATTTTCTAAAAATACCTGTGTTTTATTCTTAAAAAAATACAAAAAATATTCCAAAAAAGAAAAGAGTCTCCTGTTGGTGTGTGCTCTCGATTGCCCTGTCTCCTGCCTGTGTTAGGTCTACACCAGGGCCAGTTTTTGGATAATTTTCCATTTCTGAACATTTTCTAAAAATACCTGTGTTTTATTCTTAAAAAAAATACAAAAAAATTCCAATAAAAGAAAAGAGTCTCCTGTTGGTGTGTGCTCTTGATTGCCCTGTCTCCTGCGTGTGTTAGCTCTACATCAGGGCCAGTTTTTGGTTAATTTTCCATTTCTGAACATTTTCTAAAAATACCTGTCTTTTATTCTTAAAAAAAATACAAAAAATATTCTAAAAAAATAAAAGAGTCTTCGGTGGCTGTGTGTGCGTTTGTCATTTGTGTAGTTCCAACCAGTGCGCTCTTTTTGCCAACACAAAGTGCTATAATAGAGTGCTCGCTCATTTGTGTAGTTCCAACCAGTGCGCTCCTTTTGCCAACAGAAAGTGCTATAATACAGTGCTCGCTCATTTGTGTAGTTCCAACCAGTGCGGTCCTTTTGCTCATTATTTGTGTAGTTCCAACCAGTGTGATGGAACGCTTCCTTCCCGGCTTTGCTAGTCGCAAGGGCCAAGTGCTATCGCGAATACCGAAGAAAGGCAGGGGACTGAAGATGAACACATTGACAAGAAGGGAACATTCATCCAACGAGATGGTTATTGAAACACCCACAGATGCTTCAACCAGCTGTGAGATGGCAGAACCTTCTTCTTCATCAGTTCAAAAGACTCTACGTTCAGATCCTGATGTCCTTCCAACTACCTCTGATACTACTTGTTATGAAGAGGAGGGCGAGGAGGCGGACGTGTCAGAGGAATGGGAGGAAGACAAGATGGAATGTGCTTCCACCACAGGAATTAGTGATCAAGACGAGGACTGCATGCTGATGGAGGGCGAGCTACAGAAACAACCAACAATTATACTCCCTTCCACAAACACCGACAGTCCAAACACGAGCATGAGTACATCTGAAGTGCCTAGTAGGGGTAGGCCGAGATCGCTCCTATGGGATCATTACGACGTCCATAATGAGAGGGCCACTTTGGCAGTTTGCAGGCATTGCGGTGTGAGCGTCAGCAGAGGAAAAGATATGAGGCATCTTGCCACAACAGGGCTAAGGATGCACATTAAGATACACCACCCAAATGTGAAGTTGGTCCTTCTTACTTAACTTGCAATACTGCTACAGAAATTAGTATGTATATGCAATACTTCCCAGATAATTTTCAGAGTTTTTTCAAAGTGCAATTTCTGTTACTTTTTGTTACTTTTTCTTTATTTATTTCTTATATTTACTTTCTAAGTTTTTATAATATTATTTTTATATATTAATAATTTATAATTTAATTTTATATATTATTTTTATTATTATTTATAATTATATTTTATAAATATTTTATAAATTTAATTATATTTTATTTAAATATTTATATTATTATTTATTTCATTTATATAATAATATATTATTATATTATATTATATTATATTGTATTGTATATATTATATAATTTTATATTATTATTTATTTATTATTATTATTATTTATTATTTATTATTATTTATATTTTATTTATTTAAATTTTATTATTATATTATTGTTTATTTCATTATATTATTAAATTGACTCAGTTTTGGCTACTTTATCTTATTACTTTTTTATTTAATATCTTAATATCTTGTTCTATTTGATTATTTTATTTGATTTATTTTATGAAATGATTTTGTTTATAGAGCATTTAGCATTGCGCAATCGCGTCCGCCATTTTAACGAATCGATTAGTTATTAATTTAATAGCGAATCGATTCGTATTTAATAACGAAGTTTCGGAAGTCGTTTTTGCGCATGCGCAAATCGCGTCTGCCATCTTAACGAATCGATTTGTTATAACCTTAACGAATCGACCCCCGCACCAATAACGAAGTTTCGGAAGTGGTTTGCGCATGCGCGGGGGTCCTCCATCTTAACGAATCGATTCGTAAATATTTACGAAATTTCGTAAATACCGAACTTTTTTTTGGGAAAATTTTGTAATTATTTTAAATATCAAAACAAAAAAACACCCCAATTACAAATCGATTTTAGAAACAAATTTTTGCGTTGTTACCCAGGCCTAATGTTCACACATACCCTAAATGTATGCAAACAGGGTGGATAAAGTGTAGTTTTGTGGTTGCATGCATTACCTTCCCACAGACACACAAAAGCTGTTTTTGGAGTATTTACCTCTTCCAGGGACTGCTCTTTCTCTGACCAAAAAGTTTGAATTTATTTCCTCAGAAGTATCCTTTAATCAAGATATTCTGTTTAACACACACACACAAATGAAAAAAAAAAAAGTTTTTCAAGACCAGGTGTGGACTTCTGTTCACTTCAGGGTGGATTTAATGGGGGGTTGGGTTGGGAATCTATGGAAAATCCCAGACAGAAAATCGGGAATCAGTTTCAATGCAGTTACCCACCGTGCTTTCTGTATAAAAAAATCTTTCTGGTTTTTTTTTAAAAATTTCAGATCTATGTGTTTAAAATAACAAACGACACAACAGAGAAGCAACAATAAAACTGGCAGTGGAACAAAATCAATCTTTAATTCAATACAGTTCATGCCATCTGGGTTTTTTCTGTCCACTTCTAACTAGGCTATGAATTTGAGCCTTGTGTTGCTTAGAAATAGAACTTTTGTCCTTAGCAGATACTATAATGTTTCAAAGAATACCTTCCTGGTATTTCACTTCATCAAATACACAGGACTCTGGCTTCAGCAAAGTTCAGCTACAATTGTAAGATCAAAACCAACACTCCCAGGAGATTTTGGCAGAGATATTAAAAGTAATTTGGTGAGGAAAACAGTCTCTGTTCTCTTCAGTGGAACTCTCATTAGCACTAATGATTAGAAAATCAGGTTGTTTGGCAGCAGGAACAAAATTAAATAACTATTAAACTAATTGGGTTCAAATCAGTTGGAATATAATCCCATACTTACTGTGGGCACAGTTGGGTTTTAATGTTTCAAAATAATAGGAAATGTAACTGTTCCCTAACTCAAAACTTTGAAAACCTGCTGTTAATGTCTCTGAATATTATCTCAGTCAAAACCATGTCATTATAATTCTCTTGTGCAAATGAAAACTATTTCTATATTGATCTCCTATGTTTCCAGGATTCCTTACCACTGACCATCATGATTGGGGCAGAGAGTTGAATATCAAAACATCTGGGGAATATCTGGTTAGAGAAAGCTGGCCTATGTATTTGAGTGACCTCTTTATGTATATTGGTTCTTATTGATCTAAAGGGTCACATCCTGACCTATTTATTAAAAAAACTTCTAGAATAACCTGCAAATGAAAACACAATTAAGGGGAATTAAACAGTAAGACATGACTATTGGTTTATTAGCCACCTAGTGAGAACTGTCCCTGGGCCAGGTGTCACTTCCTCTGGCCATATCCAAAGATACACAGGCACCCATTATCCCAAAGGTCATCCAAAATCTGTTGGTGATCATACCCGGAAGGCCATCCTGAGGGTGCTCCCTCCCAAATCTCACAATTTTTAAGAGTGAAAATCCTCACTCCAGCCGCAAGTGTAGCTCCCTTTTCAGCCTCCTGGCTCCAAAAACTTATAGGAACTGTTATGGAACTCAACCATTCACCCTCTAAAAGGGTGGAGTGTCATGGTG
Source organism: Anolis sagrei (assembly GCF_037176765.1). Lineage (NCBI taxonomy): Eukaryota > Metazoa > Chordata > Lepidosauria > Squamata > Anolidae > Anolis > Anolis sagrei. Next base: position 150,489,187 of record NC_090025.1, read on the forward strand.
CCTACAGGAGTATTTCACCTTTACCATGTCATGAAACCTGTTTAAATGACTAAAGGAAACCTATTTAAGTGACTCCACCCTAAGTCAATTACCACACCTCTCTGAAAGAGTGTGGGGTAGGCAAAAAAACCCTTCATGGAACACTGGGGGGGGGGGGGGTTCCTTCCTACCTGTCCCTTGCATGACCAGTTACATTCATACTGACTATTACATGTGTGTGTGTGTGGGGGGGGGGGGGGTCATGCCAAAGCAAAGAGAACTGATGAGGGGTAGAACAGCTTTAAATGGCCTGCCATTCTGCTCCTATCATGTGATTGCAGCTGCCATCCTGCTCCTATCATGTGATTGCCAACCGGCCCCAACCAAGCCTGATCTCCTTCTTGGGGGCCTTCGAATAACCACCTAAGGCTTCACCTGCTGGCTACAGGTGGGACTAATAATGCTACAGAGTCAAGGAATCATAAAGCTTGAAGAGACCACATGAGCCATCCAGTATAATCCCCTGCCATGCAGGAGAAGCAAAAAGTACCCCCAACAGATGGCCATCCAGCCTCTATTTAAAAGCTTCCAAAGTAGGAGCTTTCATCACATTCCAAGGGACAGAGTTCCACTATTGAACAGTTCTTATGATCAGGAAGTTCTTCCTAATGTCAGGGGGGTTCTCCATGAATCTCTATGATTGTGTAGTGTGAAAGTGCCCTTGCTTCCAATCATATCTAGTTTTGACTTTCTACTTGCTTACTTGGTAAGAATCATGACACCCTCCAGATGTCAGATCACAAATCCCACCATTGTCTTTGATAACCAAGGCTGCTGGGAACTGCAGTCTGACAATATCTAGAGGGCTATGAGGTTCCTATGCCTGTTCCACAAAGAACAGATTCACCCAAGAATTCATATTCTAAAATTTTACACCAGACAAACAATAGAATTTGTATAATAAAGAAACAGTCTATATTCTGAGCATATTCAAGCAACTGGTATAGAATCATAGAATTCCTAACAGGAAACTACATTTTTAGTTCTGTGTGCAATGAATGCATTTGCATGAAGGCAGTATTGTGTGAAAGGTAAGAGGAGAACCAGATCCCCAAACCCTTATGATGTTCCTACTTGCTGCTTCAGGCAAGGAGGAAACAGCCAAAAGGAAACCCTCAGGACTTCCCTGCAAATCCAATTCCAAAGGAGCTGGTTGCCTGCCATTTTTCTCTTCCATAGGCCAGCTGCAGGATGTTTGGATGGACCTCAGCCAAATTGCGGCTTCATTCCTGTGATTCTCAGACAGAACTTGCAGGATTTTGTTCCAGCTGGCACTACATAGAGGGCCCCTTGCCAGTCCCATAATGGGCCAGTGGAGTGGAGGTGCAAAACCTGGAAGCTGTATGGAGTTGGGCTGTCATTTTAGCTCTAATGAGCATAATTTCTTGCAGTGCAATAAGATACTGAGCTTTCCCCTCCCCTTTGTTGTGCTTGTAAGGGATACAATTATTTCTGATTTCCTACTACATAGGTTAAAAGTATTTTTCTGAAGAAGAAGAAATCGTCTAATTAATGTTAGTTGAATAAATAAGGCACAACAAAATGAATATTTGCAGACATCTAAAATGAACCAAATTGTACAGTTCTCATAGGGATTTTAGATAATTTCAACAGACAGTGAGAAGCTTTTGTCTACCTTTTAAAAATGACTGTTATATAAATGTTGATATATTTAGTCACAAACCACTTGAACATTTTTAGATAAGTCCGCTAAAATAAATTAAACTGATGAACAAGCACTTCTCTTGATGCTGATGTACCCTTCAGCAACTCCCACTCATTCATTTCAGGGAAGCATCTTTAGAAATCGCAGTCAATTTCTATCTTATGCTGTTGTTTTTACAAAGTGTAAGAGCAGCTGTTTACAGTTGAACATTATAATACAATATTGTCAGTATTCATTAACAATAAGCATTAAACACATATTGTTATGAATAACTTATCTAGCTACCATTACTAAAGTTAGAGATAAGTCCATACTTCTTCAGATGCTTGACTTCCTAAACATTCTAGCAAATAGGCCTGCTGATTTTTTAAAGGAAGTTATTATATACAGTACTTCCCTTTTATCCACAGGTTCACTTTCCACACTTACAGTTATGCATAGTTAAGCACAATCTGAAAATTCTGAATAGTTCTCCTCCCCATTTATCCATGGTTTTGCTTCCCACAGTTTTAACCATGGCTTTAGGTAACCACAGTCAACTGCAGTTCTGGTATAGGGTTCAGAATTATCCATAGTTTCAAGCACGGGGAGGGGGGTGTCAATTTAACTTAAGAACTTTAATACTCAGTGTAGGCTTCATCTGATGACTGAAGTGAATAGGGAAGTTTATATGAAAAAGCATTCCTTGGTATATTCTACATTAAAGTAATTAAGAGGCTTTGCAGTGAAAACCAGCATGGAAACTAGCCAGAGAACTCTTATCAGCAAAACTTTCTCCAGTAGCAGATGCCACTGACATATCACACTGTGCTCATAAAATCTCTCCTGGTCTCAAATCTGTCCAGGTCTCCAGGAGTGACACTGGATCCAGAAGAATATCCCAACTTCATTCCTATCAGCTCAAGGACCTATATCTACAACCTGAATGGGATAATTGCATGTCCTAGAATAGTTACCATGCTGGTCTTACTTATTGCAATGTTTAGTTTATGCATACTCATGCAGTCTCCCATTTTCACATAGACAAGCTCAGATCATATTGCAACAATCCTCCATATGAACTTTCTGGAACCTGTCTGACAAATAAGAATTGAATTCCTTATAAGGATTGCCTTCAGTTCCCAATTTAATTAGCTGACTTAGGCAGATACTATAGTTCAAGTCCCCCATTTTTCATAATCCTTTTTTGTCCCATGCAAAATTGGGTATAGTGTTTCCATGACTTTCTGGATCATGAAAATCACAGCTTTTTCAAGATAACCTGAATTTCTCCCCTTCAGTTTGCTGCCTATTTTATCCAACATGGGGACTCCTGAAATAATGACATCACATAGTTCCCATGAGCATTCTGTGCTCTAATTGCTGGGAACAGCAACCTGGCTACCAAATTCTAAACTAAGATATTTCTTGTAATAACACTTTAGATTTTATTTCTGATTACACTGAATAGGATAAAGATGAACACATGCCATATTGTAAAATATGCAAATAGAAAGTTTTTCACCTGAACTTTTATTTTTTCCAACTTGAATATTTGGCTCTCCTCCTGGACTTCCCAGTACTGTTCAACTCACCATCAGTTCCTTGAAACTGCAGAAATTCCAAAGAGCCAAACTGTTCAGGTTCAATGCTAACCACAGCTGATGGTGTCAAAAGCAGCTGGGGAAACTTTATTGGTGAACTGTACCCTTTGTCTTATGCATTACTTTCTCCACTTTCCGTTACAGTATAGTACTCAGCAAGGGTGACATTTAAATAACAGGCCATTATTTATCTGTCGTTAATTAGAGGTGGTGGAGGAAAAGAAGGAGGTGAAGAATTTTTATTGTCATGGGACAGGTTTAAGTTGCAAAATAGTCACTCAAGCAGGATTTGGCTTTAAGGATTTCCTTATGTTCTCCTCCACACTGAGCAAACCCTCAGGATATCACTCTGAAATCACATACAATCCCCAGTGTGTTCATACATAGATTCTGGAGGAACAATCTGGCCTACAATTGGGAATACAGAGGGATGAAGGGGAAATTTGGCAGACAGCAGCCCTGCTTCAGAGGCTGTATGTATTTCTTTCCATATGAACTGATCTTTTCCCCCATGAAATTTAAATACTCCCTTTGCAGGGGAAAAAAAACCTGTCTTCACTCTAAAGCAAATATTTCTATGGGCTGAATTGTGTTATTAATAATGAATCATGAGTAGCTGTGGTATAATGCAATTCCTTATGCTATGCCAGAACCACAAAGAAATTCACAAATGGGAGCAGGGACTTTGGTTGTTGCTGCATTTCACTGTTCCAGAAACTTCCACTGGGAAAGGTTAGGGTCATGAGGAAGATTTGTATTGTTCATTTTCTGACTAAGAAGTAAGCAAAACTAATGAAAATCTTTAAAAAATCTCAAGAAATATTTTTTAAAACCTATGGAAATAAGAAAACAGGAGAAAGTGATAATGACAAATCCACATAGCCAGGCAGATCATTTTCAGTTTTTAACTCTTAAAATTTTGGGTTGAAATTTATATTCCATAGGACTGTGTCATTAAGGTTGCTACTTTTGCAATGCTTCTCGTCTTTATAGCTAGATGACTTGGCTCCATGCTGAGTATATAGCTGCATCTATCAAATTTAGCCATTAAAGATGACTGAGAATGCTATCTGGTTAAGTTTTTTGTAAGACTTTGCAAAAAGTAATTTGTTCAACAATGAGGTGGAAAGATCTTGAGATTAAAACAATTTGAGTATAGGAGAAAGGTAAATTAGCAGATTAGTCCACCCTCAAGAAAAGCTGCTGCCACAAACATTTAAAGTGGAGGTTAAATGGTCTCTTACCCTCAATAAAGGGAACAGTGAAAGGGTTACTCAGCAAGGACTGGGGATGAGGAATGATTGATTACCTTCAAGGAGTCTATATATGGCTAACTTGTGCCTAATATGTACCCAAAAGATTCATAGACTTTTTAGCGTGATGGAATTTTCTTAGCACATGCACTTTACTGTATTGATTTTTCAACCTTGGCAAACAATATTGGAATCTGTGAACTTGTGGCTCAGGGGTCCCATTCTGTTACGATTTTGGTGGGTATGGTTTGCTAGGGTAGGAACAGAAGTGTATTTCCTTCAGTCTTCATTCACTGAGATGGCCTGCTAATCTGTTCTGAAGTATCTGGGAAAAGCAATATAATCTTATAGCAATCAGATGTGTATACTTTTTTTTAAAAAGTAACTAAAACCTAATAATTTCAAAAATTTCAAAGAAACCAGAGAATGCACTTTTAAGAAAAAGTAACACTGATAGTATGTTTTGAAATTTAACGTAACAGTCTGGTAGAATTCTCAGAATTAAAATGGAAGAGGGGTTTGTCTCTTTAATGGTTGTGTACAAAAATAAATTTCATTGGTGTTTCTTGTTACCTAGTTGCATGACAAGTAACACCTGCTGAAATCCCTTATTCTAGTTAACATGTACCTCAAAGACAAGTATATAAAACCTTTCTTCAGTATTTCATCTGGCAACCCTCTTTTGTAATGAATTAACTTTTAAAAAATTATATTCCAAGCTTCTATTGCATTATCAAGATGACAGAAGGGTTAAAATAAGAACATGTAGCTGCCACAGTTGTGGTTCCTCTAGTTAGATTCTGGAAGTAACCAACAGGAAGTGACACCATTTTCTTCCCTGCTGAAGTGCCCCCTAGCAAGACACTGCCACCAATAAAATGCTAAATTTGATAGACTTTAGATTTGACTCAGAAGGGTAATCCCCTCTGGTTTTTCCCATCCACATCAAATTTTATTGCTATATTTTTGTACCCTGCAGAATGGCAGGTTGTCTACTCTTCTGCTTATTTTAAATACAGGTGGGAAGAAGCAAGCTGGTGTGAGATCCCCATTCTATTACTGGGTAACGAAATAACAATCTAGTCATTAAAAAACATTGTACCATCATTCTTGTGACTTCGTGTACCTTCTGGATGAAGCATGCATGTGGAGTATAGCTTATGATAGCAACATTCTGAATAAGGTCAGCTGTCAATCACAAGCCAGGAAGAGCAATGCTAAGTAAAAGTTATGTGATGATCAGAAACCATATAAAAAGGTAGAATTTCAGACAAGAAAGTTGGTCAGTCTCTTAAGAGCCATCAAAGCAGTTATCAATGATGATATTGAAAGATTGATATGGAGGAAAGGAATGGAGCTCTGCCCAAGCTTCTCGCCATTGTGGACACCTCTGCTGAATGAGTGGCCATGCAATGAGCAAGAAGATGTTGATTTTGCCCCCCTCATCCTCGTTGGTTGCCTGGATGCACTTTTCTGACATCAGCAGAGATAACCATGATGATTAGGTGCTTGGATGGAACTCCATGACCAGCTAAGAGCAGCAGTGACGTGGAGGAGATGGAATGTAGTCCAACCAAGTGAAGCAGATGCACTCATGAGCCATCTATGCTGAATCCAGGGAAGATTTATATCAGGCTAAACTGCAAGGAAATGTGGCTACATCGATAGGTACTGTTTCGGTGGGAAGGTAATGGTGCTCCATTTATTTATTTATTTATTTATTTAATTTACAACATTTCTATCCCGCCCTTCTCAACCTCCGAGGGGGGACTCAGAGTGGCTAACACTGGCTGCCAGCCCATTTCCAAGCACAATTCAAAGTGCTGGTCTTGGCCTATAACAGGGGGTAGGGTGCTCCCTGTATGGTCCTCCAGAGAGCTATCTGGCTGCTGACCATTGGACTAGTTGAAGTTTCTGAACAGTCTTCAAAGGCAACTCCATGTAGAGTGTGTTGCAGTAATCTATTTGGGATGAAACCAGTCATCCCTTGTTTATCCCATGCCCTGTTCCTTAGCTACAATTTGCACTATCCCATTCCCTTGTCTTGTTTACAGTTTGACCATGTCTTATGGTAGTTGTCACCATAAGTCATTGGGCATTGTTCTGCATTTTAAACTGTTGTTTTTATATACTTCAGTTTTTGCTTTATTTTATTGTACTGTGTGTTTATTTTTTGCTTTGTGTCAGCATATGCCATATGAAAGCCACCCTGAGTCCCTTCAGGGAGATGGAGGCAGAGTACAAATATATAGTTATTATTATTATTATTATTATTATTATTATTATTATTATTATTATGCCAGCCACGTGACCTAGGAGGCATCTACAGACAACGCCTACTCTTCAGCTTAGAAATAGAGATGAGCACACCCCCCCCCCCCGAGTTCGACTCAACTAGACTTAATGTCAAGGGGAAACCTTTACCTTTACTTTGAACTACAGGTGTAGATTAGCCCTGAGTGAAAATGCAAATACCTTTCAAGAATTCTTTGAACCATTACCTTGCAAATGGCAAAGCAATGGTGTCTACTAAGAGATCTTGATTTTGTTTCCACTGAGTGTTGAGGACAACTCAAAGAAATCAGGGAGCCTCCTTACTGTGTGCTCCATTATTCTTCTTCTTTATCCCCACAAATTTCTCTTTAAAGGCTGGCTGGGATGTTTAATAGACTGACTGAACACTGATACCTTTTTTTCAGCCTGTCCTGCTTGCCAGATATTTCACTTTCATTTTACAAGCAGACTATGACCATGGCCCAGTCATAAAGAACAAAACACCATCCACCAAAAAAGGAAATATAATCAATTTCATCTTCTTTCACAGATGGTGGATGCTGGGGCTTAAGGAGGGACTTAACATGAAGGACTTTGTTGACTCATCGGGCTTCCACATCAGAGAGTTCCTCTGAAGGCTTAGAGCAATTCCTGTCCATAGAGTCAAAATTGGGTCAGTTTCATTAGAAAACAGAGCAGTAACCGTAGCAACTTTATTATTGTTATTATAGCTTTGGAGATTGAAACTGACTTTCTTGCCCCCAGGTTGCAAAGGTGAGAGAATGAAATGGAAGAAGATCAAAAAATTGCCATCTCAGGAAGGAACTCATAATGCTCCAAATTAAAAAAAAATGGGGGTAGAAAAGGTGTTTGCTATTATGTTTCAGTAGTTCTAAGGGAAAACGAGGCTTCCATATGAAATATACTTTTGTATTATTAAAATGGAAATTCTGGTTAGAACACAGGGGAGTGAGACAATATTATGAGACAGAGCAGGCTACTTTGAAAAGGAAACATGTAGTGACTGATCACAAGTGGAAACTGGATAAATTTCAGAGACTTTTAAGCAGGCAAAGTGAACAAAAGGTTACCTTATCAAGATTATGTTCCCTTCAGGAGAACTAAAATGAACAACCTGACTTAAGCCCGTAAGTTATTAAGTGCAAGTAGGTTTTATTGCATTTATAAAATAATCTCCTAAATATATAAGTGTGATCTACCAGGAAAGCTAACTCTTATGCATAGCTCACCAAAGTAAAGTAACAAAATAAACACTGAAACATCAATCTGGGCTATAGAGGACATTCCCAGTGAGCTATTACCAATGTTGATGTATTGGTTTTTGTTTATATTTTGGTAAGAAGCACAGAGTCACTATAAAACATGCTTCCCAGTCCACCTCCCCCCCCCCCCCCCCCCCGTCTAGCTCTTTGCAGAGGTCATCCAGCAAGGCAACCAAAGCTGTCTCTATTCCATAGACAGGCCTGAAACCAGATAGAAATAGATCTAGATAATCTGTTTCATCCAAAACAGAGTTGAGAGGCCACCACACACTCAAAAACCTTGCTCATAAAGGGAAGATTGGACCACTGGGCAATAGTTGTCCTTTATAGAGGATGGATTTTTAAATATAAGCTTCACAACTGCCTCCTTTAGGCAAGTTGGAACTTTGCCTTGTTCCAATGAGGCATTGAGCACCACCTTCACCGCCACCTGGTCAGTGGTGGCCAGGAGTGCCTTTGTAAAACTAAAACTTGTGCAACAGCTGCACCTGTACCTTGAGATGCCAAATCTGGCCATGGTAGTACATGCCTTAGTTACATCTTGATTGAGCTCTGTGTGGGGCTAATTTTAAAGAGCTATTGGAAGCTTCAGCTGGTCCAGATTTCAGCAGCCAAGTTACTGACAGGAGCAACATACAGAGAGAGAACAATTCCCATGTTGTAACAGCTCCACTGGCTTCCAGTTTGCTACTGGGCAAAATTTAAATTGCTGGTTGTTAACTTTAAAGCTCTAAACAGTGTGGGTCCAGACTACCTGTCCAATCACCTCTCCTCATATGAACCTGCCAGGACACTGCGCTCATCAGGGGAGGCCCTCCTCTCAGTCCTACCCCTGTTTCAAACCTAGCTGGTGGGAAGGAGAGGGGGGCCTTCTCTGCAATTGTCCCCGCCTCTGGAATTCCCTCCCGAAGGAGATCAGAAAGGCCCCAGTGCTGTCCTTTAGAAAACAACTAAATGACCTTCCTATGCACCCAGAAGAGGTGAATGTTTGAAACAAGAAAATGGTTTTTAATCTTCATTTTATTGCTATTACATAATGTATTTTATTGCTTTTTATGTGATTTCTTTATACGTTTAAATGTTTTATACTGTTTATCTGTATTTTTTATTTTATTGTTTTATTTGTGTGGCATTTAATGTTTGCTGTTTATGTTGTAGGTCACCCCGAATCCCCATGAGGGGATGGGACATAAAGTTTTACTTACTTACCAGTCCGAATCTATCTCCCTCTATGAACCATCTCGAAGATTAATATCATCTGGGGAGGCCCTGCTTTTGGCCCCACCTCCCTCACAGGTGCTGTTGGTGTTGATGAGAGACAGGGCCTTCTCAGTGGTGGTCCCTCAGTTGTGGAACTCTCTCCCTAGTGACATCAGATCAGCTCCCTCCCTTCTGACCTTCAGGAAAAAAAACTGAAAATGTGGATGTAGAGGTGAGCTTTTGGATAATTTATCAGCGCAATATGTGAATGTAGAATGGTGCAATAATAACTGGAATTGCCTGGACTATGATATTGGATTATGTGATTTTAATTATTTTAATTGTTGAAATGTTTTTAGCAGTTGTTTAATGCATATGTTTATTTGCTGGATATATGTTGTATGGCATCAAATTGTGCCTTTATGTGTGCCGCTCTGAGTCCCCTTCAGGGTGAGAAGGGTGAGATATAAACATGGTAAATAAATAAATAAATAAATACATACATACATTACTTCACCCACTCTGCCAGGGTGAAGCTAGGAAGGGCAAGGATCTAGAATACATGTGGTAGCTCTTACCTCTCCAAGGATCCTGTCCACATTCTCAGGCTGCAAAAATTGAAAGGTATCCCTCAACACTGGATAAGCAGAAGCCTGAGTTACATCCATTGGAACTATGCCAATTACAGCATCCAAGTTTGGTTGTCATTCCCTGACTTTATCTGCAAATTATTCTATCAGGCTGTTGAATGGTCTAGGATTTTTCCTTGAGGACCAGTATGTAACAGTTCTCTAACCACTCCAAACAGCTAAGCTTGATAGTTCCTTTCAGATGCAATGGTGGCTGCAAGGAACAATTTCTCTGCTGCCTCCATTGCAGTGGATTAGGCTTTCAAAATGATCTAGCCCGTGCTCAGTCAGATTTGCTTTGAATTCTCCACTAATGTTTCTGTAGTCTCCATCTCATTTGCTTCATCACTGCCAAGTCCTTGGAAAACTGAGGGGCTGGTTTGGCTCTGATCCATGAGAGGGGACATTCAGAAGTGATTGTGTCCACTGCCCTGGCCATTTCCCCATTCCAGAGGTCAGTCAGAAATTCGACAGAATTGCTTACGCCTACAATGCTGAATACACTTTATAATTTCTTTTTCTCTCAGCATGTTTTCATAACTCCAGATCCCAGCATACAGATGCCTGCTATAATAAAAAGGAAGGTTGCAACAATGGGGGAAAGGAAGGAAAAGAAGGAAATAAGAAATGGAAAGAATAAGGATACAAAAGAGAGAGAAAACAAAGTTTTGAGTCTATTTCCAGCTGTGTGACATAGAAATATTTATCCTTTCCCAATTCTGTTCAAAGTCTACCTTCTTTAAAAAATGAACATAAAGTTTGAGGCTCACATGTTTGTTTGGTTTTTTTAAAAAAAAAAACCAGCTTATTTATCCAAGTCCAAACCTTACTATTCTAGATAAAAATCAAATGCATTTGGGAGGCTTATAAAGAGTTCAATGACCTTTAATTTTTTAAGATGAACATAAGAAGGTTAATAAACTATTTGAAGTCAGCAACAGCTTCAGAGACTTTGCTAGGGCAAGATGAGTAAATTATATTTTGATACTTGAGTTGTGACTCAGAGGAGGTCTGTGAACACACATCAAGAGTGACTAGGAAGTGAACTGCAAGCTTTTAGTTACCATATTATCTTTGAATAGATAAGGATATGACCTCTGGAAATTGGCTAAGTTGTTTAAAATGTGAGTTCTCTTCAGTAGCAACTAGGGGTTGTCACAGTTACAGTCCAGAGTTAGATCTTAAACTTACATTTTAAAAATATGACATAAAGATTTTTTTTCTTAACGTACAGTACAAAATTTCCTAGGAAATTGTAAGGTTGGCTTACTTTTGTAAATGTGCAGTATATGTTTCAGCTAGTTGTGCTCCAGAAATCTATAGGTTGAGGAAACATCCTGAATAAAAATAGACCATTTTTTCTATATGTCCTTCTAAGTAAAGACACAAGTTTCCTTATTCCAGAAGGGAAAAATTATCTTTATGTAGATAGTTTACATAATCCTCCTGGTAACTGACTGTGATCAATTAATTATCATCACTGCAATTTCTTCTGATTCAGCCAAAGATACATTCAAAGGTGAATGGTGGCTCCAAAGACAGTGAAAAGGAGAAGCTATTCTGGGGTTTAGTTTGAAAGACCCCATTCAGGATGCTGACCCTATTTGGGAAATAGAGTTGGTTGGATCTCAATCTGGAGTGATTCCTCTGCCTGACTAGCATGAAAGCCACCAGCTAGTGGACATGTGACACAGGTCCTTTCTATATCGCCATATAAAATCCAGATTATCTACTTTGAACTTGACTATATATGAGTGTAGACTCATATAATCAGAGTCAAAGCAGATAATGTGGATTATCTGCTTTGATAATCTGGATTATATGGCAGTGTAGAATGGGCCACAGGTGCCATATCGCAAAACAAAGTGAAACATTGAGCTCCTTTTCTTGGCATTTGCCATCCTAAAATGTTTGTTTGTTTTTAAGTGAAAGAAACTTTCTCTTTTCAAAAGCTTTCTTGAATCCCAGTGTGGGAGGAAGACCTAATAAAAAAAGTAATTTGTGGGGGTTGTGGAGGTCCATATTATGAAATGCCCCCCCCCCCCCGCTTTTAAACAAAATCCTCCTCTTCTTCCTTGTTTTTACTCAAACTACTAATTGGATAGTTTCATGGTATTTAATTTTTAAATTGTTTTATTTGTCTGTTTGCCACCCAAGCTGTATTTTTTTAAGAAATAGGCAATGTCACAATATCAGCAGTCTAAAGGACCTATTCCATCTCTCCAGACGCAGTGTGATGAATGCTTTTGGTAGCTACATGACAACTGTAAGATTGTGTCCTAAGCTTAAATCATTTCATTTAATCCCCTTATACTAGATGTTTTATTTAAAAATGGGATTTTGATTTATGGGGGATTCTCTGACACTTGAGAATTCCAATATATTGCAGATTAGGCCTTGGAAATATGGGTGCTTGTACTATTTTCTGAGTCAAATGCATGCTTTTTGTAATGTATTTTTTGATTGTATAGTGCAAAAAAGCATAATTCTATGATTTGTTTTCTTGTGTTGTATTTTTCTCTTTACACAGCAGAAAATGCACACTTCTTGTAAAGTATGTATTTATATGCTTTTTGCATTGTTATTCGTATAGTATGAAATGCCTACTTTTTTGTTGGATTTGTATACTGTAAAATGTATACTCTTATTTGTACAGTGAGAAATGCATAGATATGGTATAAAACACATAGTGTATAGTGAACAGTATTCTTACCTAGTTCTGTAAAGACCCCATTGTCTCCCTGTCATGAAAAAGAAAATTTCCCCAAACAGATTCATTACTGACCACCAAAACATATAACATCTTTTTAAACCACATGATAGTTTCCTTGAAAATTGTTATAGAATAAGTTTATACTAATGTAGTACTGTTATGAATAACTTTTCAATAACTTTACAGCATGGGTTCTTTTATTGCAATTTTAAATTGTGAGAGAGTATCAGAACTTTTACAGAACATTTAGACTTAGAGACAGATTCTATGAAACTACATTGAATCCACAAACCTCAAGTTACATTGGCTAACAAACAAAGGGGAATTACATTTTTACTCAGCATTCACATTACCCATACACATTTAGTCATCTTCATTCATCCAAATAGTATCATATCTTTTCTCCCTCCTTGGAGAAGCAACTGCTTAGGCCAGACCCTGCTTTCTTTGCAGCCTGCCAACACATAGTTCCAAAACTTCCAGAATTCCAAAATGCACCCCTTTTCCCTAAGAACAATGTCAAGGATCAGACCCCTGTTTTTCCTACAGCAGAAACGGACCCCCTGAAAACTTATCATGACTCCACAATCACACTCCTTTCTCTTCCCTTGAGAAAAGGAGCACGTGTCCAGAATCCTGCTTTCCCTTAGCAGATCTGACACTCTCCAAAGATACACAATCTCTCTCTTTCCCAAGGAGCAGAGCATGGCAGGTGAACAGCACAGCTCTCTGTCACACTTGAGAATTGTTAGATTGAGTCTTTTATAGGAATATTCTGCTGATGTTACAAAATTGTAAACCATTGTCTTGTTGAAGTGATCTTGAGTCTTCAGGGGTTTTTTTTTTGTCATGTCAAGAGTGACTTGAGAAACTGCAAGTCGCTTCTGGTGTGAGAGAATTGGCCGTCAGCAAGGATGTTGCTCAGGGGACACCCGGATGTTTTGATGTTTTACCATCCTTGTGGGAGGCTTCTCTCATGTCCCCGCATGTGGAGCTGGAGCTGACAGAGGGAGCTCATCCACACTCTCTCGGGATTTGTTCCTTCGACTTGTCGGTCTTCAGTCCTGCCGGCACAGGGGTTTAACCCACTGCACCACCGGGGGCTCCTAGTCTTCAGGTAACAAAGCATTGTATTCTTGGATTGACTTGAAAGAACATTTTCTTTGACTAGTGTAAACAGAAATAATTTCCTTTAGAGTTAATCTGGTTTCTGGTCAGCAATGTTGACAAATATAAACAGATGTAAATATTTCTCTTAGCACTGTCACAGTTCTTATCACAGTTTACTATGATAAACCATCACTTCTCATTAGCAGATTTGAATTACAATTCATAAAGCAGGTAGTTAATGGTTTAGTGCAGGCCTTAATCTTCAAAATGGTTTCTCCAAAATTATTAGCTCTCATTCATTCATTCCTTTCATTCAGTTCATTCATACCCACACATATTAAATCTACATTTACCAAATCTGCACATTATATTAATATGACAGCACACTGTCTGCGACAAAAGGTGCCCCAAGGACAAGTAAAGATTTGGCAGAGGGAGGAGGCCCTTTCTACACTGCCATATAAAATCCAGATTATCTGCTTTGAACTGGATTATATGGCAGTGTAGAAGGGGCTGGAGAGGGTTTTTAAAAACTACTGTTTTTTAAAAAATATACGACATATATATCAGTATCTGTATATGGGAAATGGCTGAAAACTGAGGACGACTACATGCTATTTTTGCATGGAATAAGTCCTGAATTTTGAATAGCCTTTAAAATCTGTGTGATTTCCAAAACTTTCTTACCAAGGAAAGCATATTGCTATAACTACTTCTTGCTGTCTTGGAGAAAAACCTTTGCAGAGAATTGCATTCCTACCATGATATAAGGTTGGACATTTCATTTTCCTCAGGAAAAACAAAATAACAAGAAAAAAATGGTTAACATTTTGGTTTCCATTCATGATACTCAAAATCTGCTGCTGGAGGCAGATGTCTTGCTGCTCCTGATGATAAATGCAAATGCCTAAAGATATATGTGGGACAAGCAACCAGATGTCGTGAGAAATGTATATAGAGGAACACCTTTTAAACATAAGAAACAAAAGAACAGGTGTTCTCTTAGTGAGTCATTTATTGGAACCACATCATATTGCTTAAGACCTTAGATTTTGTGCTATGAAAAATTTGACTACTATTGATGAGGGAATTACAAAAAAGAAAAGGAATGGGATGGATTATAAATTCTTATAAATTCATTCTTGTAAACTTCCTTTGAATTTTCCAGTGGCCCCCTTTCCTTCAGACTAATTACATCAAAGTGTCCCTGGATTTTATCTAGCAATTCCCTCTTTTCTAACTCATTTTTTAAAAAAGCATTAGCTTTAGTTCATGTTTCTTTTTTATCCAGTAAATAGTGTGATAATTTATCTCCAGAAATGTTTGAAATTAAATTGAAATTGGTATGTTGTTTTATGTATGATTGGGCCCACTTTTGTGGGTACTACCAAAGAGCCAAACAAAAGTCAACAACATTAAGTTAATGGTTGTGTAATTTTGCCTTAAGCAAAGCCATTGAATAAAGTTGATTTACCTAAATGTTGACTCACCATCCAGTTATTGATTGCATAGGTCTATATTATTTGACATTACTCAACAGGATGGCAGACATTTTGACTTAGAAATGAGTTATTGCAATTTTTTCTTGTGGCCACAACAAATTAACAGATAAAAAAGTACTGTGGAATCTCCTGAGGAACAGTGTTCTATCCAAATTTCTCTTCCCAGAATTCTATCCAGAATTCTCTACCCATTTTTCTTTCTTTCTAGTTTTTACCACCCATGTCTTTCTTCCAAACCCAATCACATGCAGTTCCCCAACAATGATAATATTTTTTCTTTGGGGAAGATGCTGAGTATTGTTGAGTTTCCTTAGAAGCTTATCCTATCTATTCTGAACCTTTATAGCAGTTATTTTTAAGAAAGAATACAGTGGTAACTGGATCTGGGGAGCATCCAAATTACAGGGCCATACATTTGTGCCCAACATTCTGTGCATTTGTTGTATTACCATGTTTGGTTTTGACTATATTCTTTTTTCTTCTTTGCCCGAACATTTTTACAAGTTCCACAAAGTTGTGCAAGGATAGAGAAGCGACATGATGGCAAGTGTATTTTTTAACAAACAAATATAAAACAAATAACAAACAATTGAACAACTTTCCACCAGTTTCCAATCTCCCCTTTTTGGGCAAAGTAATGGAACATTGAGTGGCCTCACAACTCCAAGTATTCTTGGAAGAAATGGATTATCTGGATCTGGCACAGTCTGGCTTTAGGCTGGGACATGGAACTGAAACAGTCTTGGTCATCTTTGTAGATGATCTACGCCGGGAACTGGACAGGGGGAGTGTGTCCCTGTTGATTCTCTTGGACCTCTCAGCAGCCTTTGATACTGTAAACCACAATATCCTTCTGGGATACCTCACAGGAATGGGTCTTGGAAGTAATGTTTTGCAGTAGCTCCAGTCCTTCCTGTAGGACTGTTCCCAGAAGGTGTTGCTCAGGGACACCTGTTTGGCCCCACAACCTTTGACTTGTGGGGTTCCACAGGGGTCAGTACAGTCCCCCATGTTGTTTAACATCTACATGAAGCTATTCTGAAAGACTATCCAGATGTATGGAGTTCGATGTCATCTGTATGCAGATGACATACAACTCTATTACTCCTTTTCACCTGCAACTAAAGAGGCGGTTCAGGTGCTTGGCAGCTGTGATAGTGTGGATGAGGGCAAACAAATTGAAATTGAATCCAGACCAGACAGATGAACTCCTGGTCTGTTGAAAGGCTGAACAGGGTATAGGGTTACAGCCTGTGTTGGATGGGGTTACACTCCACCTGAAGATGCAGTTTTGGAGCTTGGGAGTGATCCTGGACTCATCGCTGAACCTGGAACCCCAGGTCTCAGTAGTGGCCAGGAGAGCTTTTGCACAATTAAAACTTGTGTGCCAGTTGCACCCATACCTTGGGAAGTCAGACTGTTGCAACGTGCTCTACAGTTTTTGGATCATGTAATTTTAATATTTATATTCAGATGTTTTAATAATCTTTTTCTTAGTTTCTACATGCTGTATATGCCTAAGTTTAATGGTTTTGATTATTTTAATTTATAGTTATATGTAAGTGATTTGATTTGATTTTATTATATGTATGTTGGCATTGAATTCTTGCCATTAATATGTTGTAAACCACCTTGAGTCCCCCCAGGGGTGAGAAAGGTGGTATATAAATATACTAAATAAATAAATAAATAAACATCCTGCCAAAATGTGTCCTATATTTAATTATTGAACTGTATAGTGTACATAAGATTAATAGAAAATTAGAAGAGCTTCCCAAAATCCATTGGAAAATGCTTTTTGGTGGTTGTAAATAATATAAATAAATAAATATAATATAAAGAGGCACTGTGCCAATTTACAGTTACACCATCTGGCTCATTTTTCAACTGAATCATGACCTGCTACAATTCAGTTCCTTTTCTAGAAAGTGTTATTCACCTTTGCTTTCACTGTATGCATTATTTCAAAGACTCACAGCTGTTAACATCCTTCAAAAGAAAATTAAACATTTTTTCATAGCCTAGTTTTGGAATATGAACTTTTTTGTTTTATTTTTAAAAACTCTCTTAATTCAAAATGTCTAAGATACTATCTATATATAAAAAGAGTGATGAAAAAGGTACCAATTGCAAGCACATCTAAATCTTTTAATACTTCACTTAGATTTTCTTCCATCAAAAGCTTATGCAAAGTACTTACACAAGCAAATTTTGCACGGAATAAGTCTTGAATTGCAAATACTCTCATCAGGCCATGATTTTTCTCAGCATTTTTCAACACTCAAAACATTTTCCTATTTCCTATTTTTATGCCTAATAAAGAAGAAAAAACATAATAAAAGCTTTTTGGGTTTCAATGTAAATCATTAATGCACAAGTTGGATTCTGCATTTTACAGAAAAGAACAGTTATTTCCAGGCTTCCTATGGAAAAATTGATCTTGCACCCACTATGTTCTCAATTGACTTTCAGAAATTTTGTTCACATCTATCTGTGTTTCCATGAAGGATCTTATCTTTGGCACAATTTCCTCATATCCACAAAGAAACTATAAATATAGACCATCTTCCTCTTTTCCTATTGTCTTCTACTTTAGCAACCATTATTTTGTATTTCAATGAATGTCCTAAGTATGACAGCCTCTTTATCCATCCTGGTTTCTGGCAAGAGTTTAGGTCTGATTTGCTCTTAGACCCATTTCTTTGTCTTTTTGGCAGCCCATGGTGCTTGTGAAACTTTTCAAATGAGCTGATTTTCTTCCTGTCAGCCTTGTTTAATGTCCAGCTTTCACACTCGTACATAGTAAATAGAAATACTATGTTGTGGATGATAGCATGTCATAATAGCATAATAACAGTAGCTTACAAGTAGGACAGACCTATAAGATGTGTTATAATCTTTGCATATAAAACACCACATGAGGATATCTGTTCACGCAGACAATGCTGTTGCATAACCCCAGCTCACCCATGGTCCAAGAGATTCTTAAGTTATACAAATTAGAATGATCAAATATGTAAGTAAGGTGTACAAAGTATAAATTGCTACCAAGCACAATTCAAAGGCTTTAGCTTATAAATCCCTAAATCGTTACGGTCCAGCTTACGTATCTGAACACATCTCCTTTTATGAGCCAGTTAGAGCATTAATCGGCTGAAGAGGACCTGCTCTTGGTCCCGCTGCTTTCACAGGTGTGACTGATGGGGACGAGAGACAGGGCCTTCTTGGTGGTGGCTTTTCAGCTGTGGAACTCCCTCCCTAGTGGGATTAGGCAGGCCCTCCTGCCTCCTGGCATTTCGAAAACAACTTAAAATGTGGCTTTTCATGTGCATTCAGGGAGTGAGATGAAGTAGTTTAATGGAAACCTCAGGACTGGTGCACTGTCTAATGTTTTATGTTTTGTGTTTTTGTCTATGTCCAATGTTTCATAGTTTAATGGTTTTAATTTATATTTATATGTTATATCTGTGCAGTATTTTACATTTATGTGAGGCATTGAATTTTACTGTTTACTATACTATAAACTGCTTTAAATCCCCCCCCCCCCCCCAGGGATGAGAAAAGCAGTATATAAATAAATAAATAAATAAATAAATAAATAAATCATTTTAAAAAGACCGAATTGGGTACCTGATATTACCTAATATTATTTGGCTTTCATTCTTATATCTGAGAACAGATCACCAGTACAATGGCATTGGGGACATGATGATTTGGCCCAGGACCTTTAACTGACAAGGATACATACTCCATGCATTTTGTGTCCTCTCATAATCATAAACTTGGTTTAAGTATTGTTTGTTACACATTCCTCAGGGGATATGTCATAAACCTTAATAGATCACTGGTGACTAGAGTGTAAAATTTAATGGACAGATGTTGTGCATATCCATCCATTTGTTTTTGTTCATAATAACTATGAAACCCATATTACTTTTTTGTAAAATAAACCCTCTTTCTTCCAATGTAGAAAATGGCACATGGGAGATGTGAGCCGCACCCATATGTTCCAATCATATTTTGATTTTTGCATAAGCTTCCACAATGGAGAAACCAGATGGAGCTTTCATTGAATCTGGCCTGGAGATATTGTTTTTATTAGATTTGTTGCAATTGCACTGTTATTATTTCTTACATTTTGAACTTAACAAAAAGAGCTTGCTTGTCTGCAGTTTGCAATTATTTAAGAATCCACACACGGCACAGCAATAATTTATCTTCATCAGATAGCGACCCTGCACTGACCTCTTTTTTGTTTTGAAGCTGCATGAATAGAAAGATTTTACTTTGAAATACATCCATAGAGAAAAGATTTGAAATTATGTTGATGTCTGCTGAACATTCAAATCATTAGGTCACTCCTGTGTGGTGCCAGCCCAATTTCAGTACAATTGATTTTTCTCCAGTCAATATTTTTCAGGGATGAATCTTAATGCCTGTTTTTTTCCCAACTCTCCCTCTACCATGAATTCTTTGAAGAAAATGTACTATTTTAATATTATATATGATAGCATATACATCTGGATCAAAGTATAATAAAAACAATGAGAGAAAGCACCAAGAATATCTTACAGTTTTGACTAACATGAAGTAGTTCTCCATGATTTTAGGAAGGAGATCTTCATGTAGAGATGGCAAAGATGTTTCTGGTGTCAAATGGTACATAGATTCATACAGTATGCTTTGCTATGCTGTTTTATCAGTCCACACATTAGAGTAAAAGTTTGCACAAAAATAAACTCTGACCCATATAATAACATTGGAGTTACTTCGGTATGTATTTTTCCTTCATGGACAGCCACATTCACACAATTTAAAAGGAGGAATTGAGTGAAAATATTTGCATACACAGTATTCTATAGAAAACAATCAGGTTGAGGAAGTTAAAATAGCACAGAACTATTGAGAGTTCTTAGCATGGGATTATTTTTAGTGCAAAGGGAGGTAAAGAAGGGAAGGAGAAATAAAATAAAATAAAATTAGGAGATCCACCAGAACTCTATAAAACAAGGGATAAGGATTCTAAATTGCTGTAGCTATTAGGACTGTGCAAAATTGTCATTAGTCCCATAAGTTGTTAGTAATTCATCAGATTTGTGCAAACAAATCACTATTAAGAAACATGAAAGACCAAGGGTTGCCATAAGGAAAGGCAGATTGCTAGGCTGGGTGGGAGATTGAGAACACAGCATTCTGGGAAATGTAGTTTGGGAAGGTGAGACCTCCTGTGGTAGAGAATTCAAAAGGCCCTGCCCTAAACTACATTTCACAGAATGCAGTGCTCGGTATCAGAAAGTCCCAATGAGAGCTGCAGCAACCAGCCATTTAAAGTCTGTCTAATAATAATAAATAAAATTATTGAATCTGCAAAGGGGGCTAATGTAAGTAAGTAATAGCATAAATCTATACTAAGTTGAAGTTCTATGGTTAATTGTGTGTCATATAGACACACTGTTAGATAGACATTCAAGGGGATTGCTGTTGCGACTTTTTGGGGGATAAATGCTTTTGTCTAAATTTTTAAACATCCCCCAAAATCAGTGGATTTGTAAATCTTTCTGAAACTTCTAGGAATTGATGTCCTATTATCTTGTGCATTGTATATGAAACTCAAGTAGATAACTATTGCGGTGTGTGTGTATATATATATATATCTTAGAAATTCCTCCCTAAAATAGTGAATGAGTGTAACATTCTGAAATTTGGTGGGCTAACAGTGAAAATGGCTGATAAAATTATACCAAGTTTCATCACAATAACTCTAAAAATGAGGGAGAAATGAGCCCCTGATATTTCTCCACTTACTCACTTAACAAAAAAAGTAACAAAACATTGTTCCTTCTTTATTGTTACAAAAAAATTAGTTCCATAATTTTGGAAACACCTTCAAAAATTATTTGCTCCCCCCTCCTCAATTTCATAATGAGTATTAAATTTTTTTTTTCATTTATCACACAGCCCTAGTAGCTATACCTATCTGGAGTAAAATCACATGTAGTACAATGCAAGTTGCATCTGTAGAGAAAGGTATAAAATGCACTGCTGCTTTGTAGGATACCTTTGTAGGATACCTTTGTTACAATTAAAAACTATGAAGATCATCTATTCCAACCCTCTGACATGCAACATAGCTAAAGAGATGGGTATCTCTGTTTAAAGATTTCAAGATAGTTTACTCCCTTGTCAAATATTGTGTAGACTCCATGGTGTTCCATTATACAAAACATGTGTGATATGTGTATACGACCTCTGTTTAAAGATCTCTGAGATATTTTGTTCCCCTGTCAAATATTTCTTATAGGCCGAACAGGGCATAGAGTTACAGCCTGCGCTCGATGGGGTTACACTCCCCCTGAAGGCGCAGGTTCACAGTTTGGGAGTGATCCTGGACTCATCGCTGAGCCTGGAACCCCAGGTCTCGGCGGTGGTCAGGGGAGCTTTTGCACAATTAAACTTGTGTGCCAACTGCGCCTGTACCTGACTTGGCCACGGTGGTCCACGCTCTGGTTACATCCCGTATAGACTACTGCAACGCTCTCTACGTCTCTCTCTGAAGACTGCCCAGAAGCTTCAACTAGTCCAACGAGTGGCAGCCAGATTACTAACAGGAGCGGGGTACAGGGAGCACACTACTCCTCTGTTGTGCTCCACTGGCTGCCAATTAGCTTCCGAGCACAATTCAAAGTGCTGGTGTTGACCTATAAATCCCTAAATGACTCTGGCCCAGTTTACCTGTCCGAACAGATTCTCCCCTATGAACCATCAAGGTTGTTAAGATCTTCCGGAGGGGCCCTGCTCTCGGTCCCAATATCCTCGAAGGTGCGTCTGGTGGGGACGAGGGACAGGGCCTTCTTGGTGGTGGCCCCTCGGCTCTGGAACTCTCTCCCACTGGAGATTAGAACTGCCCCTTCCCTCCTGACTTTTAGAAAATTGGTGAAAACTTGGCTCTGGAATTTAGCATTTGATGAGTGAGTCAAGAACTTCTGGCCACACGGATGGATGGTAATGAATTGTGATATCCTCTGGACAACTTGGCTTTATGTAATTATATGATTGCTTTTTAATGTATTTTATGTATTAATGTGTTTTATGGTGTGATGTTTTAAACTACTGTCTTTGAATCATGTTGTAAACCGGCCTGAGTCCCTCTCTAGAGGTGAGAAGACCGGTATATAAAAGTTCTAAATAAAACAAATAAAATAATTATTGCCTAGACTTCATGGTGTTCCATTATACAAAGCGTGTGATGCAATTTCTTCACTATGGGCATTATCACAATAGTTATGAATTCTCCAATTTAATTACAGAATATTAACACCAATGTTCTTGTAAGGATACATCTTGAAAATGCTGCTCCACTCTGTGGAGTTTAGCTCAGAATGCTTCATAGGAAACACAATTGAATGGGAATTATTATTATTATTATTATTTCTTCATCATCATCATCAGACATGGTGCTTTACATGTAACCCCCCCTCAAGGAACCCTCATCCCCTAGCTTTAGGCTTACCATCTGATTAATACATAACACAAAAGGAGGATAATAAGGAATTCCTTAGAAAGAAATCCCGTGTACAGTATTTTATAGCCATGACAATATGTGTTTGACATTGAAAGGCCACCCACATGAATTACAGCTCTGTTCAGTGAGACTCCAGACAAACACACCCACAGTTGTCTGCTCCGGTGGCATGTCTTATAAGACTTAAAGTTCACGAGGCATCAAGCCAATGTCATTTAATGAACTTTAATGGAAATAATCTGGATTGGTTTAGGTGTAAATGGGCACCAAATTTGTCTCTTTAAATGTATACTCCAGGATATAATTGAATCTTATTCCAGCAAAGTTTAACACCAAAAACTTAAAAGGTTTTCAACGAGGTCGGTTTTTCCTTAATAAAATTGGCTGACATAATTGAAAAGCCAGAGTTGAAGCTGGTGTGGGAGCTAGCTTGCAGATAAATCTAATTTTTAAGAATAAATTCCACCCTTCTATGCTCATACATGCAGTTTTCATTATGTTAATGGAAGTCACACTTGCACATCCAAAGGCTACATTTCTTTTTCTCAACAAATTTGTGTAAGATAAATAGACATTAAGTACATTAGTGCAGCCAAATGAGTTAATTCTGAAAAAAAGAAAATGCCACCAAATTGTGTCTGAGACCTGATGGGGCAGGGTAATTTGTAACAAATAATAATCAAGTAGTTGTTTCAAATACTCATTGAATATACACACCTAGAAACTTTGATTAAGGTAGAAATAGATGGCTAGATAATTTTCCTAATAAAGTTGTTCCAGTGCTATAATTATTTTAAAAAATACAAATTCCATTCTTTTGCCTAAAGTTTTCTCTATTTCTCTATTTCCATTTCACATATTTGTTTTATTCCTAAATAGACAGACCCAGCTATACACCAAAAGCCATTCAAAAAGTTAGATTTATTAAAAATTAAAGATGCTACAGACTTCCAACTCTACCATGCTTTTTGTCAATAAATTAGAAATCATATCATTTGTCCTTCAAGACTTCCCACACACTATTGTGGAGTTATTAACACTATTTGCTGTCTTAGCATGGCATGAAGTAAATATGTGGAGTGGATTTTTTTTTTTACTTACATGAGATTAATGATGCTATGGAACCAAATATGAAAGGGTGAAGATGATGTGGAATAAAAAGAGAGACATTGGATGTGATCCAGACAAGCAAACACTTTTTAAAAAAACAGGTGAGATGAAAGCACTTTTGTCCATTTAAGTCACTGCAAAGTAAGTCAAACATTGGCAGATCACATTTGCTGTCACTTTAAAGATACACATTGATGGGGAATTAATTGTTGTCCTCTGATTTAGAAATTAATTTGATATTTGAGCAGGTTTTTTTAAAAAAAAATCAACTAACATATCCAAAAAGGTTGGCTCCCTACTTCGTCTTATAAGCATGGAATGGAATCCACTCATTTCCATCTTTGTCTTGAAATACTAACAATGAAAGAAGGGGTAAGACACCAACAGAATGTTAATTGAAAAAGTAGCAGCCAAGACATCTAGCGGCCACATCGGATGGGATGAATTTAGCATCCCTGGATGCTTTTACCTTGTCTTAAGGAAGGAGACCCACACCAGCCATCACACAATGTTGTGTGATTTCTGGCGGAGGCTCCGCCCCTGACCAAGGTGGAAGCATCATTGGAGACTTCCCCCACAACACAGGATGCTTCCTGTGTTGTGCTGGCTCTAATGGAGCCAGCACAGATCCTCTGCAGAATGGTGACACTTCCCACATCTGATGGGGAAAACATCTCCAAGAGGGCGCTGTGTGTTGGGCTACATATTCGCCTCACTGCCCCTCTTTTTTCACAGTGATGCCAGGCAAAGTGGGACATTTAACTTAACCATTCTGATGAAGTTCCTAGTCTGGCACTAATAATGATATTGTAGCATCTTAATATTGCATAATGATTTCATGCAAATTATGGACAGATCTACACTGACTCATCCTGGGGCCAATCTAGCTTAGCATACGTTGTGCCCATGGATCAGCCTTGGTATGGTTTATACAACCACCCTCCCCTTCCCCTGGCTTGCAAGGGTGGGAGAATTTGACACTATTGGATGGCCAATCTTACCATCTCTCTCCCATTCTCCTTGTGCAACCTGGATCTTGCCAGTTGGTTGTCTCTTAGAGTGATGTTGGCTAGAGTGTCAGAATACTGTGGGAGGAGAAGAGAAGGGAGGAATCACCTCCTCCTCTCCCCGTCTCTTCTCTGAACATCCTGACACCCCGGCCAATGTTACTCCAGATGATGACTGACCAACAGGATGCATATTGCACCTGGAGACTGCCATTACAAGGAGAATGGGAGTGGATAGTGAGTGCTATCCCATGTTCCCAGGCCACCTGAGTCCAGCTAACATAGCATAGCCGTGGAAGCAGTTGCAGCCAGCTCCAACTCGGAACCAATCTAACTGGTTACATGGTCCAAAGCCTAGTAAAATTACTGAAATATTTTGTTGGAAAAGGAGGTATAGGGATTGCCCCACTGAGACGTCCCGCTGAAAATACCAGTTTCTTTTGTTATAGATAACAAAAGAAACTGGTAATCTTTTGTTTAGAGATGGGATCTCTAAAACTGGTTTGCCATTCCTGACCTTGCCCAGATGGCCTTTATTGATACTTTCTCTCCCTTTTCTTCTGCCCCCCTTCCTGTATTTTGCCAAAATCATTGGTGAAAGAGAACAATAAAATTAGCCAATACAAATAAAATAATATATCACAATTAAAGTGGAGTCAAGAGTCTGCCCAAAAAATAATAAATCACAATTGCCGACCAACCAAAAATAATAAATCACAATTGCCGACCAACCAAAGGAATAAAGAGACCAAACATCAGATGTTGGCTGGTCTCTTTATTACTTGTTGACAATGTAAAAAAATTTTGTGGTGGTTAGTCAAATTTGGGGAGCAAATTTGATACTGGAGTGGCTGAAGCAGTCGGTTACCCTTGACTCAAGGCTTTATTTTCCCCTGGGCAAAATATCATAGCCCCTGAGACCAATCCCAGATTAACTTGGTTGCTCAAAGTTCCAGCTAAGATACTGGAAGGGTCTGGTGAGGACAAAGGCCCCCCAAACCAGCCTCAAGGACAGGAGATTATTGCCAACCCCAAATCACCTGATACTCAGGAGAAGTTCAATATCCCCATCCAACACCAAATCTGCCAGTTGGTGAATCACCAAATCGTAGCTCTTCCAACACCTGCTTGAGAAACCTATTGAAATTGACACTGGCATAAGCCAATGGTTCATATCTCCATAATAGTGTAGGATAGGCAGAACTAGAAAAAACGTAAAAGAGGGGAAATTTACTACCCTGCCCCAAAGCTACTACTAGGTTTGTGCATTTTGGGAGAATTGCTATCTGTTTCTGCTTCCCAGATACCAGAAGCCCCCATATTTGTTTTGTGAATGCCTCCCATAACGAGCATGCTCCCAAAATAGCTTTTTGTTCTGAATATGAAAAAAATTGATCTTTTTATCCCATTGGTGGCAGTTGGGGGGGGGGGGATCCTTAAGATATTTAAGATATGACTTTTCCAGTGATGTTTTTCCCTTGGTCTGCAGAGGTAAAGCAGGCAGTAGATGTTGTGGACAGTATTCTTGTCCTCCAATTGGCCCAACAGGCAGAGCTCTAAGGGAAAGCGCACATGGCAATTATCCACGGGCCATGTGGGGAGCACCATGTGCCATGAAAAGGAGCTGATAACCACTCCTGCTTGCTTTCCAGGGGAGTCTTACCAGGGGAGTCTTCCCGTTACGTGCTCCTGAAGGTCATGAAAGTAGCAAAAGAATGGATGAAACAAAGGAAAATAGTTCCATGCACATGTCTAGCTACCACTATAAGTTACACTGTGAAAGGAGGCATGAGGGTGGGCCAAGAAGATTCAAAGAGGCAGCTGGGGGTGTGTGGACTGTCTTGTATAAGCAAACAAAGCAACACCCATCACATCATGGATGCCAGCTAATTAATTTCCCACACTCTCACTGTTTTACAGGGTGGTAAATGGGCTTGAAATCCTTCCATAAAGGGGGATAAGCATATGCTCCCATGTTTGCTATCTTTCTTTCCATAAGAAAAAGCACCAATGTATTCTCTGTCTCTACTCTGAAGAGAAAACACAAGATTTGCCACCTCAAAGAACTTGATGAAAAGGTATGAGATGAATGGATACACTGATAGTATTCTTTTCGTATATTCCTTCCATTCAACTCAAGCACAAAACATACTGGCTGGCTGACTTTGTCTTTACTTATGGAACATATGACTGGGCAAACATGAATAAAAAAACTGTCTAACTCAGCAGCTTTATGTTGTCTGAAAATTATGAATATTGCATGTTACATTTGCCCATTGGTTACACTAAATGAAACATAAAGGATGCAGCAGCAGTTTTGTAACTGTGTACTTGTAGAACGTTGCCATTACGTTGTGGTAAGATTTACATACTACTGATAGGGACTTATTTTTCCAAATATGGTAAGCTTAGTTGCCAATCCTTTGCTAATCGGAGACAGCCATGGGGAAATGTAGATCTCAGCTTGATAAGCACCGGAGTGTTAACAGACAAAGCTAGCTGTAATCATCTGGAACTTTTCCAGCTATGATTAAACTATCCAAGGAACAAAGAGCTCATTTGAAATGCAGATGTAACATTTTGGTCACACTTTGTTTATAGACAAAGCTGCTCTACTTTCTAATCCTGCATAGCAGTGGTTGGTTATGTCAATTCCCTGCTCTGCTGAGACCAAGAGGTTCAATTCTGGATCTGCCACCATGTCATATCCAGAACTGATCTGGACTAGAAGCTGTACTATTTGGCTCTGATATACTTTTCTTTTCTTCTCAAGAAATTATTGAAATATTTCAAGAATCTTGAAACTGTGTTTTCCACTGAGTTGTCTTGCTGAATAATCCTTAATGCATGCCTTTATAACCCCCTCCCCCCACAATAAAATAAAAGCTTGATGAGGATTCCAACTGTGAGCTGGTTTATATCAGTAGTTAAGATAGTAACACTCAGCTAACCCCATTCACTCTATTACTCCTGATTCATATTGCTATATTGTATTTCAGTGGTTGACTGGGGAGACAAAATACGACCACTACTTCTTTTTAATTAAATATAGTAGTACAAAATCTTCTGGGGAAATTTTATTGCCAGAAATGTTCAGCATCTGCAAGAATGGTATATTGTTTTGCATCCTGGTTTCCAATGTATGGCACTGTGGTGGCCTATAATATGTGTCAATTATTGTGAAGCCTCAGGCTTACAACGAAAATGCATGTGTACAGCAGGTGTTATCATAGGATGTGCATTAGATTTGGCTAAAGTCTGAAAACAATCAAGTATCTTTCAACTGGGCTGGCTACTTCCTCAGGTAAAGTGGGCTCCCTGATAAAGCTTACAGAGCTGTAACCTAGCCTTAGTAAAAATGTATTTAGGGTTCAGAATTGGAAATGCAGATGGTTTGGCTTCCAAACAATATCTTTTCTGTGGAAGATATGCAAGTAGGGGAGGAGAAAGAGGGAAGGAGTGGACTTGAGTAACTAACAGGTCCACCTTCTAATTCTAAACCTTGTTTTATGGGAGTCTAATTGTAGTCCAATGACACACATTCTGCATCTTTGGTCCAAAAGATCCCATTCACCTATTTGTACTCCTAAAAGTGTTTGACTATAGTTGGAATATGATCATTTCCATGAATTAATGTGAAGTAATGGTTAATATGTTCTTCCATTAAATATGCTTAGCTTCAGGGTGTTAATGTGCAAAATGATTCACAATCCTTCTTTTAGTGACTCTCACATTCTTCTAGGTAAGTGTTTAATATCCCTAAGTGATGGCTGAAAGGGGATTTCAGTCCAGTGCCAACCCAGAAATTATTGCACCACAACACATTAGCTCTTTCAGCTCTTTGTAGAAATGACTACATCAGGACCCAAGCTCTTCTCCTTACATATGGTCTGCATGTGATTTTTTTGCTTTGCCTGGGGAAGACCCACCACAGACAGTCTCCAGGAATAACATTGGTTTTCCCATGAAGCTCATAGAGAGAAGACTAAAAATAAAAAATGAAGTGATGGAACATTGGGAGAATAGTCAACTATGTGATAGATGCACAAGCCAAGCTCCATGTGTAAGCAAAAAAAGCCATCAGCTGTGGTAGGTGCAGCTGCAATACAGCTGTTCTCATTCTCTAAAGTCTACCACCAGGAAGGTGTCTATGTTAAAACCGGTCCCCAAGCACATACAGCAGTCTCCCCATGGGCACTGCTGTGTATTCCACTCTCCAATATTAATTGCTTGCATATATTAATAATGATGAGAATACAGACATTATATATAGAAAAACTTGATTAGTATACAGGAAGAAGAAATATGCTTCCAGGGCTGACGATGTCCCTTTCATACCTTTTTTCCAATATTGCTCTGCATACTGAAAGCTGTATAAACTCATATCTCAAGTAGTTCTCAAGTGGACCCAAACTGTGTTCTCATTAGAGCAAGAAAATCCTTTAAGAAGAACTTTGTAGCAGAATGGGGAAGCCAAGTATACCCACAATGTCTATATGATGTCTGCCAAACACATAATTGCTTTCTCTGTGAGTGTTTCAATTAACATTGGCATTACAACTGTGAGTGTGGTGGGCACTAGGCAGTCTGAGAATGCCTGAAGACTGTCTCTCTGTGTGTTTGTATACAGAAAGCTCCAGGATATAATTATATGAAGAAGAAGAAAAGAAATAACCACATCTTAAACAATACTAGCCACCATATGCCTATGTAAGAGCACTGCATTCAATTAAACCAGACCTTGGACAATTTCCTTTTTGAATTACAACTCCCACAATTCTCCAGGCAGCATTGCCAGTGGCCATGCTGGATGATTCTAAGAGCTAGAATTCAAAAAAGAGCAATTTTCACAAGAGCTGGTTTCTAAGGAAGGTGGCATGGATTGAAGCATATATTGTACCAAAAGCAGTGCCAATTATTAGAATTACAAATATATCCAGAAAATTAGCTGGACATGGATGATAAGATTTTGAATAGTTATTAGTAGTCTTGTGCAAAAATTCAGATTAGATTAAAACTCGGATCTGGACATACAAATTTAGACATACAAAGGTGAGTTCCGAGGCTTGCAGGGCCTGTGTGTGTGTGGGGGGGGGGGGGATTTAAAATTTGGATCATTTACCCATTTTTAATATTCTGTAATGTTCAGATATCTTCTAAGGTCAGGTTAATTTTCACAATCATTAAGCAACTTTGGTAAAGCCAAGGGAGCTTAAAATAAAACCAAGGGAAATTTTAAAATCTCATTTTTGCCAGCACTGCTAGAAGGGAGGTGGTGGGCATGACCGATCACAACCATCTTAACTGTAGTTTGGGAAGACCAGGCCCCCAATGGTAGAGACTGCAAAAAGCCCTGCTTAAACTACATTTCCCAGAATGCAAATCTGCTCAGTAGCTAAATGATGTCTGAAGGACTCAAATAGCTATCTGTAGCAGTCTCCATTTTAGTCTAAATACAAAATAAACTGATTGAATCTGCAAAGAGGTCTAAAGCAAACAAGCAATAAGCAACGTTTGTAAAGCCAATAGAACATAAACTGTTTTTAAAAAACCAATACTTTTACTTTGGTTTTTTTTTTTTTTTTGTTACCAAAATCTGTGAGCACTCAAGCCCCAATAAGAAAATTATGTTACTTTTGCAAATGGCAAAATCCTGCTTCTTTTTTTGGAATTTAGTGATTTTTTTGGAAGGCGATAACTTTAAACGATGGATAGTTGAATCTGTGGATACAGGCAGCCAATTGTTTTTATGTTCTGCAAGTGAACTTTCCACAGGCATCTGGTTAGCTGCTAGGAACAGAATGCTGGACTAGGCAATCTTTCAATTGCATCTGACACTTCTGCCTTTGTGTTCTTGATAGTTCTTAGGAAGAGGGTCTGCTTAACTTTTATTGTTACATTTTGAAATGTCTCTGCATTGTTTTAAATATGTAGTATTCTAGTAGGATAGCATTTATTTTTAAAAAAGAAAAGCTTTCTTTATAAGTTTCAGCTGTAAGAAGCTTTCCCTCTCTGGCGTAGCTGGGGAGGGAGAGGGATTTGTCCCCGCCCCCCGAAGAGAGAAAATAGTTCCTACAGGAACTATCTCTATTTGGGGGTGGGGGCGGGCTCTTGACCGGTTCCCTCCCTTGCTCAAATTCATTCGGTATTTGATCTTCGCCCACCATGCCCACCCATTAAACAGTATAATATGGTTGCCACTAGGGAGCCGGGTAGGAACACTGCAACAGCCACTTCATTGTCTATCTACAGCCAGCAGG
The DNA here is from genome assembly GCF_037176765.1 of Anolis sagrei. Taxonomy (NCBI): domain Eukaryota; kingdom Metazoa; phylum Chordata; class Lepidosauria; order Squamata; family Anolidae; genus Anolis; species Anolis sagrei. Next base: position 150,520,338 of record NC_090025.1, read on the forward strand.
AGAAAGCCATCTGGAGCTCCAATGATATGCCTGTAATTGCTGGAAATCTGATGATATTAGCTCTTTCCTCTCAGGTGCAGAATTGTACTTAGATGCTGCTTGGGTAACTCTTACTTTTTCCCCACTATGAAATGGCTACTGAAGCACTTGTAAGATCTCTTTATATGCTTTGAATATCTCTTTCCAAAATACTTAGAAAATGACATATACACACAGAACCCCAATTTAACAAATGTCAACAGAACAGAAGCAGCAGTAAAAAAAAAAAACCTCGTGGCCTAAAGGTCATGTGCAGACTGTAGGTTAGAGTCCATCTACACAGATCACTTAGGGCGCTTCAAGACAGCACTAAATCATGTGTTTTAAACAGGAGCAAAAAATCCCAGGACTTCAGAAGAGGTCCACATACAGACCTATTGGTCTCGGAATTTCTGCCTCTGTTGTCCAGACTTGATGCTTTGTTGCGAGATTTAGAGGCTCTCAAGATGGCAGCTGCAGGACTTCTGCTGGAAACTTCAGCATTTATAAAAACAATACCTCTAGATGTGGATATTTGGAGATTCAAATATGCAAATCAGTGCAAAAGTTCAATTCTTTGTCCTGGCTAGAGAAACTGTGCCCTCCAGACATTTCATGAAGCATCTGCCACACAAACTTTATGGGTTAGGGCCACTTCTGCCCAAGTCAACACTGCACAATCAAACAGGAACACACACATTCAAGTCAGGAACAGAACTTTGTCATTATTGACACTTTTTAGAGCTTGGCTGCCTGGCCATCTGTCCAGACAGATTTGGTTGTTTACTTGTGACATCAAGCAACTCATCGGACGATGGTCAGTCCAATAGAACAATTTTTAGCTCTTCCACACCGACATTTGCCAGTCCACATTGAAGACTAGGTCCAGGGTGTGTCCCACTACATGAGTGGACCCAAATATTACTTGGGACAGCCCCAGGTTTGTCATGGCAGTCATGAAGGCCTGAGCTGCTCCAGATAGGGTGGTCTCCCCCAGCACTCCCCCAGATGTTGAAGTCCCCCAGCACTATTAGCTGCTGAGACTCCAACACCAGGTCAGGGACCATCTCTGCTAACTCAGACAGAGAGACTACTGTGCAGCAGGGTGGCTGGTACACAAGCGGAATCCCCAAACTGTCCCAGTTACCCACTATCAGATGGACACACTTGAACCCAGATGATTACAGCATGGGTATTTGATCAGGGAGATGGACTCACAATAGACCACTATAACCCCACCTCCCTGCCCCCCAGACCTGGCCTGCTGGTGCACCCTGAAGCCTGGCAGACAGAACTGAATGAGGCTGACACCCCCCCCCCCCCGGTTCATCCAGCCAGGTGTTTGTGATGAAAGCTAGGTCTGTCATGTCGACCCCCAACCTGTCTTGCCTCAGGGTCACAAAAAACTCTGCTGCACTTCTCCCTGGGATGGCATATTTGACTGCATTTACACCTCCTCAGCACAACCTCAATGATGACTTCCCAACCCAAGAACCCTCCATCCCCAGGGGCCTTGTTTGTTGAACTTAAAGGGGCTAATAAACCTTGGGGAGATAGTCAGTTCCCAGTATATGTCAGAGGGGAGGGTGTTCTAGGGAGGGGACAACTCATCAGAGGGGATTCCTCCAAGGATAAGTTAAAGGAGTCAGTTAATACAATGGAGGGCCATTCTAGGGGCAACAATTGGAGCTCTTCCTGGCTACCTTTTTGGGGGGAGGGAGGGGGGCTGCTACACGCCCATTCAACAGAGGACAGAGAGCTAGATTTTGGAAAACCCTCATTATCTGATTTCTCTCTCTCTCTCTCTCTCTCTCTCTCTCTATATATATATATATATATATATATATATAGTGAGTCTTAGTGCATATACATCTTTATGAATGATTGCATCTTCAAAGGTGTTTAACAGATGCAAAGTACTGGTGTCATAGTAATCTCTACGGAGCCATGTGATGGAATCTATCTTAATTTCCATAGGGCACGTATACAGTCTAGTTAACTACTCAGTTGCAATTACAGGTTATGTATCTAACTTATCAACAGTTAGACTTTTGGGAGCACAAAAAATAGCCTAACAATTCCAGCAGAAACTATATGTTTTGTTTGAAATAGCAAATAAATAAAATGCTCATGGCCAAAACAAAACAAAATGCTTCTTTTAGACCACTCCTGTAATATATTTTCAATTTCTTGCAGCTGTATGAGTTGTATATATTTAAATATATTTTAATATGTTAAACATTAAGAAAAAGTTTGTTGCCATCATGATTCAATTTATGGCAACATTAATTTTGACAGGTTTACACACAATCCTAAGCATGTCTGCTTAGAAATAAACCTCACTGAATTCAATGGAATTTATTTATATTTCATGTACAGATGGCTAAAAATAGGGATTAGATGGTAGGTGGCATAGGAATTCAACCCCCCCTCCCCAGAAATATTAGACATTTTTTACTAAGGCCCCATCCACACTGCCCTCTATCCAGATTTCATCCCAAATTATCTAGCAGTGGAGACTCATATAATCCAGTTCAAAGCAGATAATCTGGGATCAAATCCAAGAATATAGGGCAGTGTGGAAGAGCCCTAAGTGTGAAGGTCTAAAGTTGATTCTGTAACTACATGTTGCTAAATGTAGATGAAAAGTTTCTGTGATGAAGAACCTTAAGAAGATTGGGTTTCTAGAGGTTTTTTTTAAAACGGGATTCTGTTGTACATAGTTACAAAGCCCTCCTCCGAACTTTACATTTTGATTATAAGATTCAAAACATGCTCATAATCCTTTCCCCCATCTTTAGCCACACATATGTTCAGGGAAACAGCCAATTAAGGCTTGTAAATGTATAGGATTGCAGTCTTAAAACTATAAAATAGATTAAGTACTGGTATTTCTTGTGCAGAACTCTGAAATATTCCAAAATCCCAAATTGTCCACATGGGTAGTTGAGACAGTAACACCTTTGCTTCCTGTTGGCTCATTGGAGGCAATATGTTGTTTCATACATAAAGTTTGTGCATAAAAGTACCTTCAGGCTATATCTATAAGGTGTATATGAAACTAATGAATTGTTTCTGGGGCGGGAACAAATTCAAAACATTTTGGATTGAGATATTCAACCTGTAATACACACACAACACATTGTGGCAGCTAATAACTCATTGATACATAATGCTTGTTGCCTCAAATTAATATAGTGTGTTTCATTTTTTGCCCTAGTTGCATTACTGATTTGCAAGCTAAGATTCCAAAAAGATAAATATTAGGGAGAAAAAACAAAGCAGGGGGCAGGAAGAGTAATAACTCAAGAAATAATATTAGATGCCTGAAAATTGATAGAGTTTGTTGATGCTGTTGTTACCAAAGGTGAGTGCTCCGTCTCCAACAGAATTTCCAAATTTGTGGGACAGATTCTTTGTCGTAGCAAATATGGATGCTATTTGCAGACTCTAAAGAGGAACCACTGAAGATCTTTGAGGTTCCTTTACACTGCCATATACAATCCAGATTATTTTCTTTGAACTGGATTATATAGCAGTGTAGACTCATATAATCCAGTTCAAAGTAGAAAATGTAGACTATCTACTTTGATAATCTGTATTATATGGCAGCCTGAAACCCTATGAATATGAAATCTCCAGTTGTCATGCCAACTCAGGGCCATAGCTTCCATAACTGAACTATCCACCTGTAGTGCAGTTTCAATCTGTTCCTACTATCTTCCACTTGTCAAGCATTATCTCTTTTTTAATGAGTCATCCCATGGTATGTCTAAAGTATGACAGTCTTAATTTAGTCATATTGTTCTCCAGTAAAGCTTGATTTGCTTTAAGATTTGTTCATTTATCCTATTAGCAATTTCCGATATTTACATAACTCTTCTCCAGAGTTATGGGTTAATTTTCTTTCTGTCAGTTTTCCTCATTGTTCAGCTTGAGGGAATGAAAGGAAATTAATTTGTTTGTTCTGGAATAAACTTCTGTGTCGATAAAACAAAACTGAACATTAAAGTGGCCAAAGTAGGGAGATCTAAGCCCTGCAAGTAGATAAGTAGTCATACTTTTCAAACATGCTAATTCAAAAGCAACACAACTGCTCTACACCACAGGATAATTGGAGGGGGGGGGGGTCCGAATAAGTAAAGACAGTATATTGTTTTGTGATGAAATGGTCCCCAAGAACTATAATAGTACTCATATTTACATTATGTGATGGCAAAAACTTTGCAATTTCAGTATAGCTATTAGGCTTGTTTTATTTAAAAAATGGTTCAAAACTCGTTTTGGATGTAGGGGGCACTGGCAATTTGATTTTGAAATGATTTCTGAAATTTTCTGGAAAAAAAAGATCGTAAATATCAGAAATTTCTGAATCACTTCGTTAATGGCAGGTGTCTTGGCAACCCTCCGTGCCCTCCCCTATTTTTGACATTTTTGTCCCTGACCGGGATTTGTACTGGGGAGGCTTTTGTTTCCAAGGTGGGAGCTCTGCCAGTAGGCTATTTTGCTGCCATTGACTTGCATGGGAGAATAGGAACCTTTATCTTCTCTCAATCTTTGCACTGTTTCTTTGCATGAAAGTGGGTGCGAGAGCCTCTCTCTCTCACTCTCCGGTGGTCAGAGGTTGTGAAGTCTGCTGGAATCTAGGCAAGTGAGGACTATATATCTCTGGAATGACCAGGGTGGGAGAAAGAACTCTTGTCCGGTGGAGGCAAGTGTGAATGTTGCAATTGTTCACCTTGATTAACATTGAATGGCTTCACAGCTTCAAAGCCTGGCTGCTCCTGCCTGGGGAATCCTTTGTTGGGAGGTGTTAGCTGGCCCTGATTGTTTCCTGTCTGGAATTCCCCTGTTTTTTGAGTGTTGCTCTTTATTTACTGTGCTGATTTTGGAGGTTTTTTTAAATACTGGTAGCCAGATTTAGTTGAAAAGTAGTTGTTCTACTCCAGAAACTTTTTGTAGCACAAACTGTGTGTGTGTGGAGAGAGCCATGGAGCTCCCCTTTTGTGGTGGACACATGCTATCTTTATTGCAGGGAAAGGGTTTATTGCAGGGAAAGGCTTTGCTACCTTCTCTTTAGATACCTTTGTAGATTCACTTTATTTTATATTTAGACAAAGACCGCTGCTCAGCCATCTCAGCAAGGCAGTGTGGAATTATTCTGTGATGCTTGGATGTCTCCCATGTTTATTTTGATTTTCAGAACCATTAAGCAAGTAACTTTGGTAAAGCCTAAACTAACAGTTTTAAAATCTTGCAGTTTCCCTTCCCTGGTGAGTGGTGATGCAAAGAGGGATGAGGTGGGTGTGGCTAAGCATCGCTCTTCTTGAAGGCCATGCCCCCAGTGGTAGAGATTGCAAAAGGTCCTGTAGTTTAACAGCAAGACCTTTTGCAATCTCTACCACTGGGGGCGTGGCCTTCAAGAAGAGCTGTGCTGCTGCTTAGCCACACCCACCTTGTCCCTCTTTGCATCACCACCATGCACCAGGGAAGGGAAACCGCAAGATTTTTAAACTGTTAGGCTTTGCCAAAGTTGCTTAATGGTCCTGAAAATCAAAATAACTGTGGGAGACATCCAAAATTTTTTCCGAACAATGGGTAAGTGGTTCAAATTTGGAATTGCTCCTCCCACTATTCCTGCATGGTTTGAAATTGGTTCAAAAGTCCAAATTTGTTGAGTTTTTCCGAATTTTAGGTTTTTCCGAACCAAACTTAACAAGCCTAATAGCTATTCATGTGCAATCGCTGATAGTAATGAGTGGGCAGTTACTATGTTCCACAAGCAAATGTGAGACCATTATGAGATCATTTAAGTAATTACCAATATTACTATAATGTTTGTATGCACATGTTAAGGCATAAAAACTCTTTCAATTCACACCAGGTCTCTATGGGGTTAGGAGGCAACAAATAATTTAGAAGCTAAATCTAAATCTCAAAGTATGTACAATGACAACAACATACAATTTATTTATGGACCACATAAAGTCAGAAGATTACCATATATATCTTCCTACTATTTTTGTGACTAGAAATTGTTTTGGCTTGACCGAACTGCCCTGTGAGAATTTGCTAATTTCATGGAAGGATGGACAAGTTCAAGTGTTAAGATTGTGGGGGAGGGGTCTATTTTGTATGTGTTTTTGCAAATCACACCAAATAATTTGCACAAACTTACAAACATATTTGATACAAAATTGGAATTGTGATTTATACAGAACCAGATCAATAGAGTATTTCTTTCAAGATAATATTGGAATTTTTAAATAAATTTATAGAAATAAATCAAAATAAATATAAAGTATATTCACACACAAACACACATTAAGGATGTTAATATTTGACTATTTTGTTCTTGTAAGGAAAAAATAATTTCCACTAAAGAGAAAACATATATTTTGGTATAGTTCACATGTCCTTTCAGTCATGCATTCCAAAATGTTTGAGAAAATTATTCTGCACAAGAATGTGCATGTTCTTTACTGTGAAAATTACAGGGCTTTTCCATTTAAATAACATTGTTTTGTGGCAGCCACATGTGTTTTGTTGCGCAATATATTTGTTTTCTGTACAAAAGCCAGCAATCTTGCACAATAAAATCATGTCACTATTTCTTAATCATGATTGCTGGTTTTATGCAGGATTATTGTGGGAACAAGATATTGCTTCCTAATATTCTGGACATGTGTACAAGTGTGAGAGAACAAGTAAAACAAAATATGCCATTTATACTATTTAGTATGTTGATCTTACCTGATGTCCTTTTGCTTATAATGAATATTAAGACATTCAATTATAGTATTCCAATATCAACTCGACTCATTTTCAGTTATCTTTGTACTTTATTAATTAAATGGTATTTAATTAATCAAATACTAACAAATTAATTGCATGTCTCCCTGATTAAAAAAATTAGTATCTCAATAGTGCACATTAAGTTTAAATAAAACTATCACAGATACACACACACACACTGTGCATTATGGGTAGTATCATAGAGTACAATTTCTGTACTCCAAGAGATTAAAGCTTATGCCTAGAAGGGATATACATTCAGAATGTTAGAGGAGAAAGCTCTTTTTCACATGCCTGGATAACAGGCCTCTAGCAGTGGTATCCACAGGAGGTCTCTCCTGCTGATCTTACTAACTGCTTGAGTTCATACCTAGACAAGTGTTCTGTCATACCCTAAGCTGCTCAAGCCGTAAAAGTTCAAAACCAGCACATTGAATTGAACTTGGAAAAGAACTAATAACAAGTGTAGGTCTTTCAATAGTGGTGTAATGCAATCTCATTAATCTGAATGCCCAAGAAAAGATCATTATTCATGCTTCTAGGTGCTCATTAATTGCTTTCATATTTTAAATGTAGTATCTCTGTAAGACACTGGGAAACACCCGATGAAGGAACTACTGAGAGCAAGTGATGCCTTCATTGTGAAACCATATTTCCCCTTAAAGCCAAAACATCTATTGGCCAAGGTTTGTTATCTACAATTTCACCATGAACCCACTTTTTCCAAAGAGTCCAGCTGCACTCGACTCATCGTTCCTGGAGCATTTATTCACAGTTGAGAATACATTTTGTGGAACAACAATTTCTGTGTGGTAAATAATATTTCAATCTAAAAAAATTAATTCCTGTGTATACAAAAGTATATTTTCTGTGCAAAATGTCTGCAGTTGGTTATTTGTTCTGTATATGGTTGATTTTTTTTAAGAAAACAGGCTATATATATATATATATATATATATATATATATATAAAACAATAAACCAAATCAACCAAATCTGGGTAGAGCAGAATAGTTTTCTTCTTCTTCTTCTTCTTCTTCTTCTTCTTCTTCTTCTTCTTCTAAGTGTTCAGCATGTGATTTTGTGATACGAAATCCAGCATATATATCTCGTTTGCTGTGACATTCTGTGTTTTTGTGTCAGTAAAATAATAAATATCTGGGCATACTACAGTTGGACAATATCAAGCATGGGCATGTGAAAAATGTGGTCAGCAAATAATATATCCAAAGAGTTAGAAATATTTTGAAGAGCAAATTAAATGACGGAAATACGATCAAGGCAATCAACACCTGGGCGATCCCCATCATTAGATACACTGCTGGAATTGTGAACTGGAAACAAGCAGAGCTGGATGATCTGGATAGAAAAACAATAAAACTGATGACAATCCACTACTCATTACACCCGTGTAGTGATGTCAACAGACATTACCTGTTCTGAAAATCAGAAGGCAGAGGTCTTCTACAAGTGAAACAAAAGGTAGAAGAAGAGAAACATGCACTGGCAGATTATGTGAAAGGCAGTCAAGAACCAACATTGAGGGAAGTCAATAGTATTTTTCTTAAAGTGCAAAACACAAAGAGTGACACAGTCCAGAACAGAAGAGAAAACTGGCAAAATAAGGCTTTCCATGGATAGGTCCTAGGAAAAATTGAGAGCCAAATCGACAAAGAAAAAACATGGCTATGGGTCACAAATGGAACTTTGAAAAAGGAGACAGAGGGCCTGATTCTGGAAGCCCAAGAACAAGCTATTAGAACCAATGCCATCATAGCCAGAATTGAAAAGTTGATGACAGATCCCAAGTGTAGACTCTGCAAGGAAGAAGATGAAACAATAGATCACATCCTGCAAGAATAGACTACAAGCAGAGGCACAGACAGACTACAAGCAGAGGCATAACACCGTTGCTCAGATTATTCATTGGAACTTGTGCCACAAATACCATCTGCCTGCAACAAAGAACTGGTGGGATCACAAGCCAGAAAAAGTTACATAGAATGAACATGTCAAGCTACTCTGGGACTTCTGAATTCAGACTGACAGAGTTTTGGAACACAATACTCCTGACCCATGATAGTGTTAAAAAACAAAGTATGGATCGTTGATGTTGCAATCCCAGGTGACAGCAGGATTGAAGAGAAACAACTGGAAAAGCTGACACAATATGAAGATTTAAAGATCGAACTGCAAAGACTCTGGCACAAGCCAGTCAAGGTGGTCCAGGTGGTGATCGGCACACTGGGTGCAGTGCCTAAAGACCTTGGCGTGCACTTAAACACAAACGGCGCTGAGAAAATTACCATCTGCCAGCTGCTAAAGGTCACCTTACTGGTATCTGCATGCATTATTCGCTGATGCATCATACAGTCCTAGACACTTGGGAAGTGTCTGATGTGTGATCCAATCAATACTACAGCACTCAGTGTGATCTTGTTTGTTGTGGACTCATTTTGTTGTGTTTCAAATAATAATAATAATAATAATAATAATAATAATAATAATCCAGCGTATATATCTCATTTGTTGTATCATATTGTGTTTTTGTGTCAACAACAACAACAACAACAACTTTATTTTTATGCCCCATCTCCATCTCTATAAAATGACTCAGGGCAGCTTACATGGGGCCAAGCCCAGCTAAAAAATGTAACACATAAAAATGCATAACATCAATTTAAACAGCATAAAACTACAGTACAATAATATATGAAACAAGCATCAAAACCAACAACAATAGCATAATTCTAATATGTCCCAAGTCCAGCAATGATGGACACTTCCAGGTAATTATATATTCTCATGATAAGCAGTACAGCTGGAACCCAAAGTACAGTAGGGTCAAACACTATGAGACAGAATGGCAATAACAGAGCCTTTCAGGAATTTTCATCAGACAAATAAAAGGGTTCCTTGGCTGGAAAATAAATGCAAATCATTTTTTTTGTTAAAAATGGAAGTATTCAGTTTCCATATATAATCTGTATACTCTGTAGAGGTAGCTAATGCTATGCAGAGGGGGATCAGCTATTAGTTATTTTGTGTTGTTGTTGTTGTACATGAACACAGAAGCCTTAGCAATCTACAATATTTTTTGCCAAACAATGTACAATTACATTTGGGGAGGGGGGGATCAGTTACAGCTGTAATGTAAAGAACCAAAGGATTTTACAGATGCCAAACTGAAAGTCAAATAGCATTCCATACAGGATATCTGTTTCTTATTACCCTGGTAATTTCGTGACAGATTTTTATAGTTTTATCTTTCCATGCCTTTGTACTATCTCAGGCATCTGTTTTATATACCTAAAGAAACACCAAAATTGTTCTTAATTTATTTTTTATTGCACTTTCTGGGAATGACTATCATGACTGACTTGCCATTCCCTGACATTTCAGTCTAATGTATTGCCATGTTCTGCCCAGTCAAATCAATCATAATCTTTCATTTGAAAAGGGCACTTCATCAAACTGCCTGTCTAGTAATCCAGTGTCAACAATACATCCATCTAGATCAGAGAGCTCAGAAAGAAAAGTATTCTTTGGACAGATACTTGCTGATAGCCCAAAATAATTGATGTGCAGTAAGACCATATAGAAACCAGGAAGTTTCTTGCATTTCTGATCTGGATCATTGGAATGCTTGCTTGCTACATAGTAAACATAGCATTGAAGTGCTACTTTATGGGCTGTAAAGCTTCCCATGTATTTAACCTCCCCTCCAAAAATATGCATCTGAACTGGCAAGCACAGTAGTGTGCATGATAGACTGCTGATTTTATATTAGATTCCTACTTTTCCCTTCTTTTAGTTGTTTCACATGCTATAGTTTATAATGTATCCCCGTGTACCTTTTTGATCTATGGCTGTTCTTTCAGCTATCTCCTGAACTCAGCTTTGATATATTTTTCAGGCATTTTGAAGTCTATCAAACATTGCCATAGCCAAACATTTTGCTGACAATGTTTACTGTTTTATGAACATTACAATCTCATCACATGGAGGTCCTTAAGGTGAGGGACAGTGCGGGCATCCATGAGTCAATGGGGTGAATCAGTCAGGAAGTGTATTGAATTGTCAGACAGTGTCCCGCATCACCCCTTACCATCCCATGCTGAAACCTATCCATCCCCAGCTTGATCCCTCGCTGTCCCTGGCTTACTCTTTGAGGTCATGGGTCATCACCCGTGTTCTCAGGACTGCTGCTTAGCACACTGCCAAGATGCTTTGAGTCCCCCTAGGGGTGAGAAAAGCGGTATATAAATACTGCAAATAAAATGCAGCATGCATGGAGCTGGCACAGAGCCTTGCCAGAAGTATCCCTGTGTGATGCGATAGGCTCAGGCAGGCTCAGTCCTGACTGCATCTTGGCAGCATCCTAGGATGGAGCTTAAAGCCCACGTGGTGAGGTCCTTAGTTATAGTAGGGGAGGTTTATATGCTCTTCACCTGATTTCCAGATGAAAATTTTCAAATTTCTACTGTCTTATTATAATAGATGTTCATATTTTGAAAGAATGCATGCAGCCTCTATAAAAGACACATTTGTTCTTCTTAAAAGTAGACATTATTTTAAAAAAGAAAGAAAAAACTAATGAAACTGATTATGATCTGCTGAAGCACATTTCTTCTCTAATTATACCTTTCATTTTCTTTCTGGAGAGTGAAGTGGCACAAGCAATACTCCAATGTGCTATTTATAGGGCAAATTCTTGAAGTATTAGTTCCACAAGAATGACTGAATTAGATTAGAGCAAAATTCAAGACAGATGTGGTGATAACTGTCTATATATATTATACACTTGAGGGGGGATGGGAATTTACCCCACGTTATATTAGTGGGATTGCTGCAGTGAAAGCCATAAATTATGGCATTGTTTTTAACTATTATATTTCATGGCAATAGATTCCTTGGCTTTACAGAGCTTTTGAACATTAAATGGACAGTGAACTAAGAAGGGTTTTAAGAAGGGTTTTAGAAGGGTGACATTTGTTTCTGCAATGTTCAGATCTGTCACAGGAATCAGCCTACAAGAAACAAAAACAAGTAAAGTAGGGGGCACTCTTTGGCATTGCCTTTTAAAATCATAAATATTTGTAAAGATTATGCCTTCTTTCAAGTGAGATGAAACCTATGGAGCCCTGAAAGGTAAAAGAATAAGATCAAAGTTAACCTCCTGGTTTGCAACTCTACAATTTGATGGGGATGGAAAGAGTGCATAACCATGGCGAAGATAAGCCAAAAGATTGTTGTAGGTAGCTTGATACTATTTATACTTCCAGGACCAAATCTTAGTCTGTCACTGAAGACAATAGCTATCTGAGATCAGTAGCTAGAATATTTTTAGACTCAGGGGCAAAGCAAGCAAAGAGAGTTGAAACAAGAATGTACTATGGTACGTCAAGGGTGACAAGGGTGATTTTGCCAGCATTTTTGCCAATGGGATTTTAGGGAGCATCAGTAGGAGTATAGAGTCCTGAAATAGGGAAGCACTAATACCACTTCATTTTGCTTTGCTTAGACCACACCTGGAATACCGTGTCCATTTCTGGTCACCACAATTCCAAAATGATATTGACAAGCTGGAAAGTGCTCAGAGAACGGTAACCAAAATGGTAAAACGTCAAGAGACCTGGGAAGCTGGGTATGTTTCATTTGCAGAAGAGAAGGTTGAGAGGGGACATGATTTTATTTATTTATTTATTTATTTATTTGAAACATTTATATTCTGCCCTTTTCACCCTGAAGGGGACGCAAGGTGCAGCATAGCATATATATGACCTGCATTCCATGCCAGAACATAAAATAACTATAAATATACACAAACACTAAAAACAGTTACATCTACTTTAAAATCAGTTGTTTAAAACCATCTCAGAACACCATGCTGGCTCTGGTCAGCAGAGAGGGTTTCTTGTGATGATAGCTATGTATAAATATTTGAAAGGCTGACACATTGAGGAAGAAGCAAATCTGCTTTCTGATGCTGTGGGACATGGAGCAATGGATTTAAGGTGCATTTGGAAGAACTTCATGATGGTAAGAGCTCTTCAACAGCAGAATATGCTGCCTCAAAAGTGAGGTGGAGTCTCTTTCTCTGCAGTTTTTTTTAAAGAGAATCTAGGTGGGCATCAACTTTTAAACAGCTATGGTCTGTTTCTCAGTGGTCTCTTTCAACTTGCTGTCTCCTTCAAACCTACCATTCTATGAGCAATCACCTGATACAATTTATACTTCCAGGACCAGGTCCTAATCTATGACAAGAAACAATAATCATTTGGCATTAGTAGCTAGAGTGTTTTAGACTCAAAGGCAAAATAAGAGAAAAGAGTAAAAATGAGAATATATCCAAGGTATGTTACTGATGACAAAATTGTTTTTTGTCCTCATGATCCTGGTTGGTATTATGATCTTTGGGAATGATCTTGCTTTGTATTCTATTGCCATTTGAAGAGCGGCTGTTGAAAATATGAGACAAGGCCTTCTGAGCCACTGCTTCCAGACCACGAAACTCACCAATGTGAAAATTATATTTCTGCTTCTTAAACGTCTTCAGACATAGTGCGATGATGGTTAGGGATGAGTAAGAACATCACTCAGTTCAGGTTTTGGTTTGAACTTAACTAAAATGTAGAAATTTGTTCAGGGATAGACTTGAAGGAATGTTTGATTTATACATCCTCATGTGGCAGTACATCCTCATGAGAGACTCCCCCCTGGGCTCACAGAAGACTGGGCGAATTGGAAGGCGCTGAACAGACTGCGCTCTGGCACCACGAGGTGCAGAGCCAATCTTAAGAAATGGGGCTACAGGGTGGAATCCTTGGCATGCGAGTGCAGAGAAGAACAAACCACTGACCACCTGCTGCAATGCACCCTGAGCCCTGCCACATGCACAATGGAGGACCTTCTTGCGGCAACACCAGAGGCACTCCAAGTGGCCAGATACTGGTCAAAGGACATTTAACCAACTACCAAGTTTGCAAAATCTGTGTGTTTTTTTTTCTTTTTAATCTGTGTGTTTGTTTTGTTCTGTTAGAATTGTAATACAATGATATGGTTGCTGATGACACGATAAATAAATAAATAAAATGTGGCAGTAAACAAAACTGACCAATTTCTCTATTCAGACATGAAGCTTAAAGCCTTTCTTTAAATCCCTGTGTATTTAATATTTATGCTTCTGAATTAGGGTGGCCAGCCACACTCCATCCTAAAGCATGGAGGTATAATACAGAAAATATAATTTTGAGTAATTTAGGTTGTTCATATATCCAAACACAGTCTGCACTGAGTGGTAGGCATTGTTAAGGTTCTATAGTAGCCTTGTTAAAATACGTGTGTCCCTGTGCCTAAGATCTTTTACATACACTATTGCACATTTGTTCCTTCTTAAAATATGACAAGCATGAATGAAGTTGTGAAAAAATTGAGTATGATGGATGGCATGTGGAAATGACAGAGAAAATAAGGAATGATGATATCCATTAAAATAGGAGCATCTGAAAAATCTGCTCAGGTATGATATCTCTTCAGGGAAAATAAATATTCAATGTTCACACTGCCCTTTGGCATTTTGCCCCCAGGCCTCTGAATAATGTGTGAGGTTAAGACAACCCACATGCAAACTCTGTCTTATTCTTTCTTTTTATGGCTTCAAACTGATTCCTCTTATGACTGCTACTTCAGTCAGAGGCACAGAGGACAAGATAGCAGCCATTGTTTAAAATACCTAATTGAGATATGAAGGAAGTTTTTTTAATGGGGGGGGGGAGGTGCAGTATTAAACAAAACACAGCTTTTGTATATTTTGATCATCCACAAAATATTAAATTCAAGGCCACAATAGGTCACAAGCCATTTTCATATTATTTATCAGACCAACACAAATATCTTATGGATCTATATGTTGATCTAAAACCCCAACTTCATTTCTTGATCTTGTCACTCATTCTTGCTGAATGCTCTTTATGGGTAGACAGAGTCAACCCAATTCAAAGGAACAAATTGTTAACTGATCTTCTTTTTGCCCTTCACTAGCCACATACTCTTTTTTTGCATAGGGAGGAAACCCTTTCATAAACCCTGATTTAGTCAGCATTACAGTCAATTAAATTGTCAATATCACAAGGAAGCTTATTTTCCCAGCATTAGAATCAATTAAGCTCTCAGTATCCAAAGGAAGCCTATTTTTTCCAGGCACCCATAGCTGATTCGTGCTTACCTCTTTCTATCACTCCATTGTCTGAGATCATTTGTCTTCTGGGAGCTTTGATATTTTTTCAGATCCTCCACTCATCTTGGTTGCATTATGATGCTGAGCTTTATGAGCTCTTGGATATCTTTCAAGGAAGTCAGGTTCAAAACCAATCTTCTGTCAGTTACAAATCTTTTTAAAATCTTTCCTTTTGATAATATAAAATAATATTCTGACACTTGCCTTTTAATTCAGTACTTCAATACTATTCTTTTTCGAGTCTCTGAAATGTAAGTTACCAACATACTGATCTATTTATTCTATACTTTACCATTAGTCCCAACCTTTCAACAAATAATCCTGAAATAATGTTTATGTTCTTTTTGGTGATCTGGAACTGCCTACTGTCAAGGTGATAATGAGCCATCTTTATTTGGAATTGTTTAAATATATTAGAGGTTTTCTTTTCTTTCAGGCATATAAGCATCCCCCTATTCCCACAATGCTTCAATCATTAAACTTTCACATATGAACCATTGTGTGTCTGACCTGGGTTTCAGATTCTCATGTGGACCATGATTTGATTTCTAAATAATGACCCTTCTTCATTCATCATGTTGCACTATGAATGCTATGAAATGAAACAATTTTTTGAAACTATAGGTTCAAATTATGATTGAGTGGCAAGTAGAAGAATGTTGAAAGGAAGCACTTTATCAGGAGAGGAGACAGTCTTAAGAAAAGAGTAATTTGGACATTCTGTCAAAAATCCCTATATGACAGGTGGTTTCATTTAAATCTGCATCATTTTGAATGCACCTGACATCTGGTGTATTTTTATTTTTATCTTCAAAGACAAGCAATCCTATCAAATACAGCTATATAGTTACTCTAAAAAAATGAAATGAGATTTAGACTGAGAAACTTCAAGGAATCAACTTGACATAAACCTGAATGTTTTAGTTAAAAACAATGTCAGCAAGCAGTCTGAAGTGAATTTGCCATTTTGTGCCAAATACAATAAGATTTTCCATTATATAGTCCTCACATAGTTTGATATTCTTTTCAAATAGTATATGATTGAACCAAAACGAAGCTTTTTTATATCAATGAAATAGTAAATATGTGTTTAATTCACTTTCTTTGAAACACAGAATTTTAAACTTGAAAGATGGGTTGCAATATCACTGAAATAATATAGTTTCTTTTTGGTAATGGCACAAGATGCCACAAAAACCCTCCCCCAAATGTCCCTTACATTTGTTTTCTTTGTAGCAAAGCAAGAAACAAAATAGCATAAGCATGCTGTATCTGTTCCCCACAGCTTCCAGGACATCGCTAGAACATAGAAACTCTTTCTTTTCTCACTTCAAAGGCTCAGTAATGGAGTTCAGCTAGAAATGATATGCTTAACCAATCATTTCATAAACACATCAGCAAGAAGTCTAACTGTCCACTACTGGAACAAAAGATTCCAGAAGGTTAAGGGTTGGCTTTTTTGTACTTTCAGTTCTGAAAAAAATATATCCTGCAATCATCTTGGTATATCTGCCAAACAATTTATCCTCATTCCAGATCATAACTTTAATGGCATTCAAAATGCTTCCTTATCTGTAGTTCTCCAGATCTTTCTTTATGGGGTATTGTCACATTTCTTTCAGGCAATTACTTTGTCTTCCATGAAATATCTTCCTATTAATTAATGCATGTTTAAGTAAAGTTATGTGCAATCATCATGATGGTTTCACAACTGTACTGGAGAAGTCCACACCTGATGAGGAGGCAAAGCTTCTAGAACAGTGGTTCTCAACCTTCCTAATACTGTGACCCCATAATAAAGTTCCTCGTGTTGTGGCGACCCCCAACCATAAAATTATTGTTGCTACTTCATAACTGTAATTTTGCGATTGTTATGAATCGTCATTTAAATATCTGATACGCAGAATGTATTTTCATTGTTCCAAATTGAACATAATTAAAGCATTGTGATTACTCACAAAAACAATATGTAATTATATATTGTGAAATATTTATTTCTAATAACAAATAAATTAAGTTTTGTCTTGAAGCATGATGTAGTATGAATCCCATGGAAAGCAATGGTTTTAACCTGAATTGTTCTGTCTTGTACCCTATGGGCTTTGATGCAGAACTATAAGATGTCATGGAAAGCAATGGTTTTAACTCTCTTATATCCTATGTGGTTTGGGGCAGATCAATAGGACCCCATAGCAAGCAATGATTTTAACCTGCTTCACTCTCTTTTGTATCCTATGGGGTTTGGGGCAAATCAATAGGATCCCATGGAAAGGGGTGATTTTAACCTGAAGCATTCTTTGAGGAAAGAAAAGTGAGGAATCAAAGGCATTTGGAAAAGGCAGGACCAGGGTCTCAGTCAGAGCCGGTTCATGTGGGAAAGGAAAGGAGGGCACGAACGATTGAGGCTCCCTTCCTCTTCCTGCTCACCTCTCTGCAGCAGCAGGAAGGCCACCTGAAAGATCATAGACCAGCTCCACTCCCACCATCCTTCACCCTCCTTTCCCTCGGGGCCTTTGGCTTCTGCATTTGTCAGAGGGACAGAATCACCTCCCAGGCAGAGCTAAGCTCACAGAAGGTGGACAGAAGGTGGTGGTATTGTTTCATCATCCTTCCTTCCACCTGCCTCTTCCCATGGCAACAGCAACCCCTGGGAAATGGTGGAGCGACCCTGAAAGACCTCTACCACATCTAAAAGCTCTGCATATAAATTCAAACAGCAGTGTGTTTTTCTGTGTTAATTATGGAAGAAACTGAACTTTTAAGTGTTGTAATAGGCTGAGATTTCCTTCAAAATTGTCCAAATTAGTAATCATTCATATTATGTTTACAGAGTATGAGACCATCATGGCCTATGAAGGAAAGAAGAATCTGCTTTGAAGAAACTCATTCAGTACAATCAAAAAAGTGGAAAACTGTGACAAAATGATGGAATACTCTTTCTTTATATGTTATATAGCTAGATTAACAATCGATACAAGAAATGGAGAAATAATTACACAAAGGAGAGAACTGGAACATAGAAGCTATCAAATATAATTACAATACATTGAGGGAAAAGATTTTAAAGAGCCACTATAAAACATACCCATCCATCTAAACTGGACTTTTTAACATGGGTAGTCTCTTTTGAAAATGGCAATCAAAATGAAGTAATAAATCTTATCTAATTACTCAAATGTAGTATAGGAATTTCATTGTTAAGGTATTTCACATTAACATGGATATCTGGGACTCTTCTGTTGCATTAAATTACAAAAAATGATTTCATACATACTGCTTACAGCCTCTTTTATAGCTAATGGAGTGGTTGAGTATACAGCATGTTATGCTAATAATGGTCCCCAAACATCCTATTCCAAGGCAATTCTGTTAAAAAATCACTTAAGGAAGTAGAGTAAATTACAAGAAAAGGATGTCTTTAATATAAATGATCCCCACTGGGAAAAACAAAACACCGCTCTGCGGGTGATTTCTCCCATGTTTCAAAAAGAAACTTACAATCACCATCTTTGTGTATTTACATGGATAAACACACACATGCCACATAAAGATCTGTCCCTCACAAAACAGATCTATATGCCTTCCATTGCTAATTTTTCATCCTGCATGTTTCTTACTCCTGGATAAATCTGTATCACTTTCACACTATATAGTTGTATTCCATTTTAAATGCCATGTCGTTATCTGTGGAATACTGGCTTTATCATTTGGGAAGGCTGTATTGTTTGGGAATACCCTCTAAAGTGCAAATCTCACCATTCTGCAGGAAAGAACCATTCCATTTAAAATGGAATTATAGCTATAACTGTGTGGTGTGAATGGTTCTAGTCTCTGGTGCTCTTCAGAAGTAATCTCCTTTTTAAAAAGATATTATTATTATTATTATTATTATTATTATTATTATTATTATTAGGGTCAAACGAGTAGATATTAACATAGCCACATTTCCTCCAAAGGGAATTTAGAAGATAACATAGGTGATGTATACAATACACACACGCACGCACACACACACGCACACACACACACACACAAAATTTAACAAAAAGAAAGAAAAGATTTCATAAGTAATCACCCTTGTCCCTTACTTGTATCCATCACTTTTCCACTGTTTTTCCCCTTCCCCCTTCCCTCTCCCATGTACCCCCTCCCTCCGGGAACAGTCATGCATTTCCTTTCTCATTCATTCTGTTGGATGGATCGTAAAGATAGTCTGCTTCAATTCCTTATATTTTCTGTTGTCCTTTACCTTCGCTATCAGTTCTTCCAATTTTCCCATTTACTTAAAAGTAGTAGTTTATTTCTTCCCTTAGCCCTTGTTTATCATCATCTCTTAAAGTACCTAAGGGGTTAAATCTTCATTTTATTTCTGGTCTTTGGTTGTCAAATCCTACTTTTATATTGAAGCGGTCATGGTCCCCTGGCCTTTTATTGAATAAATATTATTATTGCCTACCAGAAAATAATCTAGTGTGGTGATTTTTTTGTATCTCGGGAGGAAATATATGGGGGAGATCAACTCTTTCTCCTGATTTCTTGTTGACTTCCCTAATATTCTATTTTTTCATATTTATATTGGGGTCAGCTACTGCCTTGGCTGTTCCTCCTTTATTTTGAAATTTGAATAATTCCAAATTCAAGTGCCCTACAATTAATATATCCCCCTCCACCTCCTTGTCAATAATCATTGGTATATTTATTTTTCCTATTGATTATGTTATCTTGAAGCATATCGTCTGCTAAATATTCGTACCATTTTTGTATATCCAATTTTTGTATATTCTTTTCATTTCAGGGTGACTGTTGCTTGGGCCACAGCGAACATATATTTAGTTGTCTTGTCCCAATCTTTATTGCCACTTTTCTATTCCAGTGTCAGGATAAAAAAAAACTCTTATTCAACCCTATTTTTTGCTTTAATAATTCCTCCATTTCCCCTTTATTTTTCTATAGAATTCTTGTACCTTGGCACAGTTCCACCACATATGGATAAATGTCCCAGTTTCCCACTTTTATGTCAACAGATTTTAGATGTTCTCTTTGTAATATGTGCTATTTGCTAGGGGGTCCTATATCATTTCAGTATTTTCCATTGTATTTCTTTGATCTTTAAATATTTAAGTTTTTTGATTGAATGTATTGACAGTTCTAAGTGTTTCTGATTACGGTTTATTTCCTCTTTCTGTACTTCTAACAGGGTGGGTTTCAAAGTATATTGGTTATCTATTTGTTTGTTAAATATGAATCCCATGATTCCTTTCTCTTTCTCAGTTCTCCATTGAAATATTTGATCTAAATCTGTCTCAGGGCCTTTCTTCTTCTTCTTCCACTCTGTAATCTTTTGCAATATTCCATGCCAAAACAACCAACTGCTTGACCCAAATTTGTCTCTAAACTCCACCCCCCCCAGTCTTTTGTTGTTCCATCTGCATTCAAAAGATCCCTTATCTTTGTTATACCATTTTTATTTAAATTTATTATCACTTTTCCATATATCTGATCTTTTTTATTATCTACTAGGAGCCTGTCCATTTTGTTCAATGGGCATTTGTTTTAACATTTTTCTAGCATTCTATGTCAAAGATACTGGGATTCCTTTTCCTTTCTTTATTTCTTGACTGTTCATCTTTTCCTTTAAACATAAACAGTGGTTCCACTTATTTCTTGATTTCTCAATTCTTATCCATCTTTTTGCATCATCAAATTCTAAATCTAATAGTTTCACTAGTTGGCATGCTTCAAAATAACTCCCCATCCTGCATTTTCTTGTAGGGAGTAATACAGCAGATTGGATATTTTGCTTTTATTGGCTCCTACCACCCATGTTTTCATTGAGGTGTCCCATTTTTTTATTTGGTATATTCAGAGGTAATGCCTGGAAGAGATATAATTTTTTGGAAGAATCATCATCTTAACAATTTTGATCCCATTTGTTAGGTCCAAGTTCCATTTATTCCAATTTGGAATTTGCTCACAAATATGTTTCCTTGATTGATTATGGTTTATTTGTATAATATTATTTAGATTTTTGGGATGTAAACTCCCAAGTTTTAAGCTTATTTTTCCCCAATCTTATCCCCAGGATTTTTTAAATTTCTTTTAACTCTTGCCAGGAAAGATTTTAATGTATAATCTCTGATGTATTGCAAGGCCTGATTTTTCAATTTTTTTTTTTAAAAAAATGATATTTACTACTTCCCTTATGGATTCCCTTGATGACCCTAATATTATCATGGCGTTGTCAGCAAATAAATTAACTAAGATTTCTTCCCTGTCCAGTTTAAATACTTTTATTCTTTTTCCTTTCTAATTAAATTAGCTAAATTTTCTACTGTCATAGCAAATAAACTAGGGGAGAGAGGACAACCTTGTTTTGTTCCACTTTTAATCTTCATAGCTTTTGCTTTGGATCCATTGACAATTATTTCTGTCTGATTATTTTTATATACTCTGCTATTATCTTGCGAAGTTTCTTTCCCAATTTAAAGTTTTCACAGACTTGGGGTAAGTACTGATGATTTACAGATTCAAAAGCTTTATAGACATCCAATTTTATTATCAATACTTTCTCTTTCTTTAATGTTGCTTGGTTGATTACATTTAAAATGTTCCAAATCGGGTCCATCGGCATCCTTTTTTAATGAATCCATGTTGGTCTACTTCAATTAAATTTGGAATAATTTCTTTCAGTATGTTATTTAATATTTTTGGAAACATTTTGTAATCTATGTTGCATAATGTAATTGGTCTGTATGATTTAGGATTATTTTCTTCCTTGTTTTGTTTTAATATTGCTATTATTTCTGATTTTTCCATGTTTCAGGTATTATTTTGTGTATCATTATCTCATTGAAAGGGATTAATAAATTTGGGACATTTTTGACTTTTATAGAAGTTTGTGGTGAGACCATCTGGTCTGGGAGATGAATTTAGTTCAAGATTCTTGATTACCTCATTGATTTCCTCAGTCATCATTTTCCCTTCAAGTATTAATTGTGATTGAGGGGCTAGAAATTTTGTTATAATACTCTCTTCTATTTTGCTTTCCTTGTCAGTATATAACTTTTCATACTATCTTACCATAACTTCCTTTAACTCATCGTTATTGAATCTTAGTTTACCGTTTTGTCTTTTAGTTTTACTATTCTGTTAAACCTTTTCTTTTTTTAGATAGCTTCCCAGTCTCTTAGAATTGTTGATAGAATTCATATAGTGATCATTCTTAACAAACATGTATTTTTTGTTACTTCAGTGCTCTCTAAATCTTCTATTTCCCTTTTCATCTCCCTCCATCTTTCTTTGTTTTTTCCCATTCAGTTCTTTTGAAATTCCTGGAATGATATAATGTTTGAAATTTTTCAATAATGAAGGTTTATGGTTTCAATTAGAAGAAATGACCTCTAGAAAAATATGCAAAATCTTCTTTTTGTAAAACCATTTTATAAGGTTATGATACTTAGAATGGAAATATTTTATATGATTTCAGAGATGTGCTTTCCACATTGTAAGTGAACCATATACCTATGAGCAATTCTTGGATGTTTCAGTGATCCAAGCATGAGGTTGATATCTATGTTATAAAAGAGTAAGGAAAATACTAATGTATTTCTATCTTGTCTGGATGGATGATTCAAATATCTCAGCCAGTTTCCCTGTTTCTCTAGTTGTTTTAAATTGCCAATTTTTGCATGTATAGAATGACCTTTGAGTTAAAAACCTTATAGAATAGAATCCCATCAAAATATAACTACAATGATAATTTAACACCATCTATTTATGAAATCATGCCAACACAGCTCAGCCTAAGAGACTGTGTTTATTATTATTTATTTATTTCATTTACTTATACCCCGCCCTTCTCACCCCGGGGGGGACTCAGGGCGGCTTACAGAGGAGGCATAATTAAATGCCTAACAATTGGCAGTAATACAAATACAAAAAGCAATAAGCAATTCAACAATTAGAATTAAAAACATCAGCGCATAATAAAAATTAAGACAGTCTCATGCTCGGGTACAGAGTCCATATATCCATTCCACTCCATTGTCCTTGTCTGTCGTCAGATCCTTAATTTAACTGCCAGCGAGTCCAAAGGCTTGGTCCCAAACCCAGGTCTTTAGTTTTTTCCTGAATGCCAGGAGGGAGGTCGCCGATCTAATCTCCCCGGGGAGTGAGTTCCACAGGTGGGGGGCCACCACCGAGAAGGCCCTGCTCCTCGTCCCCGCCAACCTCACTTGTGAGAGTGGCGGGGTCGAGAGCAGGGCCTCCCCAGAAGATCTTAAGCTTCGAGGTGGGATGTAGAGGGAGATCCGTTCGGACAAATACACTGGGCTGGAACCGTATAGGGTTTTGTAGGTCAAAACCAGCACTTTGAATTGTGCTCGGAATTGGATCGGCAGCCAGTGGAGCTGGCGCAGCAGGGGGGTGGTATGCTCCCTGTACGCTGCTCCGGTGAGCAATCTGGCTGCTTCTCGCTGGACTAGTTGCAGTTTCCGAGCAGTCTTCAAAGGCAACCCCACGTAGAGTGCGTTGCAGTAATCCAACCGGGATGTGACAAGAGTGTGGACCACTGTGGCCAGATCAGACTTCCCAAGGTACAGGCGCAGCTGGCGCACAAGTTTTAATTGTGCGAAAGCTCTCCCGGCCACCGCTGAGACCTGGGGTTCCAGGCTCAGCGATGAGTCCAGGATCACTCCCAAGCTACGAACCTGCGTCTTCAGGGGGAGTGTAACCCCGTCTAACACAGGCTGTAACCCTATACCCTGTTCGGCCTTGCGACTGACCAGTAGGACCTCTGTCTTGTCTGGATTCAATTTCAATTTGTTAGCTCTCATCCAGTCCGATACAGCAGCTAAACACCGGTTCAAGGTCTGGACAGCCTCCTTGGTGACAGGTGGAAAGGAGTGACAGATTTGGACATCATCTGCATAGAGATAACATCTTAGTCCGAAACTCCGAATGATCTCTCCCAGCGGCTTCATGTAGATGTTAAATAACATCGGGGACAGAATTGAACCCTGTGGGACTCCACACAACAACGGTTGTGGAGTCGAACAGGTGTCACCCAATGACACCTTCTGGGTCCGTCCCTCAAGGAAGGATCGAAGCCACCGCAGAGCGGTGCCTCCGAGCCCCATGTCCATAAGGCGACCCAGAAGGATACCGTGATCGACGGTATCGAAGGCCGCTGAGAGGTCCAGCAGAACCAACAGGGACACACTCCCCCTGTCTAGTTCCCTGCGTAGATCATCTACCAAGGCGACCAAGGCTGTCTCAGTTCCATGTCCCGGCCTGAAGCCAGACTGTGCCAGACTGTGTTGGGTGACATCCAAGATACTAAACACCATGTTGAGTGATAATACAATCCGGATCAGTCTTGGAACATCCAAGCACAATAATAAAAATGCTCTAGCTAGTCTGATCTGAAAGTTCTTTTTTCAGAAGACAGATTTAGTAAATATGACCTCCTATACAGAATCTAGTTAGGTCCTACATTAGACTGCATGAAGACAATGAAAAAGATTCAGTTAAGGGGAAAATGCCTCTTCCCCTTAATTGCCTATTTTCCCCTTAGAATGAGAGTGTTTAAACTTAGCAATGACTTGATATTAGGTTAAAACATAGTTAACGTGTATAGTCTTCAACAAGGCACATCAAGGAAACCCTTGTCAGAATGACCTCCCATCTGGAAATGTATGTTCACATTGCAAAAGATCATGCAGAAACAGAATAGGTTTCTACAGTCACTTATGGACCCATCGCCAAGACCAGGGGTCCTCAAACTTTTTAAACAGAGGGCCAGGTCACAGTCCCTCAGACTGTTGGGGGTGGGGCAGATTATAATTTGGGGAAAAAACATGAATAAATTCCTATGCATACTGCACATATCTTATTTGTAGTGCAAAAGACACTTAAAAATAATATAATAATTATAACGAAGAACAATTTTAACAAATATAAACTTATTAGTATTTCAATGGGAAGTGTCGCACCTCAGAATAGAATCACCTTGCTTAAGTCAACAAACTGCACAAAGCCTGTAGTCTTCATGGTTTATTAAAAGTAAAAGATGAAAAGTTCATAAAAGCAAAAGTAATGTTTCAAAGATCAAAATAAGGTAACACTTGAAAGCAAGATCCACAAAGGCACCAGCAAAGAAAAGTCCCATGAGAACATGATAAAGTCCTGAAACCATGAACATGAAAACTGCAAGATAAATCCAGGCAAACAAATGTAAGCCTCTTGACTGAAAAAAGAAGTTGCTCTGACACTGGGATATTTTCAAACAGCCTGTTTAATACCCTTTGCAAAACATGAAGGCGTTTCTCTGGCCCTTAGCTTCCCGCTTATTTGCAGTTCTCACACTCCTTCCCACTTTTTTGCAATTCTCACACTTGAATTCTAAACGGCCAGCTCGATCTAAAGTTTCTTCCTCATCAAGGTCAATCTGTTTGTTAGTGCTTACTTGCTCATTATCTGGCTGAGAACAACTGTCCTCCCTTCCTGAATCAGCACGCTACTGGCTCTGGCTAGTTTCACTATCAACTGCGTCATCCCTTGCTGTGGGAAACTGAACTTCTGCACCCTGTTCTTCATCGTCTATTACAAGGACATCACTTTGCACCTGATTGTGAAACTGAATCCCATCATCCTCATCAGAATCATTGACACTATCACTCTATGATTCCAGATGAGTCACAACAGGAAGTGTGGGTCTACTTTGGCTGCTGAGATAGGATTGTTGTTGTTGTTGTTGTTGTTGTTGTTGTTGTTGTGTGCTTTCAAGTCATTTCAGACTTAGGTTGACCCTGAGCGAGGGCCGGATAAATGGCCTTGGAGAGCTGCATCCAGCCCTCGGGCCTTAGTTTGAGGACCCCTGGCCAAAACTGTACCCTGGGAAGACAATCATACTCGGCCATGAGTGGTAGCTTATAATTATGATATGAATCTTCAACACCAGAAAATGCTGTATATTCTATGCAGACATCATCTTAATTGTTGGATGCATAGATGTTTCCTTTTTTGAAAATGCTACAACGGAGATGTGATAACTTAACCACAACAGTCTTTATGGAGCTGGGGAGCTAATTATAACAATTCTATATAGTGTGCCACAAAACCATTGTCCCTATTCAATTCACATTTGTTGATATATTTAATTCCACTATTTCTTCCTTTGTAGGATGTTGTTGTTGTTGTTGTTGTTGTTGTTGGACAGCTGTTCAGGAGGTCAGAGATGGAATGCCCAGGAAGAATGAAGTACATTCCCATTCCTAATGTTTGTTTTATACCCATTTATCCTCTGGCACAGAGAGTGACCTGTTTGCTCAGTGTAATGAAATGAAAGACATTATTAACAGAGGATGACATATATCACATTAGAGGATGAGAAAGTGAAAGTATATCTCATATTGTGAGTGATGCGATAAGATATTTCCTAAGTAGATGTATTAACATCTCAGTTTGTGGCACAGAACTACAAGATCAATTTGCATACTGATATTCCAGACTAGCATGGCTATGTCTTTGAATTCTGTCATAAGACAAATTGCACAGTGCACAATTTGTACAATTTGGAAAGTTATACACTTTCCAAACTTGGCAATTCAACTACAGCCCACTAAGAAATCCAAAAAATAAATAAATGCTACATTCAGCAAAGGACAAGAAGGATCCTCTCACATCTGCAGAAGTTTACCGTATACCATGCAGCTGTGGACGACTACCAAATGCAGCACCCAAACATGAATCAAGAAACATGAAAGGCACTGCAGACTACTTCAACCAGAGAAGTCAGCCATAGCAGAAAAACTGATGAACCAACCTTCACATAGCATATTATTTGAGAACACAGAAATGCTGGACCACTCTAACAACTACCATGTCAAACTACACAGAGAAGCTATTGAAATCCACAAGCATGTGGACAATTTCAACAGAAAGGAAGAAACCATGTAAATGAACAAAATCTGGCTAACAGTATTTTTTTTTAAAAAAAACAAAACTCTACAATTATAACAGTAAATAAAAGACAACACTCAAATACAGGGGAACTTCAGACAAGAAACAATCAGGGACAGTTAATCACCTCTCAACAAAGGATTCCCCCAGGCCATCAAATGCTAATCAAGGTGGCCAACTGAAACATTCACACCTAGCTACAACAGACAAGAATTCTTTCTCCCACCCTGGAATTTCCATAGATATATAAACCCAATTTTCCTAGTTTCCAACAGACCTCACAGCCTCTGAGGTCTGTTGGAAACTAGGATCCCCCCCCCCCCCAAAAAAAAAAATTCCCAAGTTTTTTAATGGAATGGGCAGAATCTGCACTCATTCATGTGATAAATCTGAAAATGGATGATTTCAGGAAAAAAAGCAAGAAAGAACAATGTGTGATGGGATCAGAGAAACAATATGATTTTCTTTCTAATCTAATGAGAGTTCTTTTTTAATTCTAATGAGATGAGTTCTAAATAGTAGTTTCTGTCACTGCTCTTGTTGGCTTGTCTTTTTGGCCTTATTCATCACAGAGTTCATAAGATCAGCCACTTATTTGTTTCCACTACACATTTTTAATTCTCTCTTTTAGATGTCAAAATCAACAGAAACAACCTACCAATAGATCAGAAGGGGGATAAAAGAGGGGTTCTCATCTAGCCTTTACTCCTCTTTTCAATTACTATACACTCCACCAGAGATTTCTAGTGTGTTGTTGAACTACAAAGTCAGGATTCCACAGACCATAGCCATAAATTACAGAGGAATCATACTGCTGTAATTGTGTAGTGTGAAAGGGCCCCTACTGAATAGCTCTAAACACTTATTTAAGTGTTTGCAACCTATGCAAACACTTAAATAAGCAATGTGAGCAACAGGATGTATGTACTTCTATATACCGTATCTATTTAGTTTTTTAACAGGGTAAGCCAATACTTGTCTATTCAGAAATAGGTTCTACTGATTTCCTCAGAGCTTATTGCAACGTAAGTAAGTACTGGATTGTTGCTTGAAAGATTTCAGTATTACCTCTGGTCAGAAGAACAATATTTTATTTCTAACAGTAGATTAGGTATCAAAGTGATGGGACTGTGGTACAGAAAAAAGTTACCAAAAAAGTCAAAGATGGCTTTGTTTTATACTGCGAGAAGACTCTCCAGTGACATAATCTCAGAATATGAAGTTCAGTGGAAGGCTCTGGAAATGCCTGTGTAGAAGAGATATCACTTAAGGTTTTAGCTTCTTTGTGGGGAATATAGAGAGAGCAAGACTCTGGAAGTGCCTGCAAAGAGGAGATACCACTTGAGGTCTTAGCTTCTTTCAGAGGAATAGAGAGAGAGCAAGGGTTTTATCGTCTTGTATTTCTCTTACTTCAAACCTTAACAATGAGACTTTCAAGAATAGGGAGGATATTCTGTAAAACCACATTTTATCTCTTGCTGTAGCTACAGATGTTCTACACATATACTTTTGCTTGGGCTAGAGGTGTTAAGATAAAGCACTCTAAAACTGTCTTAGAAACTGCCTACCAAATGGAATTTCTGACATGCAGTGCTAACTTGAACTATTTCTAGAGATTCCCTGTGGAGAATATAAACAGTAACAATTTCTAGTTTTCTAAAGAGAGGCTCTTTATTTTACAATGTTACAATATCTTTAGCTTTCTCTGCCAAAGAAAGCCAAACTAAAAATCCTAGCATCTATAGCACTGAATCATGACAGTTAATGAAGTGTCAAACTGCATTAATTCTACAATATAGGTCTCCTCCATGCACAAATATAATCTCATACTAGATTACCAGTAAACTTTAAATGTATATGTTACTATTGCTGCAGATCATTTATCCAATGTCCATTTTTAGCTGTTACAATGTAACATCAAGAATCAAAATACAGTTTTAGTTATCCATATATTTCACAGATAATTTGGGTCTTGTTGGACTTTCCCCATGAAACTACATAAAATATTTCAATGTGTTTCATTTTGATACTTGAAAGATGGTGTTAATCCAAGGGAACCCTGCAAATGGGCACCCGGGAATGAATATGAATAGCTCTTAATTATTCCTGTAGATGATGAGGAATGGACAGCGGTTATTCAAACATTCTAATTAAATCACAGCAAAGCATAATGTATTGATTTACACCTCATTATCATTGTGCCACAGAAATTAACCAAATTTTAAATATCTGATGCCATTAGAAGAAAACATTGATCATATATTTAGGATTCATTAGGAATTCCATTCAAGGCACAACAATTTCCATCCAAGGCACAATTTTATGGACTTTTCAAATCTCATGACAAAATAAGTGAGATAGCAGAGGATGTCAACACTACTTTTTGAATTTCATATTCTAGGTACACTGGCTTGGAGATTCTGGAGCTTGTCATTTAGCAAGTATCTTCTGTGAATTATGCTATATAGTGTACAGAAGAATAGGAAGCTCTTTACCAAGTCAGCCTATTTGTCTGTCTTATGCGTCGTCTACACAACTCAGCAGAGCTTTTCTGGATTTTCTAATGTGAACTACTGCCTTATCCTTTTAAAAAATCTAGTTTCAGGGCCTGAAATTGTATGCAAATATTTTACCAGTGAGCTGTTATTCCTCCCCTTTCTCTTTCATGATGCTAAAAGATTGCATTGTTAACTTTTTATGAAGAATAGAACAATAGCATCTGCACAGCCCATACAAATTCATCATTATAACCTCATATATGTACTTATTTATCTTTTCTTTCAGAAATGGATAATGTAGCTTAAAGTGGTCATCAAGACCAATTTTCAAATTTTGGCAAAGCTATAAAGCTCACTGGCTTACCTTGAGTTGGTTAGTATCTCTCAGACCAGTCTATGATATAAAAATTATATGTGAATAAAATTGAAATGTCAGTCTATGCCAACCTAAGCAATTTGGTGGAAGCCTGGGATATAACATTGACTTTACAAAGTCTAGTATATATGTTATTGAAAAATCAACCCTCCTCCTCTAATAATAAAAATGATTAATTTATAACATTTTTAGGGCTTAGCTGAGTCTCAAGCCCCAGCCCAGCCTCAAACATTCCTGGAAGAATCCATCTAATCATTTATCAAGCCTAAGCAACAAACCGAAAACTGATTTGGCAGGAAACTCCCCTCAGGTCAGAGGCATTGCCCATCCAAAGAAGGCAATGGCCTCACACCCCTTATAGAGCTTTACTTGGACAAAATACTTTGGAGCTCCTGTGTATAGATTTAGGTTTATGCTTTATTAATAAGCAGAGGGGGATGAAGACTCACATAGTTGTATACAAAAATTGGGATGAAACCATAGATATATTCCCTGACACATAAAGAAACTTGATGCAATCCATTAGCTTGTGAAACTGTTTGGGTTGAACATCCAGGTAGCCAGCCTGATATCCATTTGAGAGAGAATTTCCTCAAGGAAGCAAGACCTCTTTAGAGATGTAATTCCTCAATGCAATCTGTATTGTGTTATATGTTTCCTGAGTCCTGATGTAGACCCCAAAATCCCATACTGGACAATTTCAGGTCATTTTCCTAGACTTGCTCTTTTCCTTCTGGGTGACTCCATCCACTTCTGACATCACAAAAAGCTCCCAGCCAATGACAGCTCAGATCCTAGCTCAACTGTTCCTCAGCCAATCATGGGAGGGAGCTGGTTTTCTGCATGGCTGCCAAAGAGGATAAAATGCTTTTCACTGTATTGTATGTTATATCAATTCTTTTGGCGATTACACTGTTCTGACATCTATCTGGCCAAATGAATAAAACCTTTGCTTCTGCCTTCAAACCCAGTCACATTTTTCTGGCTTTCAAAGTAGCACAGCATGCCAGGTGAAGAACCTACACTGTCCCCTTGTGGCAGACATCTAGTTTTGGCAACATATGCATGATGTATTAGCTTTGATATCCCACAATATATTCAGGTAACTAAAATCTCACATCTTGATTGTGCTAATTCATGTGAAAAGGGGATTACAGGCAATCCTTGGTTTATGAACAAGACAGATCCTGTAGGTTGTGTTTAAGTTGAATTTATATGAAGGTTGGAACAGGTACATTTTTCAAGTGTAACTCCATGCATTTTTAAAAAATGTTTTGGATAGCATAAGGAAGGTTTAAGACCCCTGTAACATTTCTTTTATTGTCTGTGCCACTGTTCAGAAGATTTTACCTAACTTTCTGTCCCTGTGACAATTGGATTTTGAAATATGTGGCTTGTTTTGAAAGCAAGGATTCGCGATAAAGCTTCAGTGGGGATACCTGTTTTCCTATAACTCTTACAGGAGTGAATTTCCCTTCCTAGTTCTGTATCTTATATGTGTTACTTTCCAGCTTATCTTAAGTATATGTGTGTCAGGCATGTGTGTCAGGCATTAAATTCATCTTTTACTGGGATGTTTTTGGAAAAGAGTGTGTTTGTGTAAAATTGCTGAACACATTTGAAAAGTATGTAGCAACACTGATCATGTCCGTGGATATCCAACCATGGAAATTTGGAACCTCAAAATGATGGATTTAAAAAAAAATCAGCAAAACTATTCTCTTTCAGTTTACTGAGTCTACTTATAAATTGATCAAGGAGGGGAAAGCAAGCCCATTATTAGTGGGTTACAAATCCAATCATCAATAGAACATGAAATAGTTGTAGTAGATAACTATGCTTGCTGTTTATGATACACAGCAGATTTATAGGACATGTTCATTAACATACAACAATTATTAGTAATAATAACTTACCCTGTTTGAACAGTAAACATCCATGAGATAATAAACAAGTCATTATTTTTTTCTTTCTCCAGATAAGTAATTGGTGTACTTTACTGGCTCCCCATGTTTCCAATTACAGGACCTATAATCATTGCCATATTTTGATTGTCTGGAAATGTGTACAGAAATGTGAAGAGGTGGACTTTGGAGACTCATCTTCAAACTGATAATGTGCAAGTATTAATCTATTCATCTGCCTATATCGGCCAACCATAAATCCCAGGTGGATCTGGGAAGCCAGGTCAACTGTACTTGCAAATGTAATAATGGATTCCCTCAAGCTTCTCCTTTCACAGCTGCACTTTTAATTCCTTGGTTCAGTGACAACCTTGCTGCAGAAAAACTTGTGAGATTTGTGGTTACTCCATTTTTGCAAATGAGACTTTCCATCTTAAAAGGCTATGCTCTCCCATAGCTTTCCTGGAAATAGAAAGGTTAGTTCTGCAAAATGTACAAAATGTTTGGGTCCACAATTTGCTTAACTGCAACACTTGAGAATAAAATGACCATTGGAGGGATCCAGTTTATCTGATACAAGGATTATGTTATCTGGCTGTCTTCTTGGCTCACGACTTGAACATATGCATTCAGCAAGAAAAAGGAACAATACAAACTAAGAAAGAACCAAAAAATAATAGCAGTGGGTTGTTGTAGGTTTTTCCGGGCTATATGGCCATGTTCTGGAGGCAATTTTTCTCCTGACGTTTCGCCTGCATCTATGGCAAGCATCCTCAGAGATAGTGAGATCCCCCAATTGTGTCCTTCCATGTGTCAACACGTCTTCTGTAAGCAAACAGCTTCTTTCTTTTCCCCTTCTCACCAAGACAGAATTACCCAATAATAGCAGTGTTTATGCATGAGTTTTCATTAAAAAACCAGCATTTTGCCTGAAACTTTCTAAACTGTAAGGAAACTTTGCATCTTTAATTTTTGCTAAATATCAGTGCTCCACTGGTCTGAATGGAATAGACTTTAAAATTCAGTTCAGTTCTATCATTCCTAATTGTAAGTCTCACAAAATAAAGGTGAATAAGTGAATATATCTGTGATAACTTAGCTATTTTATGCAAAGCTATATTAATTTTTTTTATTCCTATACATGGACACAAGTTGTATGACAGTCTGACAATAGGCATAATCTGTCCAGGATAAAATATTTATTGAAACAGGCTTTTAGAAAGAGTCTCCTTTGTAACACACCCCATTTAGATGTTAGAATTCTGCAAAATCGGGGTAAGACACAGCAAAAGCAGAAAGAATTATCTCACTCTGATTTGACTTTATGATGTAACCATATAATCAAATATCTTTGGCTACATAGTAACAAAGTATTACACTATCTAATCCCTGGATCAGACAGATAGCAAGTTGGAAGGACATTGTAAAGAAGGGAGGAGGTTCCCCCTATGAAATAAGAAATATTTCAGGCAAAATATTTGTCATGTTTATTTGTACCAAAATGTTCATTTCTGCAAATTAATTTTTTATTTAAATAATTTATTTATTGTATTTTTACCCTGCTCTACCTCAAACCCGGAGGGGACTCAGAGCGACTTCCAAATTGGCAATAATTCAATGTTGCATTAAGACATAAAAACATACAAAATACATTGTGCATTAAAATCATAAAACAGTAACATATGCATAAATTTAAATAAGAATTAAAAAACATAGTACATAGTCTTTGAATGCAATATTCCTGCTTCTTGGACAGGATGGCCCATGAGGTCTCTTCCAACTCTTTGATTCTATGATTCTAGTCCTGAAAGCATATGCCAAAAAATGTTCCAATCACATTATCTTCATAGCTGCATATTGCACTGTAGCTACTCTTCATAGATAAGTTTTGACTTTCTTCTAAAGGACAAGAGGGAGGAAGCTGGTCTAATGTTGCTAGGAAGGGAGTTCCACAGCTGAAGGGCCACCACTGAGAAGGCCCTGTCCTTCATTCTCACCAGCCGCACCTGAGAAGAGGGTGGAACTGAGAGCAGGGCCTCAGTTCTTAATGTCCAGGCTGGTATCATGGGGGAGATGCGTTCAGACAGGTAAGCTGGGCCAGGACTGTTTAGGGCTTTATAGGTTAAAGCCAGCACTTTGAATTGTGCTCGGTAGCAAACTGGCAACCAGTGGAGCTGACACAGTAGGGAACTTGTATGTTCTCTTTACGCCGCTCCAGGCAATCTGGCTGCTGCCCATATGACTACTTGGAGCTTCCAAGGAATCTTCAAAAGCAATGCCATGTAGAGTGCATTGCAGTAATCTATTCAAGATGTAACAAGAGATGTAACAAGAGTGTGGACAACTGTGGTAAAGTCTGGCTTCTTAAGGTACAGGCGCAGCTGGTGCACAAGTTTTAATTATGCAAAAAATCCTCTGGCCACTGCCAAAACCTGGGGTTCCAGGCCCAGTAATGAATTCAGGAGGACTCCAAAGCTGCAAATGTGTGATTTCAGCACAGGCTGCAACCTTACACCCTGTTAGGCCTTCTGACTGACCAGGAGCATCTCTTACCTGTCTGAATACATCCAGATCACCACAGCTGCCAGGCATCAGTTTAGGACCTGGACAACTTCCTTAGCAGTAGTTTTGGGGGAGAAATCAAACATCAGTATATATCGTGACACCATTTGAGTAAAGAGTTGGGCTCTGAAATAGCATCTTTGGGCTCTTCCATTATGTGTCACATTTAACCAACATACTGTTATCAATATATTCATTACATAGAAATAACTACGGTGATTGTTTCCTTATGAACTTGATGTTGTTTCTAGAGCAATATATTTATTTATTAAAAATGGAATAATGGGAGAGCAAAAATATAGAGGATGTTTGTTTTTGTTAAGGCATTTACGTATATGTATAGGAACCACATCAGAATATTAAGGAAACAGTGCCAACATATGATTATGTGAAATTTAGACTGTTTATCAAAAGCTGAAGGAAAAAGTGACTAACATAAATTATTTTAAGGTATTAGCAATAGATATGTATCATCCTTGACTGAAACTGCAATCGACAGTATCCAGGAGAGTAGAATACAGTAAAAAGCAAAAGGAGGGGTAGCAATTGTGCTGTTTCAAAGGGAAATACCTGACAGATAAGGCTTCAATATGAATATTGTGAACATTTTCTGAAACAGGAGAGGTTTTCCAAAAGCTATGTGTTTTTCAGCTAAAAACTTGTGCACTTGTGTGACCTATAGAGATAAAGTAGCTTTGTAAAAGAGCTGAAACACAATGAAGAGAAAAATGAGGCATGTGAGGTTCAGTGGATTGAATGATGTTTGAGATAGCCATGTGGTAACCAAGCAACAATGCTTAATAATATATAGTTGTTTGTGTGTTACTGTTGGTAAAGGTGACAAATGAATTGCTCTTCTTCATTATTTTCATAGTAGAGAGATTATATGTCATGTAATATCTGATGCATTGTCCTTAGCTACATGGTACGTAGAAAGAAAGATTGTAGAGTTACACAAAGAGAT
The DNA here is from genome assembly GCF_037176765.1 of Anolis sagrei. Classification (NCBI taxonomy): domain Eukaryota; kingdom Metazoa; phylum Chordata; class Lepidosauria; order Squamata; family Anolidae; genus Anolis; species Anolis sagrei. Next base: position 150,555,654 of record NC_090025.1, read on the forward strand.
GCAAAGACTTGTTCAATGAGAATTTCACTTCTAGTTAAACTTATGGAAAGGAACACCCCATCTGTGTTGCAATAAGTCAAATGCAGTATTTTCAAAACATTACACATGGGTGTAATGAGTTTGGTATACATCCTGTGTGAACCTAGCGCTTAAACTCAACAGAATGAATATAGATTCATTCTGTTGTGTTTAAGGGCTGGATGTTAATGTGATAAGGTCCTTATACCAATGACCTTATCGTAAATGTCCATGCATCACAGCAAATCCGATACGGTCCTGACAAGGGGTGTGGAGAACATGTCACTCCAAGCCCCACATAGGGCGACTTACCAGGGACTCTATGTACATTAGAGAAAGGAACCCATCTGATGAGGTCGCAAGTCAGATCATCCAGCCATCTGACTTAGTATTGCTGGCTGCTTCTCTTCAGCAATCAAGATAGGAATCTTTCCTAGTCCAACTTGGAGGTTGCAGGATCTGAACTTGGGATCTTCTGCTCTGAACATCCTATCCTCTGAGCATTATTAAGTGGTGAGACAACTGTGTCAGATGAAGCTGGGGAGATGGGATAAGGGACAGACTCCCCACTATTTAAATGGTTGTGAGGAAGAATGGTTTTATCACACGAACACCTTCTACACCTGGTATCTTTAAAGTTGGGAGACAATAGTGGTTTCTCTTCACCATTCTCTTTTACAGGAGGCCACAGTGTGTGAATCATTTCTTCTGTCTTGTCATCCCTAAACTGACTAGCTGTTCTGAGGGGTTATTTATTTATCATGTCATCAGTAACCAGACATTTGTATTACATGTTTAACAAAAACAAACAAACAGACAGACAAAACACAGAATTTGCAAGCTTGGTAGTTGATTGAATGTCCTTTGACCAGTAGCTGGCCACTTGGAGTGCCTCTGGTGTTGCCGCAAGGAGGTCTTCCATTGTGCATGTAGCAGGGCTCATGTTGCATTGCAGCAGGTGGTCTGTAGTTTTCTCTTCTCCACACTTGCATGTCATGGATTCCACTTCGTAGCCCCATTTCTTAAGATTTGCTCTGCATCTCGTGGTGCCAGAGCGCAGTCTGTTTAGCGCCTTCCAAGTCGCCCAGTTTTCTGTGTGCCCAGGAGGGAGTCTCTCATTTGGTATCAACCATTGATTGAGGTTCTGGGTTTGAGCTTGCCACTTTTGGACTCTTGCTTGCTGGGGTGTTCCAGCGAGTGTCTCTGTAGATCTTAGAAAACTATTTCTTGATTTGAGTTGTTGACGTGCTGACTGATACCCAAACAAGGGATGGGCTGGAGATGTCACTGCTTTGGTCCTTTCACTATTGGCTGCTACTTCCCGGCAGATGTCAGGTGGTGCGATACTGGCCAGACAGTGTAATTTCTCCAGTGGTGTAGGGTGCAAACACCCTGTGATAATGCGGCGTGTCTCATTAAGAGCCACATCTACTGTTTTAGTGTGGTGAGATGTGTTCCACACCGGGCATGCATGCTCAGCAGCAGAGTAGCATAGCACAGGGGCAGATGTCTTCACTGTGTCTGGTTGTGATCCCCAGGTTGTGCCAGTCAGCTTTCGTATGATATTGTTTCTAGCACCCACTTTTTGCTTGATGTTCAGGCAGTGCTTCTTGTAGGTCAGAGCATGGTCCAGAATGACTCCCAGGTATTTGGGTTTGCTGCAATGCTCCAGTGGGATTCCTTCCCAGGTGATCCTCAGAGCTCGGGATGCTTGTCTGTTCTTAAGTTGAAAGGCACATGTCTGTGTTGGATTATTGATCAGCTGGTTTTCCCTGTAATAGGCAGTAAGAGCACCTAGAGCTTCGGAGAGCTTCTGTTCAACCATCTCAAAGCTCCCTGCTTGAGCAGTAATGGCACAATCATCAGCATAGATGAAGCTCTCTGTCCCTTCTGGCAGTGATGGTCATTTGTGTAAATGTTGAACATGGATGGGGCAAGCATGATTCCCTGAGGCAGGCCGTTCTTCTGTTTCCGCCATCTGGTTCTCTGGCCCTGGAACTCAACAAAGAAGCTTCTCAGGGCTAATAATAAAGTAAGACTGAATGGACAGTCCATTGAGTGGAATGGGCAAAGGACACATATTGAATGTGACCTTATACTGTAAAGCTAGGCTTGTGTTCTGTTACATTCCCTACAGAGTTAATTAATGTGTGACATGTGAATCCAGCAGGACATGTGAAAATAGTGGAGGAGAGGATTTCATTATATTCATGGCCCTTTGAACCACACTAACTTTCCACTTAAATCAGAAAGAAAGTAGTCTTGGCTCCATTCAGACCAAAACTTTGTTTCCTGAGAAGCAGCTGACTCCAGACCTGGGACATCTTATGAGAATTCTTTCATCTTCTGCACTCAATCAGCTCCTCATAAATGTGTACAACTTGAACAGATGGATCTGCAATTTTAGAAAGGAAAGAAAAGGAATCCAAAACAGAAATTAGCAAGAGGCTGTATACTTAAAAAACAAACTGAGAAAATGAAGTGGGAAGACACTAGAAGTTCACTTGGAAAAACAGCAATAATATTTTTAGATCTTCTTTGGTAACTATGAAACAATTTCTTTCTAATAGTGTGTGAAAGTTTTTTAATCCATAATTGAAGATTTTCCAAACCACTTCATTTGATCTGAAAAACTGGTCTCATAAAATTGATGGAAAGAAACCTGTTAGCTGTGAATGAGAGTTTCAATGGTTCTACAGCAAATAGGCTCATAAGTAGCCCCATGAGCAAAATTGGAAAGATTCAAGGCTGTCAGAGAGAAAAGACTTGTGAAGTTTATTTTGAGAGCTTTTTCTTTAACCATTCACTGTTATACAAGTAGGATGAGCAGTGATGAGCAATGTATAATATGTGATGAAGTCCTGATGTATTAAATTTGTATAGATAAAAGATATATGAAATCATTCTTCTTCAAAGGAGTGCAATTTTCCTCTAATTTTCTTCTCAAAGGAAGTAACAAGTCATTTTAAAAATTTTCCTCTTATCTATAAGAAAGTCTTTGAAAACAGAGTAAGTTCCAAAGTGTAAATACTAAATAGTCTTTCAGAACTGCAGTTTTCAAAGACTATTCACACTTTAATATTTCCTGTGCATAACATTTACCTGTGATATTCTTTTACTGCACAGGTACAAGCATATTCTGTGTAGGAAATTATTTTTCCCTGTGGAGAAAATGACACATTCTGTGCAGAAAATGTTGCAGTTGGGATTTATTATGCACAAAAGTTATGTAAGACCATCTGATATCCAAAAAACTGTTTTTGGTGAGAATTTTTATTTGAACAAGTCCCAAATTCCAAAGAAGAAAATAAGCTGTGATACACATAACAGAAACATTTCAAACTTGAAATTGCATGTCCACTTTCAGTAAAGCAGATAATGAAAGACATTTGATGTTTATGGACAGTCTCAAATTATGCTATTCTATTTATAACACAAGTGACATCACACTCATATATAATTAGTTCCATACTATATGAATGGTTACAGTCCAAAACAACTGTCATTTGTTTAACTAGTTGCAAAACCATTGTACATCCAATTTCAGAAGCAACCTTTGTACAAGTGGTACTGCTCTGGGGACTACAGAAATGAACATGTTATTACAAACTCCACTAGAACAATCAAAGAAATTCAAGTAATACTGTACTTTCTTTTGTTAATACTATCTAATAAATAAATAGTGTTTTACCTCATCCATACAGTTCCTTTGTTCATTCTTTCAGTTGATCAGCAATTCATCTTTCCCATTTTGACAAAATTGAGCAACAATGGTTATCAATCTTAGAAAAAGTCTAGATGTTAAATCAGGGGTCCTCAAACTTTTTAAACAGAGGGCCAGGTCACAGTCCCTCAAACTGTTGGAGGGCCGGATTATAATTTGAAAAAAAAGTGAATGAATTCCTATGCACACTGCACATATCTTATTTGTAGTGCAAAAAACACTTAAAAACAATACAATAATTAAAATGACGAACAATTTTAACAAATATCAACTTATTAGTATTTCAATGGGAAGTGTGGGCCTGCTTTTTGCTGATGAAATAAAGTTGTTGTTGTTGCTGCTGCTGCTGCTGCTGTTGTTGTGTGCTTTCAAGTTGTTTCAGACTGAGCGAGGGCTGGGTAAATGACCTTGGAGGGCCCTTGGGCTTTAGTTTGAGGACCCCTGTGATAAACCATCTTTAAATTATGGTTTAATTCCCAAAACCAATTGTCATGCTTTTCCAGTTGGTATGAAAAAGGATACAACAATTAATGTGGAACCTCTTGCTTTGTTCATCTGCACTACAAAGACAGAAGTGAAGGAGCCTCTTCTGTGGTCAAATGGCTTAGTCATACCTCAGTGTTGGGCCAACAGAGACCAAGAAATGGTTGTCCAAACACAGTCAGTAAGCAGATGAAAGCTTGCAACAGCTCTGATTTCAAACAGATTTCTTACCCCTTTCCACTGGTGCTAAAGTCTGGCTTTTAGGGTAGACCAAATCAGGATGCCTTTAACATGTAGTCTGAATGTAGAATAAAAAGATATCAATTCAGATCCACACTCCCTGCAGAGTAAATTTGGTATTTAAAGTTAATAAAATGTAATGTCCAAGTACCAGAGCAAATTTAGTTTCTCTGTATTTGTGATGCATTAAATGAAAATAGTTTTAAAAGAATTAAATACCCGTTGTATTATGATATAGACACCAGGGTACGATCTCATCACAAGTTCTGTGCTCTGTCATAGTGTAACAAATAGATCTGGTAAGCAATTTTCAGCCTGTAGAGTCCCTGTTCTGTTCACAGGCCTGCCCGCCAAAAAGGCCTAAAGCCAGCAGGAAATGGATAAACTGCTGATGATATTTGTCAAAAGGTGCCATCCCCTTGAGTGTGATTCACGTACCACCATTCCTTCTTGGCTTTCCCTGAAGTGTGAACATGGGAGTTTTGATGTTGAGTCATTTTCAAATTACATTGGAGGCTTCCATTTCAAATGGGCTATGTTCATGAATGTTTGAAGTCAAAAACATGAAGATGTGTTTATGAGACAAGAGGAGAGCCCTCTGGGCTTGATGTCATCATTCAAATTGCTGACTCAATCCTACAGTGTTTGTGGCAATGTGTGGTCTCAGCTCCGTATGCCTTTATTTAGCCAACTGTTCATTTTAAGAGTGAACTAGTTGAACACAGATTTGATTATCAAGAGAAAGTATACATTTTAAGCAATCAGAGTTAAAAATAAATAATAGATAGCATTCAAAAAGATCAGCTTCATGCATCTTCTTCGTCTCTCTAAGTTTCCTGCCAATCTTTCTCACTCTCACATTTAGAAACATCATAAAAATCTATGTAGTAAAAATGAACACATATCATTTGGAGTTCATTTGTCAATTTATCATTAGCTGTAGCATGTGTGTTTGTGTATAGACTTGTATACATATTGTTATGAAAAAGGTATAAAAATTAAATAGCACAAGTTTCACATTGGTAGAAAGGGTTTGGTGATATTTGTAATACAAACTGTCTTGTATTTTTCACTGCTTTTTATGGCTTTTGTTTTCCCCCCAAAATTAGGAAGGAATTAAGAAGAGAGAAAATGGACCAGCTTCACGATGACTTTTGATTGTTAGTGTTTGGAACCATCTGTTGCGAGGCATGCAGTCTTTTGTTGGAATATAAACCTTTTCCCTTGTTTCCGTAAAAGAATTGAAATTACAACATCCCTGAGAAGTGTCAAGGAAAAGGTTCTGAAAAACTATAATAAATGATGCTTGGTATGTAAGAGATTGCAGAAAGACCACTGCCATACTCCCCCTCCCTTTTTTTTAAAAAAAAAACCCTTTATTTTCTGGGATATTTACAATCCATTCCTTACAAAAAGTTTTTTAAGTTTACTGGATCCATAGTTTGTCCTTCTGTTTGAGACATGGATGCATTGAAGCTGGAATGTATCAGTGAAAAAATAAAAATGAAATCAAAATGTAATTTTCAGTGGCTTAGCCATATTGTTCACTCATAGGTGTTTGAATTTTTACTGAGTCTTGACTATATCAGAATAGTAAAGGCACTGACATCCACATATACCTGGATGCTCTAATTTGCAGGTGGTATCATGTATGTTACTGCAAATATAACCCCCTCAAGAGGTTAAATGGGCCTTCTTCTACAAAGTGTTAATACAAAGTTGTCCTGTTATCATTATAATTATAGTCTTAATTATAATGATATGAAATTCAAAATAATTGCTTCATGTATTTAGGATTATATCTTCAAAAGATGTATATGCTATATTTAAAGAGACAACACAATAGATATGCTATAATAGCACCCAGTAACAATAATTAACAAAATATTATTACAACAATTAACAAGAGAAAAATACCTGCTTCCACTCTGGAAAATATTGGCTCTGCTGCTGACTTCTCAATTGTGAACTGTAGTACTTTTGACTTGCAGTTACGAGCAGTTATTTATTTTGAACTTCATATCATTACAATTAAGACTATAGTAACAGGACAACTTTGTATTAACACTTCTTCTACAAAAGCATCGCAATTTGCGACTGAAAAAGGCACTGCAAAAAAAGACTAGAACTTCCTTCCCCTGTCCCCATGTTAATTTCTTCCTCGTTCCCAATAGTAATGGCACCTTACTTTCTGCTCTTCCCACCACTTTCTGGCTAGAAACATATAGGGTTAATTAAGCATTCCTTATACCATTTCCCTAAGTAGGTTATACAGAATAATCTCATTTCACATTGATCTAAAACTATGTCTTAATTTTCAATTAGTTAAATATATTCTAAGTATGTAAATTTGTATGGTTTATTTATTTATTTGTTACATTCATATAAGGTATGGTTAAAAGATGAGTTGTGATCCACATAATACTTAATCGTTGTCCCTAGATCTCAGGCTTTGGCCCATAAACCTCAGGTCCTGGAAGGAGCCTGAATTGGCAACGCTAACCAAAAGTGTAACTTAGACTTGAAGAGAATGGTTTGAGAAGGTATATTAGATTATGAAAAGGTGCTACCGTTTCTCCAAAAATAAGACATCCCCTGAAAATAAGACCTAGTAGAGGTTTTGCTGAATTGCTAAATATAAGGCCTCCCCCAAAGACCTAGCAAAATTTTTGTTTGCTCCCCCTGGTGTCCGGAGCTGCAATATCAACCCTGCTGTACAAGTGGTCCAAGAACTGCTATGGGAGATCGTTACGGTCTCTTTAAATATAGCATATACATCTTTTGAAGATATAATCCTAAATACATGAAGCAATTATTTTGAATTTCATATCATTATAATTAAGACTATAATTATAATGATAACAGGACAACTTTGTATTAACACTTTGTAGAAGAAGGCCGATTTAAGACATACTCTGAAAATAAGACTTAGCACATCTTTGGGAGCAAAAATTAATATAGGATGCTGTCTTATTTTCGGGGAAACAGGGTTGGTTTAATGTTACTTGTTATTGTTTAGGACAAGATATACAACAGGAAAAGCAAAGGGGAAATCAATCTAGAAACTTCACCTTTATATTTTTTTATAACTTTTTCTATAAATAAATCCTTAGCAGTAGCATCAGACATATGGAAAATAGGCCTCAACTTTTGGTTTTCTTCCTTTTGTCAAGTTGTGTCAAAACTCTCGTGTATTAAAACGATTTATGATACCAAATTTATCTTAGTGGCACCAGATAATGGTATGGTAATTAAAATCTCTTTGACAGTTTCATTTTCAAGAGTATGTAATTCAAAGCTATAATTCACCCACACTGAGCCTGGTTAATATAAATTGAAAGAGGGGGAGGAGAAATCCAATGACCATTGTTTACATTATGATGTCTGTTTTTTAAGAAAAGGACCATGTATTAAAGCTACTCTGTGTATCTGCTGCTCAAAGTTAATCCTTTCAATTTTAAATGCAGTATTTGGGACTTTATCAAGGTGAGCGAGAGTCTACATCTCTGCTTTATTTAAAATAAAGATAAAGGCATTCTATCATTCTCTTCTAATAGCTTATCACATCACTCTGGAACCAGAGTGGACCGATTTTAGCCTTATCATCATAGCTGATATTGTCTGCTATATTCCAGGTCCTACTCTTTACTCCATGGGGAAAACTAGTTTTGAGGTTTCCCGGTTTGGAAAGTGAATATGACTTTTAAATAGAGGGAAATAGAGTTTGCTCAGAAAAAGAACAAATAGAAAAGAAGCCCTTTTTCTGCAGCTGATGAAATGACCGATCTGAAAATTTAATGCACTCCAGTCATATTAAAAATGTGACCGTGTGACCTCTTCACATGGTCCAAAATTTGGTAGCAGTAAAGGGATTTTTTGTCTTCAGTCATGGAGCCTAATGGCTCCCATCACACCACAGAAAAGTACTTTCGTGTGGCTCCATGGTGGAACTGTCACAAATGCCCTGCTGCCACCACAAAATTGCTGGGCAGGTCCCACTCTTTGCATTAGGAAAGATGGGTTGAGCCAGCTCAAGAAGGATTCCCCCCATGTGATGAGGAAGGGGGGAAGCCACAATGGTGTGGGATGCGGAGCACAGGGCAATACACAATAATTCCAATGGCACATGTGAAGAAATCCCTAGTGGTGTAGTAGTTTCTGTTTCTGAGGGCTTTCAGATCTTGGGATTACAGTTCCTACCATCACTAATCACTGGTTATACCACCTGGAACTGAGGAAAGGAAAGCACTGAATGGCCAAATTTTCTCTGAAATTTTCTCTGAAATCATCCACACATACCTACACATGCACACTTCCACATCGTTCCACCATCCAACATCTGGTAAGTGTTAGCAGAAATGGTCTGTCTTGGGGATTGCTAACTGTCAGGTATAGGAATAACTAACCACTACACCCTATCCTAAACAGGACTTGGTCACACAAGCTGCATTTATGTATATATAAACAATTAAAGGGATGTGCTCCAGTATATATCACATTTCTTCCAATAACTACATTATTGAATAGTACAGTGCCCCCAGAAAAGAAAAACCTGGAATACTTGGAGATAAATTATAGCTTGGATGAGAGTAATCAATAGCCATTGGCCCACCAGGTTTAGAATTTTGTTGGGTTGTTTCTGAGGCTCCGTCTACACTAGCCAAACTAATCCAAAGCAGTTTACTCCAGAGCTGCCCCACATACTTGGGAATGCCCCAAAGCTTTTTTGGCATCTAGATATGTGGCCAGGCATTGCATTGAGGCCACCAACTCCACAACTGGCAACTTTGTTTACATTGAAGTCACAATAAGGTGCCCAGCCAAGTAATAACATCTGCTAGAGAGCTGCTTTCTGGCTGTTGACACAGTGGTGTGCATTTTTTATATGTAGACAATGGATCAGACAAGATACAGTTTTAAAAGCTCCAGAATAACTGAAAATTATCATTGTGCTGAGTTAACAGATGGAAGCAGCACTTCTACTGCAAAACTGGTCTTACGAGACCTCCATGTTGGAGAGTAAAGTATTTTTTTTCAGTAGCTCCAACAGAGCTACCCACACTTTCCTCCCCTTTATGATGGGGAAAGGGGCGATGGGGCAACGTGCATTGCCATGCGTTGCTGCCTTTTCTCCCATCTGATAGGGACAGTGTGCCTTGTCCATATGATGAGGCAAAGAGGTAGGGCTCACTGGGCACCCTGTGCACCTTCTCTTTCACAGGCAACTGCCAGCAAACAGCATGGTCCCAGGGGTCATATGAAGAGGATCAAAAGGACTACTCATAGTGATTGCGAGGTGAGTTCATTTTTTATCCATGTAAACATGGATTGAGTTCTTTTTGTGTTTTGCTCTTGAGGAAGAAGCAGATGCAATCTTGTTCATGCTTCTGTTGCAAAACTAAAACAATGTGTTCCAGTTAATTTATATGGACTGCTTACATTAAGTCTTTCTGGGGGAATTACATGATGACATATAGAAAAAATATGTGTAAAATATATTTTAGCCTTAAAATGATCTCCCAGAAAGAATATATGTGAACCGTCACAAAGGAGGAGCTGGAAGACTATGGAATAAAGCCTTCACAAATCATCTTGAGAGATGACCTTGTGGATTCATGCTTTCATAGGACAAACACAAGCCAACTGAACTGTGGTCCAAGTTCAGAAAAATTATATGGGGACATTCCTTTTTTTTTGCTTTATCTCCAGTAAATTATGTTGAGACACACTTGCCTTTAGGGCAAGAGAGAGCAAAATATATCCTCAATGCTTCAAACAGGGCAACACCCCCACATTGTCATTCCACTAACAACAAATAAATGGTTTCTTCTGAAAGCCACCAAGAGCATTCACATTTTGGGAGGTTGCAGGGCTCAGTTTAACTTTTTTCAAAGCCAAAAGTGAATATTTGGCAATTTCCCTTTTGAGATTCATCCTCCCCTTTTTTTTGCAGTCCATGAAGCTCTCGGATGATTTCTGGGGCAAAACATTATTCCCTGGATGCGCTATATTAGCCACTTCTGTCTTAAAGTGATGTATTCACCATAACACTCTTAATTAATAAGGCGGAGTCACAAGGTTGCAACCTTTTGAGCACTTTACAGTTGAAATGCACAAGAACTAAATTGGTAATTATTATAGCATTCTTTTTGAAACAACTTCAAAAATAGATTGAAATAGAATAATTGGAAAGTGTCCCTACTAGTACACAAACTTTTAAGTATTTGTGATACTCAGAACATATCACTATCTGACTAACAGCATAATGTCAAGTGCGAGGAAAGCAGCAAACCTAGGCGCCATCTACAATACCATTATAATGTAGATTAAACTGCATTAAATGATCATTGTAGACTCATATAATCTAGTTCAATGCTGTTAAATTGCATTATATGAATGTATACTAACCATAATGCAGTTCAATTTGCATTATAATGGCAGTGTAGTTGAGACCCTAGATATCATACCAACATGGAGCATGTTTACATTAGAAAATATTTTGTTTCAGTTCTATGCAACTATCATTGTTTATCCTAAAACATATCATGTTACTTTTTCCTGATAGTCAATACTGGACTAAATTATCACCTAAGTTAAGTTTTTCTTGGAAATTTGCCTCTCAAATATGCAGATTCACCTGAAATGAAAATGTGGGATATACATGAGAGCAGGCACATTACATTAACAAACGGTTATATTCAGGTGTAGTATCACTTTAATCAGTGGAACTTTAGTTGCTCATAACATGAATTTCAGTGATTCTCCTCTAACAGTGATTAAATCTAATCTAACTCAGATCTGGATCAAGATGAAATGCATTTTTCACAGATTAATAGATCTTCAAAATATGCCCCTGTTTTTTTCCAAGGGGGTGGGGGTGATGCATGAGCAATTCTACCACTGCTAAACTGTAATGAATGGTTCTAATACAGAATAGGTCTAATCTCTTATTATCATGCTCCTTGCTTGCTCACCAAAAGGTTGGATGGTTCAGTGAATGGGTATTCTGTAGAAACCATAAGCCTGCTAGACACAGCTCTATTTTGCATCCACTCTGTGAATTAAGAAGTGACCAGATGTATCAGTCATGGCAATGACTCAATTACTCCTACAACAAAATTCTCTATGAAAATGACAGCAGTTAGACACTGAGTTGGCAAACAAACAGTTTCAGCTCAAGTATGCAGTGGATAGCTTCATAATTCAAAATATAAATTAATATTCCTTCACTAATTATTTGTACAGTTACACAGGGGGAAAGGGGAACTATATATAGTGAGTGTGAGGAGTTTAGCAGAGTGCATGAAAGTACACATCCAGCCAGGACATGTGTTGGACAGACAAAGGGTGATTCATATATCCCCAGTTCCCAGCACAGGATCTATGCGGATTAAACAGGTGTGAAATTTGCTAAATGTGTACTGAAGAAAAAACCCACTAACATAAAGCAGTGCCACAAAAGGTGTTTATTTAAAAGATCCAATGCTATAACGTATGCTGAATCATTCTTTAATAATAATTTTATTCTCCCACCTTGTAACATATCTTTCTGTTTTATATGTATTCATTTAATAACAAGAGTGTTAAGGGTAAAAGCCTTAAAAAACTAATGAAAAGTCAGGTATCCCAAACCTGTTAAAGGAACAAGCCAAATTATGTGACACAAGCTTTCATGTAGGTGGTTAGCAGAAGAACTCTGAGATGAAAAAAAATGTGAAGAATAATTTTGCAAGGTGTGTTAAGGTTAAGCAATGAAGCTTGGTTGAAGTTTTCACAAAGAAAGCACTCTGGCATATTCAACACAGATGACGAATGTATGTCCCTTCTGTGTCATGCTGTCTCTGACATCAAAGGGACCTGAAGGAGCCACATTCAATTAATACTGTGTATGGATCTTCCATGGCTACCATCCATTCCAATAGGGCACATCTAGGAGGACCTCCCAGCTGATTACATCCATGCTCTGTTCATCTTATTTCACTTGAGATGAGCACTGTTTTTGAACTTACTGCTCTGCTCTTACAAAGCTGAGCAGCTGTATCTCCTTTCAAATCAGCGAGGCTTTAGAAGAGTAAAACAGGAAGAAAATGAAATGATGAATTAGGCTCAAAGTTTGGAGTGCTTATAAGCTTGGAATTTAATTCCAGATGCTAAAATGTTTTCCCAGCTTGTCTTGTGCACTGCTTTCCAGCTCATGCACTGGCTAAAACAAATCTGAGTACAATTTCTGTTAATAATCCTTTAAAAAATATGTGAAGGTACTTCAGAAAATTTTCATAAAACTCCTTTCAAACTAGCAACCTTACTGAAACCTTATAGATCTTTTCTTTCTTTCTTCTCCTTGTCCTTCTTTGTTGTTTAATGAGCAAGCAGAATAAGACACTTTTTTAAAGCCTCAATCAAAGGAAGCTTTCATAAACATAAAAGGTAACACTGGTTTCAGAAGTTGGCATTTCTGGGCAGATGGCAAAGCCCACATCCCAGCAGGGTGCTCAGTGCCATCTTTTACTCTCCATTACTGCTCTATTCCCCCTTCTTGTCATGGACTACTCACCTGCCCTTTCCAAGCTTATGAAGCACGACAAGAGAAAAACAATTGTTCATAGACCTTTTCTACTATTTTTCCTTCTGAAAAATGGCATTGGCCTAGAGGAAGAAGGAATCCTTTTAGGGATCAGGGCTTATAAAGAATCTCTTGCCCAATGGTTTTACTAAAACTGGAGCTATCCTTAATTTTTCAATTACACTTATGGAAACCCATATTTCATTATTTTCCAAAATTAAATACAATCACCAGATCTCACAACACATGTAGTATGAATGATGTTAAAATTTTAGAAATATTTACTTAAAATATTACATTATCCACTCACATGTTAGATTCAAGTGGAGAACGCTAGGTGTGTTTATTATCAGGACATACAGAATTATAGAATCATAGGCATTATAGGCTTTATAGAGACTGCACAATCCTTTGCTGTGTGGAAAGCACTTCTGAAAGAAAGTCATCCAATCTCTGTTTTAAGGCCATCAATGGAGGGCAGTTTATTATCCATCAAGGCAATCCATTCAAACACTTAGTGTCAGGATTTATTTATTTATTTATTTATTTGCAATTTGAATCAGTTTTTAAATCCGTAGTCTCTAGATGCCATCTACTATATGACATCCCTTCAAAGATGACTATCATATCATCTATCGATCTTCTCCTCTCCAAGCTAAACATTTCCATGTCCCTATGTCATCCTTATTGATTCCAGTGCTTCAAGTCTGCTTGCTCCCTGAAACAGTTTCCAGTTTGAAGGAACTCTATTTGAAGCCCCCATGACCAGGTTTTGCAATACCCCTAGAAAGTGTGTTATTTGCCACAAGGTTTTCTTCCTGAAAATGCTAAATCTTCCTGAGAAAGCTAAAACTTTTCCAGTGGCAAAATCAGTAGAGCTAGTAGTCTTCTAGTAGTCTTTCTCTCTTCTTGGCCTGTGTCCTTCAACAGGAAGGAGTGATGAAAGAAACACCCTATTCCTCAAAGCCCTTCAGTTTTTTAACCAGAGGCACATAATTTCCTTGAAAGCAATATCTTCCAGTATCATTAGGTCCCATGTGGATCATAAGTAATGGTTAATGGGCTTCATAAGATTCCCTTAAAACATCATTTTTATAATCATCTTTAATGAATTTTGAGTTACAATTAAAATAAAAATATAGAACGAAGCTAAAAAAAAGAAAGAAAAACCAGGAAAGGAAGAGGAAGAGGGAAAAAGAGAAAAGAAAAAAAAGATAGATTTAAAAATAAGATTGTTTTGGCTTCCTGGTGTCTTCCAGAGGTCTGATTTCTTTCCTTCTTTCCTCTTCCTCCCTTCCAATCTTCCTATCTTTCTCCTCTCCTCTCATACTCTTTTTCTTCCTTTTTCGTTTTCTTCCTTAACTAGATCAAAATCTTTTTATTTCTTTGTTTGAAGTATTCCGTAACCATTTCCCAGTTTGTTTCTTGAATATTTATTCCTTTGCTCCTTGATATAAGAAAGGTGAGTCTATCCATATTCTTAATCTCTAATATTTTTATTAATCTCTCATTTTCATCTGGCATTTCCTTTTGTTTCCACCTTCTAGCATAACAAATCCTTGCTGCCATTGTCATTAAGAAAAGAAGCTTATCTGTGTTTTTTTCTATTTCTAGATTGTGCATTCCTAACAAAAATAGTTCTGCTTTCCATGGAATCTTTATCTTCAAAATTTCTTGTAGTTCTTTCTGTACTTTTTTCCAATACTCTTTAGCCTTATTGCAGGTCCACCACATATGGAAATATGAACCTTCTTTTTCTTTACACTTCCAGCAACTTGTGCTTGTGTTGTTATAACCTTTCCCTAACTGCTTCAGGGTTATGTACCAGTGGTATGCTGTCTTCACCCAATTCTCCTTTAAATCAATTGCGTAGCTGTATTTTATTTTTTCCCTCCATATCTTCTCCCATTCTTCTTGATTAATATTTCTTGTAATATTTTCATTCCATTTTTTCTATAGTTCTTTACTTCCTTTGGTTCCAGTTCCCAATCTAGAAGTTTTTTTATATCTTTGTTATTAAATTCTTTTCTGATTCCATTATATTGTCCCAAAAATTTCTTTCTTGATTGAACCCTATCTCCTTATTATTTCTGTATTTTTCTTTGATTGTCCAATATTCTAACCATGAGATTTTTTGATGTACTGTATTTATTTATTTATTTATTTATTTAGCAGTTTTGTATACCGGTCTTCTCACCTCCGTTCAAGGGACTCAGGCCGGTTTCCAACATCAATATTACAGACAATCATTAAAACATCATATTCTAAATCACACTAAAACATTAAAATAGCAAAATTCCTGTTGTGTTTTTAGAATCATTTCTCCTCTTTCTTTTTTTAGCAGATCCTTATATTTTGGCCATTCATGCCATCCCTTAAAACATCATGTCCAACCTACATTCTTCTAAGCAGGAAATCAATCATCACTTCCACACTTCTTGTCTGCTTTTGTTACTGACTTGAACTCAGCCACTCAATTTAATTGTCTTCTCTGTTGTCCCTTTACCGGTTGTCACTGATTAAGAGGAAAGTTTGGAATTGATTACATCCTTCAAGCTAACATCATAATTTCTAATATTTCTCATTCTGTGGGTGATATTCTTCTGATTTTCTCCCCCTGTTTGAAAACTGTCTTATTACCATGTGACATACCCAACCTGTTGCTCTTTCAAAGCAATCTGTTTTGCTTTTTAAAAAGGGTGTAATCCTTGTGTGTTTGCCTCAAGCTGTTGCAAATTCTCTTCCAGCAATGAAGCCAATTTGTAATTCTTGCAGTTACAGAACACTTGCTGCAGAAAAAAACACAATCCAGCACAGATGTTGCAGATCCCTGCAACAGCTCCTTCATCATCCATTTATGCAATGTCATAGTGCTCTTAGTCTTCTTCCCAAGCATCTCCATGAAAAGTCCAATACACAATGTCTTTTCCTTTACTTTTCCTGTTAACTGAACTTCTGTTTGCCAAGTTTCAGAGACTAAATGAGCTATATAGAGCTAGTGAGTTCTTGTTCTGCACCTAAATCACATTTCTTCCATAGAAGGACCACTCCTTTAGACCAAGGGTTCTCAAACCTTTTCAGCTGCGGAGGCCTTTTAGAAGCAAAAATTTCATGTGAAGCCCCAAGAAACCTATATATATATATATATATATATATATATATATATATAGAATATATGCCAAGTATGGGCCAGGCCAATAGCAGATGGATAAAGAATACCTGTGTGAACTAATCCACACAGTGCAAAAAAAGAAAGAAAGAACAATACAATATTTTCAAATTCAAACTATTTTAACCAACATAAACTTAACAGTATTTCAGTGGGGCATCCAGTCCATCCCCCTTCTGCCATGCAGGAAAAACACAATCAAAGCACCCTCTGAGGAGTCGGAGAGAAATTGAAATCTAAGAAAGAGGGTAGGGGTTGGCAAGAAGAAAAAGAGTCTGGGCAGTAAGGCAGTCAGAGAAGAAAGGGTCTGTGCCTCAGCGGTAAAGTCCTTACCATTTTAAAATGTTTTTTTTATTACGTTTCAACAAAATACACAAGTAAAGGTAAAGAATTCCTTTTGATATTAAGTTTAGTCGTGTCCAAACTCATCTCCATTTCTCAGTCAAAGAGCCACCGTTGTCTGTAGACACCTCCAAAGTCATGCGTCTGGCATGACTGCATGGAGCACTGTTACCTTCCCACAGGAGCGGTACCTAATGATCTACTCACATTTGCATGTTTTTGAATTGCTTGGTTGGCAGAAGTTGGGGCTAAGAGCGGGAGCTCACCCCACTCCCCAGATCCAAACTGCTGACTTTTTGGTCAGCAAATTCAGCAGCTCAGCGATTCACCAAGGACTCCAACAAAATACAAAGATCATTTAAAAAGACAAAAAAGGGCACACTTCAAACAAAGACACATAAGGTAATCCAATTAAATAATAAAAATAAAGTTTTATGTAAGTGAAACAGATTTTTATGTAAGTGAATCTATGCATGCTTGGGAACTTAGTGTTTGCTACAGTAATTGTAATACATGATGAACCAAAAGTGAGATACGATGTGTCTTTTACAAGGGAAACTGTAAAATGTATATTCATAGTAGGATGTCCAAAGCTTGATAAAAGTTCGTTTTTAAACTAACATTCTCATAATCTTCCTTCTGCCTCCTGTCTTTATCATAACATAGCCATTTTTCCTCATCTTTACTCTACCTTTCAAAGTCCTTGAAACAAAAGAAATGCCAGTCAGCACAATTCAGATATATTATTGTAATACTTGGTTTTGTCTCTAAATCCAATTCACAATGGATCCATTCTCTTTGGTCCCTCAGAGCAGATTAACTTAAAGTGTGTAATATTACTCGGCCTTTAAGGAGAAGATGAAATGCTGACAAATCCAACCTATACATTTCTAGATTGCTCAATATGAAATAATTACAACCTTTCCCACTATTTCTGGTTTCCTCTATGGGACTGAAAAATATTGATGGTCTACAATCTAAAAGCATTTGGAGCCAAAGTAACACATCATAAATGATGGTGCATGTTCTTTGTTTGCTTATTTTTGGTTTGGTTTTTTTTTTTTTTTGCCTGGTAGACAGGGGGTTCAACATAGAATATATGGCACTAACATGCAGGCTCCCCCAATTCATTTGCTCAGAGCATCTATTCTGAAAATGTGTGTATTAATGTCTCAGAAAATTAGGTTTCTTTCCTCTCTTCCACCAGGTTCACCATATTATGGACCAAATTAGGCAACAGGAATAGTCCTCTCCTTTTTTTCTGCAAAGCACATTTGACTGAAATTTAGGAATATTTAAAGAATGTAAAACCTACAACAACCCAGTGATTCTGGCTATGAAAGCCTTCGACAATACATAAGCTTTTGTTCTCTGGCTTCTTCAGCAAAAGCCATCAGATTTGAAAAGTTATTCTTGAACTACAATTCCCAGAAGCCCTGGAACTAGTGTTCGTTGCACTACTGTCTAGAGAAGGGGTTCCCAAAGTTTTTAAGCTGTGGAGCCCTTTCTGAAGCAAATGTTTCTCATAGAGTCTCAAAAAATGTGTGTGTGTGTGTGTGTGTAATGTATATATATTAGGCATGGGTCAGGCCAGTGGCAGATGGATGGAGAGTGTTTGTGTGAACTAATTCACACAGTGCACAACAAAAAAGGAAAGAATGTACAATACAATATTTAAAATGAACAATTTTAACCAACAAAAACAGTATTTCAGTGGCCCCAAGGGCCATCCAGTCCAACCCCCTTCTGACATGCAGAAAAAATACAGTCAAAGCACCTCCAGCAAATGACCACCTAGCCTTTGTAATAATAATAATAATAATAATAATAATAATAATAATAATAATAATAGAAACCCTAGAGGCCATTGAGTCCAACCCCCTTCTGCCATGCAGGGAAAACACAATCAAAGCAACCCCTGAGTTGTGTGAGAGAAATTGCTTTTTGGACTTAAAGATGGGGGGGGGGTCTGGGCAGTGAAAAAAGAGTGCCATGGAGCCCCTCACTATCACCCAAGGAGCCCCAAGAGCTTGACGGAGCACAATTTGAGAACCCCTGGCCTAGAGGATTCTGGAAACGAGTAGAAAAGAGCAACATTTCAATGCCTTTTAATGAGCTTCCATGGGTTAGCAACTAATAAAAAGGAGGCAAAATGTTAGTGTTTGGATCTAGCATTTATGCTTATAGGTTTGGGTTATTTTTCCCGACCTTTTAGTTTCCAGTTTGTTCTATATGTTTACCACACATGGAGGTGTTTTATAATGAAGGATTAGTTCACTAATTTCAAGACAGTGAACTAAGCCATGTCTTGCATATGTAGTAGCAGGTGGACTCCAACTACTGAAGTATATGGAAACTCTTATATGGCACCACACCACATGGAAAGCGACAGCAGAGGGGTTTTATTCAGGCAGGGGGTGCTCGTTGATTATAGACAAAGCTTTAGGCTTTGTAGAAGTGAGAATATTTACACCTCACAAGAGGACAGGATTGCATTTCTGAGATCAAAGTTTCTCATAAATAGGTTCTGAAACTCTTGAGATTTACTAAAGCTGTGTTATTTGTTCGGTATTCATAAGTATGTATATATTTCCGAGTGGAATAAAATAAAGCACTTTTCTAATATTTCTCCTTGAAAACAATTCATCTCTCTTCCATGGAAAAACATTATACATCCAATTCTACATTACAATAAAAATCACATCTGTACTGAAGTGAAAATATAGAGCCAAAACGGAACCTTTTCCAATATATACCATTGGCAATGATAGGTTTATGTCTACACTTCATATACATGTTCTTTGAAGGTCCTTCCACTCCATAAGAACATAGCAATATTACACCCAGTTGAGAACTGACTCAAATATTACACCTGAATTGGAAAGCTTATAGCTTCAGATGCCATCACACCTAATGATATTAAATGCGAAGAATGATGTTGACAAGGAAAACTGCAAGACAAAATTATAAATAGGAGAAGTGTGTTGGCAATGATTTTTGTATTTTGGGACTAGACAATGAGAAAAATAATATTGTATAGTCAATCTAGCTAGAAGACATCGTGAAAGAAGGATGGGGATCATTCAGATTATAATGCAGTTGTGTAACATTTTTCTTAAAGCCCATATAATGAATACTATTTGTTAGAGATCATGGGAACAGTTGATGCTTTTATATCCATAAATGTTTCTCACTAGAATAAGTTCAAAATTTCTCCCATGAAGGTTAAATGATAACCACAGATCAACAGAAGCCACATAATCCATGGAATCCAGTGACATTCTGCTTTTGGGATAGCTGTTAATAACATGCAAGAGGGAAGAAGTTATTTCCTTGAGTTTCTCCTTCCTCTTCCTCTCATTCATTCCCCTATCTTCTCCTGAAAGTTGCACTACTTCAGTGATTCTACTGCAAATGATGCAGAGCAGGAAGTTCCAGGACCATGTGAAAGATGGTTTGGTACTTATGGGGAAAATTAGGAAAAATTGCCAACCACCTCCATTAAAAGGACTGCTCAGTGATATGGAATGAAACTGATCAACATGGTTAGATCCAGTGTGTTTTGCTTAAAAAACCCCATAAAATCCAGGGTTGAAAGATTAACATTCACCATTTGTGTTTCCATGGTTAGAACATCTACCTGCTTTGACCACACAGGGACATGTATCTTATGGACACCAACTTCAACAAAAACAAATTGGAAATATGGTCAGTTGATATCGACATATATGCCTAGCCTGTGTTCATGTTCTATGCAATCCTCAATTTTATAATTTTACTAGCTTGGGGACCCAGTGGTGTCCTGGTTATTTGAGAAAAGCATTGTTTCTCTGTCCTCCAAGTTTAGTGTAGATCCAATGTTTGCTGGGTTCAGTGGGTGCAGGTGAACTACAGCTCCCATATATAAGTCCCATTGTCCATGGTCCATCCTCCTCCAAACCACTTCAGAATGTAGAGTTGGTCATGGGGGCTCTGTGTGCCAAGTTTGGTCTCAGTGTGGGTTCATTGGTGTGGGATGTAGTGGTCTCTGGAAGTTAGTAAAGGGACTACATATCCCAAACCACACCAGGACATAATGTGGGTCATGGTGACTCTTTGTGCCAAGTTTGGTACTGATCCATCATTGGTTTGGGTCACAGTGCTATCAGAAGTTTTGTGAAGGTATTGCAAGTCCTATCATCCATGGTCCATCCTCCTACAAACTACACCAGGATGTAGAGCAGGTCAAGGGGGCTCTGTGTGCCAAGTTTGTTCTTGAGCAATCATTCGTGAGGGTTGCAGTAGTTTCAGGAAGATAATGAAGGTACTGCAAGTCCCATCATCCATGGTCCATTGTCCTCCAAACCACACAAGGATGTAGAGTGGGTCATGGGGGCTCTGTGTACAAGTTTGGTCCTGATCTGTCATTGGTGGGGGTTGCAGTAGTCTCAGGAAGTGAGTGAAGGTACTGGAAGTCCCATCAACCATTGTCCACCCTCCCATAAACCATACCAGGATGCAAAGTGGATCTTGGGGAGTCTGTTTGCCAAGTTTGGTCCAGGTTTGTGAATTGTGGGGGCTGCAGTTTTCTGTGGGAGGCGATCTGGGGGAATGTACTGCTAATCCCATCGTCCATGGTCCATATTCCCCCAAACATCACCAGGGAATGAAGTGGGCCATGGGGGTTTGTGTGCCAAGTTCAGTCTTGATCAGTCATTGGTGTGGGTTGCAGTGATCTCTGGAAGTTTGTGATGGTACTGCAAATCCCATCATCCATGGTTCATCCTCCCCCAAACCACACCAGTATGTAGAGTGGATCACTTGGTCTGTGCACCAAGTTTGGTGCTGATCTGCCATTGGTGAGGGTCAGAGTAGTTTGTGGGAGCCAAAGCGATTGAAAGTATTGCAATTCCCATCATCCATTTTCCAGCCTCCCACCAGGAGGTAAAGTGGGTCATGGGGATATGTGTGCCAAGTTTCGTCTAGTTCTCTCACTCGGACAGGTCTCAGTGGCCTGTGGAAGTGGCATCCAATCAGAAAGCTGCCACATACCCACAAACGTACATACAAACATACATACTAACACTGACTTTTCTATATATATAGAAATAAACCATTGACCTCATTTCCTCTTCCTTTTTTCCTTTCTTTGTAATTCTACTTTACGGATTCAATGGAGAGAAAATGGGGAAAACATCCATGTGATGAGGTCCAGGGTCTCTGAGAGGACCAAGACACCTGTGAAGAAACTGAAAAACCTGTGAGATTTCTCACTTACTGTGCAAGAATGGAAAATAAATCCTTTATTTATTTTATCATGGTTTGTGCAGTTTCCCCATGATGGCTCTGCACCAACTAGTCTCTTTTCATTTCATGAAGAAATGCATACACAGAAAGAGAGTGCAGGGCAGACTACTGGATCAAAAAGAGAAAACCAATGCATTCCCCACTCTTTCAAAGGCAAGGAAAAATGTCAGATCATTTTCATAAATCAAAATCAATGGAATATCACTACTGGGTTCTATGCCATTTGTATTTATTTCATTCCTTGATCTATTTGCTCTCTCTAATGTTTTCTTCTTTTAATAATAATTACCATGCAGATTAATTATTCTTCTCAATTTGCGTAGAAATCAAAATGCATGTACATATGCCTGGAGAAGTTTGCTTTCATACATGTTTGCAACAGAGCAACACACCGCTAGAACTGCAAATTATCAAAGAAAATGAAACTTAGGCTCCCTCCACACTGCCCGTATATCCCAGGATCTGATCCAAGGTTATTTTTTTATCCCAGATTATCTGGCAGGGGAGATTCGGGGCCCTTTCAGGCAGGCAAAATATCCAAGAGGAATTTGGATTTTAAATCCCACTTCCTCTTGGGATAGAGGCCATGTAGCTGGTCTACACCCTGTGGTTTTGCAGAGGTGGTGTCCAGATACTCACCATTGCTGATCGAGAGATCAGCAGGGATGGTCATTGGCACTGCCAGCCTCCCCCTCCCTGCCCTCGATTTTCCCCTGCACTTACCAGGAGAAGACTCTGACAAGGCCTGAAACTTCCCTCCCTCTGCCCCCTCCCTTTGAAGAGCAGAAGTGGAGCCTTGGGTAGGAGAAGAGGGAGATTTCTCCTCCAAGACCCCTTGTTTGATCATCTTTTGGAGGAAGAGAGGCAAAAGGTGCAGGCCTGCACGGAAGGCTTCCTCCAATAAGTTGAAAGGGAAATGGGGAGCAGGAATGGGTCCAGATGAGAAGGGGGGGGGGGGAAGGAAAACACATGTCTTCCATGCCTGCAGGTTTGCACAGACATGGAAAGGTGCATGTTTCTCAGAAGGAACCAGGTTTAAAGGGCTGCTTTTGAACATGTTTTCCAGCCTTTAACCCAATTCCTCCTGATTTCTCTCACATTTTGGCTGAACATCGTTTAGACATCCCCCCCCCCCTTAACCCAATTTAAACTGGGTTATAATGCATGTGCAGAATAGCCCTCATATCATCCTGTTTAAAGCAAATAATACAGAATTAGATCCTGGGATATAGGGCAGTATGGAAGGGGCCTTAGAAGAAAAGAGGTGGTCTTGGATTCAGGCCTACATTTTACATCAGATATTGTTTCTCTTGTAGTTCAGCAGATCTTCTTCTGTATTATTTTTGGTAGCTTTTACCCGATGAAGATGCAAATAGAGCTTCAAAAGCATACCTTTTGTGTCTTGTGCATTTTGCTTGACCAATAAAAGTATTACCCTTCTGTGGATTTTGTTGTATGGTCAACATGGTTACTACCCCCTGAATACACTTCCTTGGTTTGAAGATACCAGTGCTGCCACAAGAGGAGAATTCTAAACAAGAGGGAAACTGAGGTTTGGGACTTTATGCATACTTTTTTCATGTTTAGAACATCAAGTAGGGTTATTGAGATGCTTCTTATCTATTGTCACATTGCCTTTGGAGCTTTTTGATTTCTTAGAACTGTACTGGCACGGCTGGCGGGGACGAGGGAGAGGGCCTTCTCGGTGGTGGCCCCCCGGCTGTGGAACACTCTCCCTGCACACATCAGACAGGCGCCCTCCCTCATGTCCTTTCGAAAAAGCCTTAAGACATGGCTGTTCGAGAGGGCATTTAATTAAGTGCTAAACAATACGGTAATGAGAACTGGAATGGAACAAGGAATATGAGACTGGCTATGATTCCACTAAGAGACGAAGCGGATTTTTAGTGTAGTCTGTAGTTGTTGTATAGTCTATATGTTGTTGAAACTGGCTTTTTGTAATTGTCTTTTATGTGTACTGTACACCGCCATGAGTCGCCCTTATGGGCTGAGAATGGCGGTTAATAAGTGCATCAAATAAATAAATAAATAAATAATACTGTTTCCGAGTTATGTGCTTAATCAAATACAGCTAAAATAATATAAAGATGATTAATTTATTGTTGCCACACAAGAACTGGAAATAGCCTCTTGGCAGTGTATTTTTATGCTATCTCTTGTGATTAATAAAGAATTCATGTAATGACATGTTGATTTAACTTCACAAATGTCACTTACTGACCCTTTGTTTGAGATTCATAAACCCTTTCTAGGCATAGTGGGGGTATATTTGTGGCAATGTGAAATGTTTCATCCATATATTTCTCATAAAAAGTAATCATTTAATGGACCTTACAAACCATTCTAGCCTACAGTTAGAAAAATAAGCACAATTAAAATCAGTATACATGTTTTCAAATAGATCCTAGAGTAATGCAAAACTAGATCCCTAACAAATCAACCTACCACTGCATCAGCCTACTTCTACTCCTTTAATGTGCAGTGAACCTGAGGGAGTGATTTTGGTGAGTAATCAAAAAAGGTAGACCATATTAAAAATTATGGTTGCAATAAGATTGGGCAGTGAAGGTAAAGAAATTGTGAATGAGTCACATGAACACCCAATGGCATTCTGACCCAAGAGAAAAAGTGCTATCCTATGATATGCTTGATCTGGAAACATTCAATAGAATCACACTCGAAGACTCAGGGCCCTTCTACAAAGCCATATAACCCAGAATATCAAGGCAGGTAACCCACAATATCTGCTTTGAACTGCGTTATCTGAGTCCACACTGTCATATAATCCAGTTCAATGTGAATTTTATACAGCTGTGTGGAAGGGGCCTTAGGCTCATTCTACACTGCCATATAAAAACTAGATTATCTGCTTTGAACTGGATTATAAGGCAGTGTAGACTTATATAATCCAGTGGATTATCTGCTTTGATAATTTGAATTATATGGCAATGTAGAAGGGGCCTCAGAGAAGCTGATAAACACTTCGGGGGGGGGGGGGATAATTTCTTTTTTGTCACATGGGTAAATGAAACTGTGGCTATTGAGTCCATGGATAAATTGTTTTACATTGTTTGCAATGCACTGTACTATAGCAGTGCAAAGAAGATTTAATGCAGGTCAAGATATGGCTCTAATTATTTTTCTAGTGATAAAAAATTATCAAGATAGGCTCTATATATACCTTGTCATATAATGCTAGGGATTTATAAAATTTGTGGCTACAATAACATCCAATGTCAGGCTGATATAAAATATTGCTTTTCGGAGGGTGGATGCCCATAAAAATGTGCTGTTTCCTTCCATTTAAACCCAGCAGGAGGGGGTTAGCTCTGCTTTCTGTCTCACAAATTAATTTTATATAGAAATTAGTGAGGGGAAAAGCTTTTAAATATGAACCCACCAGCCTGCTACTCTACCAAGAGTTTGGGTTAGGTTTTTAAACTGCTGCATAGATCAAGGTGTTCATGACAACTAACAGCTTTCATGTGTCTACACAAGAAGTTGCAGCACACTTGCTACAGCGAGGTTGATGGAAGTTCAGTCAGATGTACGTGTTTAAAAGCAAAGGGGAGCATTCCAGACTGTAAATGTGAAAAACAGCAGATCATATACACTGCAGCACAGATGAATTCAACAAATGGAATCATTTTTTTCCACCTTGCTTGAGAATATACAGATGTGAAAGACTCAAACCTGGGGGAAAATGGAATTAATGAGGACCTAGTAATACTTCCAGATAAATACACACACACAGGACTTGTTCTTTCTCAAGCACATACATCACTCACTCACATACACAATTTGAGTCAAGAAGAAAAAGAATCAAACTTTTCTAAGTGTTTTAAGCACATTAAAGAAATAGAGGGTACAGGCTTTTTTCTCTACTCAGCAGCATATGTACTTGGATAAAAGCTGCACTGAAACCAGTGCCATACTTCCAAGTCAATTTCTTGAGAGTCAGGTTATAAATTTACAAATCTGGCATAGTCTTCAGTATGGAACAAAGTGAATGGGAAAATCTTAAATGTGTAACTTGGCTGGCATGAAATTAATGTCCATCAAACAATGAGCCAGATGGAAAGTAGGAAGGGATCTTAATTGACTGGCTATGGCGTATCCTCACACGAACAGAAATAAGGAAATTATAAAGTGAATTTAGAAATGGCAGGAACAAATTCCTCTTTGTCCCGCTTTAAGGCCCAAACTACATAGCCCTAAAATGTGGGCTGGGAAACAGATTAGCCTGAGGTGACCAGATGACATTTCAAGCTAATCCACTTAAAACTGAAGTAAACTGAATTTACCCGGTTTAATCCAGGTTTTTAAGATAGCTTTAAAGATCTGGACCTTCCCCGAAGGTATGGATCTTTGGAGGTATGGGACCTGTGGAAACAGACTCCTGGGATTCCCTTCAATGATCCTCGTATCTGTTGCTACAGCAATCCATCCTCTCCAGGCACAGGCAGCCTGGAGAAGAGGGATGGCATTGCTAGTCCCCCCCTCTCCTCCATGCCGCCCATTTCTTGGATCAGCACAGGAGAACATCTAGCCACCCCCATCCCAATTCATAAGTGAGCCACCTCTGTGACCTTAATCCTGAGAAGATCTGGGATTGAAAAATGAAAATCCCAGTTCCTCTCAGGATTTTGACCTGTCTGGAAGAGTCCTAAAATCAACAGAACTTCTTTGATCACTAAATATTACAGGTTCTATTGCGATCACCATTCTTCCTGTTTTCTTCTCTTCTATACTTTATTGAATCCAGTTTCTGTCACAGCCATAATTAAGCCTGTTATAATTACGATTCTTCCTGCCACACACAAAGTTAGATTGGGATGTCATATTATTATCCATTACCCAGTTCCTTCTTATCAATTTGTTACAGAATTTGTGAAAGTTTTCATATTTTCATTTTATTGTCAAAATGATAACACCTCATATCACCATCAGTTATCACTCGTGGCTAAGTATAATTGTCTTCCATGGGTAGAGTCTTGGAAGTGGATTTGTAAGAGATTGTAGAGACATATTCTGGATCTGCATGGTCTTTCACACCTCATAGCATTAAGGGTACATCCACATGAAGCTATTGTAGCACTTTAATGTTCTTAGCCGTATTACACAGAAACCTGGAATTCATGATATACATAGCTTTTCTCCACCAGAGACCCTTAAGTTGAACTTCCGGAGAGCACAAAAGAGAATGAATATACCTTTTGGGGGGCTTTACACCTACAGGTCAGCTCTAACCAATGTGCGGAGATGTTTGGCAAGACTTGGGACTTCATCACATCCTAGAGCATCTATCCACTTTAAATCCCATTCCTGACTCCTGCAGAATTCTGGGGTTTGTAGTTTTGTGTGGCCCAGGACCTCTCTAGCTGAGAAGTTTAAAAGCCCCTTCCTAAACTACAAACCCCATAAATCTGCAAGAGACAGCAACCAGATTTAAAATAGATATAGATGCTCTTATTCAGAGGAGGTTTGTCATTGCTTTCTTGTAAAGCTGAGAGAGTGGGGAGCCAGACCTTGGACCTCTTCACACTTACCTTATTTTTGGTGGCACGACAAGTTTTTTTCCATTCGGCCACAAAGCCTGATGAGTCCCAAAGTACTACTTTTGTGGTGACTCTGTGGCTGAACTGCTGCCACCACTGAAAAAAAAATGCCATCAGGAGACAACAGCAAGCTCACCATCTTTCCATAAGGAAAGACAGGTCAAGTTGTCAAAGAAAGGCTTCCCCCATGTGATGGGGCAGGGGGGGAATGGCGACAAAGTGGGCAAAACACAACACACGTCTTCGTTCCAGTGGTGCATGTGACGGAGTCCCTTGTTCTCTGGGAGATCTAGTTCAACACTCAAATTGTTATACTATTATGACTTTCTTTAGCTAAGTACGTTAACAAACTACAAAACCTTTGCTGTTACTTTTATTCTTTTTGGACTCTGTTCTGACTCCCAATCACACTGTTCAAGTGTAGGGTATGCTTGTCAGGACATCTTGTGTTTTTTTCAATAGGCCATTTCATTTTCTTCAGTATTTGATATTATTAAGCTTCAAGTTATTTCCATCTTCAGTTTGGTGACTGTTGTTCAATCTCCTCTATCTCCACTAGCCAAATCCAAAAAGTACAAATGTTCTTAGCATGGAATAGATGAGGATGCATGTGCTTTCCAATAGATGAGGATGCATGTGCTTTTCCATGCTGAAAAAGGCTGGCAACACTAATTCAGCACCACAAGTATGATTGAATACACAAATATTTAAAATTGTACTTGTTGAGCATTCAAAATTCTGGGCTTTGGCAGAAAAATCTTTCAGCTGGATGCCTCCCACATTCATTAAAAAATAACGATCTCAAGTTCTTTTTGTCACAAATATGAAGATATTTGTGGAAGCTGATAACTTCTTTAATGAACTGAAATTCAAACCCATGAAAGCACCTGTGCTGTAGGAAAATGTGTTGCTGCATTGGGTACATGATGAAAGAATCTGAAGAAAATGAGTGAAATGGCAACTTAAAAATTTGGCACAAGAGGACTTTGGCTAAATGTATTTCTCATCTCCTGTCCAAGAAACTAATAGTCTTCCAAATTACATTAGCTTAATAACGTTCTCTCGCCTATCTATCACACAAGTAGGAGAACACCTTTTTGCTCACAGACTCGCAAACCTCATTAGGCGCACTTTAAACTAGGTCCACCGAGGGAGGGGGACAACAGCCTTGCGAACAGTACTTTTCCTATGATGTCAGGGAACCATCAGAAGGCTAAACGAAGGCTGAGAGCCATGTATAAATATGTGAGAGGAAGTCACAGGGAGGAGGGAGCAAGCATGTTTTCTGCTTCCCTGGAGACTAGGATGCGGAACAATTGCTTCAAACTACAAGAAAGGAGATTCCATCTGAACATGAGGAAGAACTTCCTGACTGTGAGAGCCGTTCAGCAGTGAAACTCTGCCCCGGAGGGTGGTGGAGGCTCCTTCTTTGGAAGCTTTTAAGCAGAGGCTAGATGGCCATCTGTCAGAGGTGCTTTGAATGCAATATTCCTGCTTCTTGGCAGGGGGTTGGACTGGATGGCCCATGAGGTCTCTTCCAACTCTATGATTCTATGATACTATGATTCTATCTCCTTGTATTGGTATCACCTCAGCCAGCAAAAGTCAAATGAAATGGAAGAACAATTAACATGTTGCAGAATAATGTTGCTTGGATTCTGAAAGCTGAATCATTTTAGAGCTATTCACTCTGTTACATTCTGGTTATAAAATAGTCAACGTGGAACTCTGGGCAGAGCTTGAAAAAAGTTTTTTGACTACAGGTCCCAAAATCCCTCAACCAATTATTTTTTCCAAATTGTTGCTTTGAATACTAGCATAATATCCTTCTTCTGATTCCCGCCGGACATTGTAATTATTTGCATGCCTTTAGTTCAGAAACAGACAAACACTTGACAGGGAAATTAATGTGGCTCCACAGAACTTTGAAGGGCCACATGCCCGTCCACAGATTGAACCTCGTTTGTTTATTTTTCTTTAAAAAAAACTTTTATGAAATGTACTACAATCCATGTCCACTAGTCTATAGACTACTATTCCAGTTATTTGGTGGGAGAGCTTCCTTTTAGGCTTTTTTAGGCCCAGGAGAAAAGAGATATTTGAAAATATATATCCAGAAAATAAAGCATAATCCAGAAGTAATCAGAAATTTCCAGCATTTCACAGGTAACCATGGATAGGCATGTAGTCAACTGACATCAGAATGTGGTCAATATTTAACTCATAATTTGGTGTCCAGCTTTTCTGTCTCAATACAGAATACTATAGTTTAGGAATACTATAAGTTGATTAGAGCTGCCCAAAATATTTTGGGGAAAAACAAATGTTTTGTTATGCCCACCTTACTTTATGCTGTCATATCTTCTGCTCAGTCCTTAAACAAACTATCCTCATGTTTGTCTCCAATCATTGTTGCAGACTTTTATTATAATGAGAAATTCTACTCTTTATAAAAACGTTTTTAGCCATGCACTGTAAAACAAAATTAAAAATTATTTGACATTTCTAGTTGAAACTCCAACTGATCACATTCTATATTGCTTACTGTCACAACACATTTAATAATCCACTACTATATTCTTTTGTCTTTGAATATTGTGCAGTGTATGAGGCTTATATAAATGTAATGAACCCTACAATAGAACAGAATAATCTATTTATTTCTAGACTTGAGCTAGAACAAAACTAGCAAAAACATTGACATCAAACTAATTTTTGAATTTGAAACCACATTTTATTCCAAAACATAATTTCATAGGTATTTTGCTCGATTTTGATTAAAATACCATCTTATCCCTCTTCCCCAATAAAGATAAATCAGAAATGCTTATATTATGGGAGCGGGCAATCTCTGTTGAAGGAAATGAACATCTATAGTAGTAAACTTTGTTGAAATGAAAGCTTTTATGACTGGTACTGGTAGAGCTATTAAAAGCTGAAAGTAATATTGCCGGACCTATAATGAAAAGCTAGACTTTATTCCCATTTCCTTGCCTGAAGTTAATTTCCTATCTAACCAGTTCCTTACCTAGAGTAGTCTTCAGTCTCCTATTAGCCACAAGAGTATCTTTTCGACAATCTCCACTAGTGTTTGAAGTATGTGCCAACTTTGGAAAAAGAATTAAATGCCATACTATTGAACTACAGCATTTTCTTCCTCTTGTATTTGAGAAAGTATTTGCTCTGAATCTGTCTCTGAAGTCTAGTTTAAAGCAAGAACTTAAATAGAAGAGAATACAGTAATATTCTCAGATGACGCAGGAACCATATTTTTCAACAGGGGAAATCTGGAGATAGTTTTGTATGCCTTAGGACTATCACACAAACCTGCTATTCCACTACAATTGTATCATCATTCACACATATCATGTTGAGCACTTCTGATATCACCGCCCTCTTTATTAGCACAGTTTTGCCTATTCACCAAAAGGCCTGTGACTCACAGAAAATACAAACTGATAAGTAGGATGGCAGGAATCAGGGTGAGCCAACCAAGCACATACACAAAATGATGGTGTGTGGCAGCTTGGGTAAATTGTTTTTGTAGAGTCTTTCACAGGCCTGCACAAGCTATTACCCTGTAGGGGTTTGGTACTTCAGCTCCCACAATTTCAGACCATTGGGCAAGCTGGCTAGAGTATTTGGGAGTTGGAGACCCAAACACCTGGAGGGCCACAACTTGTACAGGCCTGCATAATAAGCTGTTCATTTCAGGGGATAAAGGTTTGATACTGCTCTTTAATAGGAATAAGAGAAGTGTCTGATTACAGAACTGCATATTATGGAACAACTGGAAAGGTGAATCCTACTACTGCTAGCTACTTGACACAGACAATGAGAGAGAAAAGGAGATAGAGAAATGGAAATATAGTCAAGGTTGAAAATACCACTCCATAAGTTAAGAAGCAGAGCTGCCGGTGTTGCAGTGGGTTAAACCCTTGTGCCGGCAGGATTGAAGACTGACAGGTCAGAGGTTCAAATCCTGGGAGAGCATGGATGAGCTCTCTCCTTCAGCTCCAGCTCCCTATGTGGGGACATGAGAGAAGCCTTCCACAAGGATGGGAAAACATAAAAACATCTGGGCGTCCCATGGGTAACATCCTTGCAGATGGCCAATTCACTCACAACAGAAGTGACTTGTAGTTTCTCAAGTCACTCCTGACACAACAACAACAAAAAAAGTTAAGAAGCAATAGAGCTGCCAATACAAAGAAGGACACATTATCTGGGTGTACCAGCTGCTTATCTCTACACTTCTGTCACTTAAGGAATGTTTAAGAAGACCAGTCCATTGTGAATTAATAACTTTTGTCAGCTTCATTGCACATTTCCTCATTTCCTTCATTGCGATTGAGTTCTATCTGCTAGTTTCCTCATTAATCCTATTTCCCTGTTGTCCTTCAAGTTTATGTAGCTACTAGCTGTACCTGCCACGCGTTGCTGTGGCCAACCTTCCCTCCCTTTTCTCTCCTTCTTTTTCTCTCTCCTTCCTTCCCTCCCTCTCTTTTCCTCCTTCATTTCCTTTTCCTTTCGTTCCTTCTCTCCTTCCTTCCTTCCTTCCTTCCTTCCTTCCTTCCTTCTCTTCCTCTTCCTTTTCCTTTTTTCCCTTCCTCTTTCTCCCCTTTCTTCCTTCTCTACTTGTTCTTGGACTGCAACTCCCAGTAGCCCTCCTGATCAATTTATCTGCCTACCTACCTACCTCTATCTAATCTATCTATCTTATCTATCTAGCGAGTTTCTGGGAGTTGCAGTTCAGGAATAGGGAATTGGAAATATGCAGGAATTAGGATGGTCTCAAAGAAATCCAAGAAGAAGAAAGCTTGCAGCTTGAAAACAGTGCATTTGGATCATTCTCCTCTCCTAAAGGGTCTGGTTTAGGGGATTCTGGGAGCTGTAGTCATGAGAAAAGTGTGGATATGCTATTGTATGTTTTGCTTGCCGGGGGAGTCGTTTTTGCACATGTGCTGCAGCGTCTTTTTACTTTTTTCGCTTTTTAAGCCCCTTACGTGATATTTTTCAATGTGATGGTCACTTGTTGGCCTGACAGGTGTATTGTGTCCAAATTTGGAATCAATTCTTCCAATGGTTTTTGAATTATGTTAATCTCACAAATGAACATTACATTTTTAAAATATAGATTTGTTCTCAAATATTGGCTTATTACACAGCTCGTAGTTTCAGCTGCTTCTTTGTGGCCCAGTTCTCATATATGGAACTTTAGGGGAAGGTTGCTTCAAATGTATAATGTAGCCATTCCAGGCACCACAGTTTCAGCAACCTCACCAAGCATAATCTGCTTAAAACATAATGAATTGCACTGCTGAAAAACAATTTGACATAATCATAGGGTGGTGTCTGCACCATTGAACTGGGAAATAAGATGGCATGATTACCTTTAATAAGCTATTTGACAAAGTATGGCCTGTGTGCCATATTGAAATGATTTTTGTATAGCTCTACATAGTTAAGGGAGAGAAATCAATTTTTCTTTTTATAAAGTAGATTGTGGTTTTTGTGAAGTGGCACCTGTAATCCCTTTCAGATCGGTAAGAAGCAGGAAAATCACATTCAAAGCATCCCCCAACAGATGGCCATCCAGCCTCTCCTTAAAAGCCACTAAAGAAGGAGCTTCCACTACACTCTGGGGCATAGAGTTCCACCGCTGAACAGCTCTCATAGTCAGGAAGTTCTTTTTAATGTTCAGGTGGAATCTCCTTTCCTGCAATTTGAAGCCATTGTTCTGCATCCTACTCTCTAGGGCAGCAGAAAACAAGCTTGCTTCCTCCTCCCTATGACTTCCCTTCACATTTATACATGGCTATCATGTCTCCTCTCAGCCTTCTCTTCTGAAAGCTAAACATGCCCAGGTCTTTAAGCTGCTCCTCATAGGGCTTGTTCTCCAGACCCTTGATCATTTTAGTCACCCTCCTCTGGACACATCGCAGCTTGTCAACATCTTCCTTAAACTGCAGTTCCCAGAATTGGACACAGTATTCCAAGTGCGGTCTGACCAAGGCAGAACAGAGGGGCTGCATAACTTCCCTGGATCTACACACTAGACTCCTATTTATGCAGGCCAAAATTTCATTGACTCTTTTAGCTGCCACATCACATTGTTGGCTCATGTTTAATTTGTTATCCATGAGGACTCCAAGATCTTTTTCACACATACTTCTGTCAAGCCATGCGTTCCCCATTCTGTATCTTTGCATTTCATTTTTTCACAGTTCAGGGTTTATTTCAGATGATAAAATGCTCATGAAAAATATTTCTGCATTGTTTGTGTAGAAACCATGATTCTAAACAGAAAACAAGTTTTCTGCCTAAGAAAATAGTATTTTCTGCACAGAAAATACATTTTTATGTAAATTATACACTTTTAACAGTACAAATAGTCTTTTAAAATTAACTTTCTTGCAAGCAAGGAGAAAAATTGAGTTTTTCTTCTTGAAATACAAATACTGACATCCCTGTGGTTGAAAACGCTTCTGTGGACTCGTCTAACACTTTTGCTGCTATAAGCAGGGCGACAAGTGGTGGTCCGCAGTTCCACATTAAAGACCATAGGACCCAAAGTCAGCCAGCTATTTTGGCATATGAAGCTGAAAATCCCACAAGTGCTTTGGCAGTCAAAATGCAATAATAACATGGTAAACAACAGTTTACTGTTTGTGACATTCCGAATCTCCTGTCTGAGGTAGCCATCAAACTGTGGCTCATGATAGGACTGACCCTGCTACCAATACAAGATGACATTCTTGCATCAAATAAATTCAAGAAGGAAGAATGAAAAACCTTTAGTTGTGTGCTAGGTGGAGGAGAATCACAGCTGTAGTGAGAAACTGAAGTGATGAATGATTTTAAAATGAAGCAAGAAAATGAGATAAGTTTCCCATCTGTGGGTGGTAGGGAAGTCTCAACATCTTCATAGCCAAAATGAGACTAAAAGTGGAAGTAACACTTTCCAATCCACTATAAGTGAGATTTTAGCAGCAAGAATAGGTTAAATTCTGGAATGCTTTTATTCCTTCCATTCATAGATTTATATCTTGCTGTTTTCTCCCCAAAGTAGAATTGAAGGCAGCTTGGAGATACTGAAATAAATGATTGGGGATGCACACAGTATGACTGCTTAAACATTTAACAGTGTCCTGCCTTGGCTGGGGATTAGATCAGACAACTTGACAAGACAGGTGAAATCTGTTGTTTTTTCACACTATCAGTATTGATGTTTATTTTCTGTTTCTATTGCAGTAAGCTTAAAAGTTTGCCAATTTCTGATTGAAACTCATGATTAATATTTTCACCATTGGTTGAGGTAGTCAAGGAAATATGGGGTCATACAGCTTGCATTTTGTCTTTATTTAACGATACACG
Source organism: Anolis sagrei (assembly GCF_037176765.1). Classification (NCBI taxonomy): domain Eukaryota; kingdom Metazoa; phylum Chordata; class Lepidosauria; order Squamata; family Anolidae; genus Anolis; species Anolis sagrei. The sequence continues at coordinate 150,590,435 of NC_090025.1, forward strand.
AAATAGATTGGAAACATCCCCTTCCCAAAACATCTTGGTTATGGAATGAAGCACTGGTCATCTCATTATGTACGTATTTGTAAATATAGGTATCACAAAAAAATTGCTTCTGATCACCAACATTTCAGATAAGGGATACTCAACTTGTACCTGCAAACTTTGGTTTCCTACAGATATCTCCCATTAACAGGCAATCACAGAATATTAAAAATGAAGAGGACGAGGCTAGAACAGCCATACACAGATCTCTCTATGTGTGATTAAATTGTGGAATACAGATCACAACTTAATATTTGGACTCTGAAGCCTCAATGCACAGCTGAAAAAACACAATTAAAAACACAAATATTTAAATCCAAACTGGAGGAAACCCAACAAGAAGTATGTCTTGAAGTACATGCAGAAAGGGAAAATAGTTTACAGTTATAGCCTAACCTCTGCTTTTAACCAGGATTCCCCACAAGCATTTGCTATGTGTAATGATTTAATACTACAATAGTGATCTATGGCTATTCACCACAGAAATGAGTAATTATAGGTTGTTTCATATCGCTTGGAAAGCTTTTGTGTGGCAGTTTGACAGCTCTGTCAGATATAAAGTGGAAAACTATGTGAGCTGTGGCTCAGAGTCTAGTTTGGGGTTTTATTATGTATTCAGGGAACTGATACTGAATCGGCAATTGTAAAGCAGAAAGCTTTTTTGAAGTCAATGTTATAGTTACAAGCCAGAGTAATAAGTCACATAAAATAGAGATTTTGTACTAAATTTAGTAGTAGAAGTAACTGTAAATCATAGTACCTTGCCTTTAATCAGTCAAATAATCCTATTAATGACACATCTTAGACCTGTGAAGTCGTGTGCAAGATGTGTCATTAACCTATAACTTTCTCCATTAAGCTGTTCAAATTTGTGATGAGAATAAAATGCTTCATTACATATGCAAAAAAATATATTTAGAAAAAATTTAAAAGTCTCAATTTATTCCAGTTTTCAGTTATGGGAATTTGTAAGAGTCAATCTTACCTAATCATTTCTACTAATGTTGACACATTGAATGTTTGAATAGTGAGTTAAGAGTTACATAGATCCTACTGATTCCTAGATTTCAGTCTTAAACACCTCACCTTTCTATAGTGGAACCTTGACTTAAGACCATCCCAACTTAAGAGCATTTTGAGTTAAGAGCCATTGCTTGGCCTTGGTTTCACTTTGCCAGACAAACAACATTTTGAGTTAAGATCTAGTGCCAGAGGAAACACTAGCATCAGAGAGAGTGTGCTAGCATAAGGATACAGGACATTGGGGCTTCAAGTGAGCAGCATCCATGCCTCGTGCCTCCATGCCTCATGCTCTTGTCCACTTTGGGAGATTGCTGTCTGCTTTGCTCTTATCTGCTTTGGAGGATTGCTGTCCACTTTGTTCTTGTCCGCTTTGGGAATTAGTTCATTTTGTGTGGTTTTTATTCCTGGTATGTTTGGCTTCATGAAGAGACAGAGGGAGGGAGAGCAAGAGAGGGAGGGAGCTGGAATTAGTACAACATGAAGAAAATGATGCTTCTGCCTCTTCACTTTGTACTTTGTCCTTCCTTACCACAACATTTTAAAGTTGAACTTCCCTTTTTTTATTGTTCTATGTGAATGTGTAGTTTTTGCCTTGCTGCTACACTGGCCAACACACATTTTGCTGTCTCAAATGTGCTTCCTTACCACAACTTTGTGCTTTTGCCATTTTAGAGTTGATCTTTCTTTTTTTTTATTCCATGTGAATGTGCATTTATACATTATTTGTTATTTATTAAGTACATTTTCTTATTTTAAAACACATAACAAAAATGGGAGGGGTTTTTGGAGGGTTGGAATGGATTACTAGCATTTCAATGGGAAAAGTCTCTTTAAGATAAGAGTGATTTGAGTTAGGAGCATGGTCACGGAACAAATTGAACTCTTAATTCAAGATATTACTGTGCAATAAAAAGGAAATTAAGATGTGCTGATGAGTGCAGGGAAAGTCAATAGTACCCTGTGACAACAGATGATTCCAAATTGAATACAATTCTGCTGTCTACACTGCCCCAAGGCCAGGGGTACTCTGAAGTTTCAAGAAAACTCTGGAGCATTTGCCAACTTTTACTAAAATGGGTCAAAGATATATTAACCCTGTGTAAGCTGCAATACACACTGAAAATGGAGAAACATTGTGGGAACAGTCAGGAAACAACTCAGGGTGAACCCGCGTTTTAATGCCCATGTATATGAACCCTAAACATCTTCATTCAGACCCAAAGTCTATTGAGATGAATAGGAGTCACAAGTTTAAAATGTGGAGAATCTAACACATTCTAGATCATGGTTACAAGATTTTCTGAGAAGTGGGAATGCAAAAGAAGACTTGGATAGAAGGGAAGGAAAAAATGATGAATGCAGTTAGGTATAAAAGGGGATTTAAATGATGTGGGCTTTCTTTCTCTGAGTAGGAAAAGACTATTATGTCTTTATTTATTATTATTTATTCTCCCTTTCTCCCAATATAAGAACTCAAGGTGGCAAAAATAAATATGGCAATGTAAATTAATGTAAATATAAAATTTAAGAAAACAATTAAACCCTTTGTGTCATTAAAATATTAAACATTAAACTATTAAAATGCATTAAACCCAACCCAAAATTAGAAGTCACACCATCCCCAGTAGCATTTTCTCATAAATGTATGATGGCAGAGGAATCTTTCACCTGCCTATGAAAGGCAAGAACCAAGCAGGGTTGGAGACATCCTGAGCTCTCGTGTTTGGAATAGGTTGCAAGTTTATCCAATGCTTAGATCATACGTCTTTCACATATAAAGCAAATAGATACATGACAACCAGATTATTAAATGCAATATAAAATTGAGGGTTTGCCTCACTATTTGCTTTCCTGCCCCCATACTCTGAGCCAAGGATTAAAATCCTGGAGCATATTCTTTATCTCCTGAGCTCTCTAGAGAGAAAATTCAAGAATCTGGTTGACAGCAAGAAGAACTGAAGGAGAAGATAAGAGTAGGCAAGTGTTGCAGTGAGGGGGAAGATAAAGAAAGGAGATGGGTGGGAGAGTTTCACCAGTATGTGCCAGAGGTAGTGAAGAATGAGAAAGAGAAAAAAAGAGTGCTTGAATCTAGAAGTGGAAGGAAAGAGCCAACTGTCTAAGCCAGTGGTTCTCAACATGTGGGTCCCCAGGTGTTTTGCCCTACAACTCCAGAAATCAAGCTAGTTTACCAGCTGTTAGGATTTCTGGGTGTTGAAGGCCAAAACATCTGCAAGTTGAAAACCACTGGTCTATGCAGAGCTAAAGAATAAGAGCATGTGCACCACGTTTTTTGCTAACAGGGATTAAATTATCACCATACTACTCAAATTTAAATTCTCAGAATCAGTTTCATTTTTAAATTCTTAATACTGAAATTTGTCTGACAATTTTTGAAATGCTGCTTCATCTTTAGGATAGAGTGAGCTGTGCTGATTTAAGTAAAGTATAAATGGTTTAAGTGGAACTCATTCTCTGAAAGTAAATATTAATATTACTCGACTATTTCTAATGTATCCTAAACATTATTGTCAATGTTAAATGTAAGTTAGTCCTCCCTCCCCAAACTTATTCTGAAATTAATCCCTAATACTAAAATCACCATATAACACTTTGAGGTCTGTGCTATATTTAATGACTGCAGAAGTCACTTGAAAACTAATAATAAATCAATGGAACTCGCAGAGTATTTCTTTCTTAACAGAGAAGAGACGGATGAGTCTAAGTATATAATGATTTCTTATCTCATCACTGAGAAAGTGCATATAAGAAGTCTGACTGATTACAACTAGAAACAGAGTAAACTGTGACAACCATGGACATGTTAACAATTATTAATTTTGAAGAACCACTGCTTTTCTGAACCTTTTATAATTTTTTAAAGAAGGCAAGATAGAAATGCATTACAAAGATCTAAATGGAGATATTCTCATATCTTTAGAATAACTTACTGTTTATTTTCTTAAATTAAAAGTAAAGAAAACAAAATTTTCAACAAACAAGCATCCCTTTCTTATCGTTTGCCTGAATTGCTGGCTTTTAACTGCAATGTTCAATGAAGTAATGCTTTCAAAATTTCCTTCCTATCAGTTTCTCCTTGCATTTTTGGAGTTCAAGATTGCCCACTTTCCAAAGGAATTAAGATAGGATTTCTCCACAAAATTGAATGAATTTGTGAAAGTGCCATTTGAATTACTTATGGATGTTGAAACTAGCCCCTGGATGACTCAACAACATCATCTGTAAAATCATCATAATCATGGACGATCCCTTGTGGCTGAGTGTGATTGTCTTCCAGAGGTAGAGTCTTGGTGGTGGACCCATAGTGGACCCATAAATAACTGTGAAGACCTATTTTGGATCCACATTGTCTTTCAAATTGAGGACATAGATTTCCAGATGGAAAGTATACTAAGTGCAAGTGACCATCACCACAATTATTTCTGTTTGTTTCACAACTAATCTTAAAAGTACTTCATGTCCAACATCTTCATATGGCAACATTAGTTTTTAGCAAACTAGCACACATTTGCCTTTGTAATCTCATAATAATTCATTAAAGAATTCATATTGGCAAAGAAGTCTTGTTTTTCTTTTTTTAACACATGCTGGGTGACATTTTTAAAGAGATATCAAAGAGATATTTTAAAGAGATATCCTTGGTTGCTTGCTGTTAGCTCAGATCTCATGGCACTGGAATCTGAGACTCTTGTAGTTGCATTACCTGGGCTGCTCGTCAGCCTCAATAATGCTCCACATAGACTCAAGCACTAGGCCTGGGTAACAACGGAAAAATTTGTTTCTAAAATCGATTCGTTTTTTGGGGTTTTTTTGCGTTTTGTTATTTAAAATAATTACAAAATTTTCCTTTTAAAAAGTTCGATATTTACAAAATTTTCCTTTTAAAAAGTTCGATATTTACAAAATTTTGTAAATGTGAAAAAAATTACAAAACATTAACGAATCGATTTCCAAAACAATAACGAATCGATTCGTTAATGGTGGACGTGACCGCGAAATACGCTAAAAAACCTCCAAAAACTTCTGAAGCTTCCCTCTCCCTCTGTTGTTGACTGTTGGTGTGATATTATAATTTTTTTTCACTAATTAAACAAAAAACTTGCCCCAGACATGCGGAAATAATAACGAAACGACCTCAGAACAATAACGAAACGAATACAATAACGAAATACGAAGCATTTACAAAACGCGTTTAAAAATTCGTTTTTAAAAAAAATTGCTCCAGAATGGTTCGATATCGTTTTGTAATTGAAAAAATTAACGAATTATTAACGAATTACGAATTAACGAAACGAAACCGCCCAGCCCTATCAAGCACCCATAATATTATGGGCTGTTCCCTTGGGTGAAGAGGAGGTCTTGCTTCTTCCCTTGTCCATAGGTGGATCTCTCTTTTCTAGGTGTATTCTCCCTAATTTGTGTTCTAAACTATGTCTAAACCACTCAGCTCAGTTACAGCAGTTCCTTACTGCATTTCTTTATTCATGAACATGTAGAGAGCTGCTGAGCTAAGCATTAGGATGCATGAAGAATGTGTTCCTTCTCTGTAATATTAAGTGTTCTCTATTGTGGTAATTTAAATAAATGGATAGGGGTTTATCTTGTTTTAATTATAAGTAAAGACCCAAATCATCAATGAAAGGAGCCAAGGATTTAGCACAAGTTTCACATCTGGGGAACTCTCAGACAATGCAAAATAGCAGAATGTTATCTGTTTGCTTGATACTCATTTTAAATTTATGGACTGATGTCTGGTAGGGAAATCCATAAGTTCACTGTAAACCACCAGCCACATAAAATTTAACAGCATCTTTACCACAAAGTGTATTGGAATCCTTGCCGCCAAAGCACTGCCAAATGATAAACCCCACTTAGGCCATAATTGAGCTCAGTTACCCTTTGATGCTTATATATAGCATTTTTTCTATTACCTGAATATAACTTGAGTCTCAAAATGTCTCACTTTTTCTCAAAATGAATAGTTCCCTCCAGTACATAATAGAAGTTACTTCTCAAGAAGTACTATTTTTTTGCAAATGCCAAATCACAAATCTCCTGCTATTTTTCATTGTCTGTGTTCTGAGTTGTTGTTGAGCTATATTTCTCACAATGGCATTATTCTATGTTATATTGACAACTTTTGAATGTAAATGAAACTAGGCAAAGGTGGACTTTGGTAGGACAACATTCCACATCAATTTTAACACTGTCTGGAAATGAATTCTGTCCTGAGTCACCTCCAGGATGAGAAGGGTGGAATATAAATGCTATAGATAGATAGATAGATAGATAGATAGATAGATGATAGATAGATAGATAGATAGATAGATAGACAGATAGAACTCTCAGCATCACCCAGCTGCTATATTCACTGGCCATGCTACCTGGAGAATTCTGGAAGTTTACTCTGCACCCGTAGTAAACAGGATCAACCTGTAAATCCAATCCAATTGTTCCAAATTAAATGGTGATATAAGTGTAAAACCTGTCTTCACAAATGTGTGAATGTTCTTTAATAACCCATACTCAACAGTGGTTTTGGAGTGCATGCGTGCGTGCGCATTTCCTTTGAACTTTTCAACTTGGAAAAGGCAGAGAAGCTAATTGTTAATAATGGAGAGAAAAGAACCAGATAGAATAGTGAGAATGTCCTGGGATATGGCAAGTATTAAATATTAACATTTCCAAAATACATAGGAGATTATAGTGACCTGCAGCTCTTCAAAGGACAAAGGGATTCTCTTTCTCTTGGGAATGCTAAAATGATCTGTACTGAGTGTCAAATATACTAGACCTCCACTGCCTTTTAGCAGTACTACCAGCATTTATTTATTTATTTACCCTAATTATATCTCGCCTTTCTCTAACCCGAAGGGAACTGAAGGCAGCTTTACATATAGACAACTATTAGCATGTTTGATAAGTGGTTACAAACTGCCAGCATTTTAATTGTCCTCAATTCTCTGGTGTAGTACCACTCCATGAAATTGTGTGAGTTTAAAGCAGAGGGTTCCTTTGTCAATGGCAAGAGATCCATGCTCAAAACATGTATCATTCTAATAAAGCCTACCTTGTGAGATCTTATAAAAGTTACTTTTATGGACTATAACTCTCAGAAGTACCATAAAGCAATACTCAAAAGTAACATTTCTGTGTTCTGCAGTGGTGTTCTGACAGCTGCCAGAGGCTCTTAGAAGCTGATGGGTCTGATCTGGAGGATGTTGAGGTTAAAAAATGAAGCAGAGTGAGAATTATGAGACGTGTATTTTGGAAGAAAAGAATGTTAATGAGTAGAAAGAATGTTAATCTATCTTAATTCAAATCTAAAAGCTTTGAGTCCTTTGGTAAAAGATATTGATGACTTTGCTGTCAATTACTCTGAGTCCTGAGTACATGATAAATGGCCCTAAGATAACAAGCAAAACCACATAATCTGGATTGTGTAAAGTAACCTTTAGATGTAAGTGAGCACACTTTCCATCTGGGAATTTAAAAAGAAAACAGAAAAAGAAAACAGATGGAATATAGGATATAGCTAAACTGGGTCAGCTGTGCACTCCCAGGCAACTTAGTGAACATCCATTTTTTGTGGAGCATGAAATTATGACAAAAAGTAGCCACTCTCTCTGAATGGTTACAACTATTTTTATTGTATGAATTCAGGATCATGACACAATATCTATACATAAGCATATATATAAATCATAGAACCTGCAAATATTTTTCAGTTGTCAGAAAAATATGCAATTCCTAATGGAGATGCTAATTCAGAATATGGAAAAATAACTTGTTTACACACCCAGCGTGACCAGTGACCATGCAAGGTGGGCACTCTCTATTTACTTTTCCAAGCTTTTTGCTAATGTGTCTCATCATTCAGAAAGAAGACAAACAGTATATCTGCCCAATTAAGATCATTTGCAGAGAGTGGGTAAAAGAGTTATTTCCCATAGCCGTGTAGAAATGTCCTCTACCCCTCTTATCCCCTGCTTTCCATTTAGAAATGGCTGTCTGCACAACACACATAGGTTAGGTTATGGATGTGTTTGTGAATTCTATGCAATAAAGAGTCAGGATGGAATAAGGATGTTCTAGTCACAAAATCATTTCAGTCACAGCAACGAAGGCAGCACACAAGCTGTTTGCTGCAACTACTCTTCTGGCTGCCAGTTTATTTCCAGTTATGGCTTAGAAAGCAGAATACAGCTCAAGTCCAGGTTTTCTATAAAGTCATGTTCTTCCATATGAGCCTTTCCATGCAAAGAGGATCACTTCCAGAACAGAGGAATCGACAGAGGGAACTTCCTATTGCAGATGTCATCTGTCTCCCTACCCTTGAATAGGTACTGTATTGTAGCCTCTGGTGTAATGGATTAGAACAAGATTAGTGCCACCACTGTTAATGTCAGAAGAACTTGCAAGTAGCAATTCTCAAATGCTTCATCCTTCTTCTGTACAGCCAATGTAATGTTGAACAGAGGAAGGAGGCTGGGGGCAGCTGCATGAATAGAATCACTACTATGGTGGTCTCTGTTTTTCTAAGCATGTGGTGGCAGTGATCCTCCTCACAAAGATCCTCCTCCACCCTTTCTCTGGCACAAATCATGCAGGAGATCACCTACAATATATGTATTGGTTAATTAAGATCCACAAAACTTCATTAAATACAAGGCAGTTCTCCATAGCTATTAACAATCAACTCCAGTAGGAGAAACTCTCTATTAAGTCACAGAATTTTAAAATAAGGAGATATTGTGGCGGAGTGGAAATCACGCACCATTCACATCTTTACCAATCCACATACTGTCAGCTTCGTCCTTTGCATTTTTCAGTTAACACACTAGCCAACTGGTTTTTACATGCTTGAACACATGTTATATGGGTAATCTAGTTCAACCTGCTGTCATGCAGAAATATACAACTAAGCAAATATACTCAACTTCCCAATAGGTATCTCATAAGTCTTGGCTTCCAGACCTTTAACCATCTTGCTCATCCTCTTCTGGGTATGTGGTGCCCATGAATAGACACAGTATTCCATGTGAAATATGATACTTCTCTCAATATGGACATTATATTTTTGTTGCTGTAGACTATCATTGCATTGTCTTTTTGACAAGGACATCATACTGTTGGTTCATGTTAAGTTTGTTGTCTACTATACTCCTAGATTAATTTAATGTGTACTGTTGTTAAGATTTACTTCTTTATTAAATACCAGTCAGATCTGCAAGACTATTAATGCACAATTCCAGTTGGAGGACCTCTCTATCAAAGTAATGGTTAAAGAACTATGAGTATTTCCTTGGATAGGCAAGTTGTAATCTAAACACAAGATCAGGTTTAATGTGCTCTCTTCTTTTCCCTGCTAAGACACATTGCCTACATAGGGTAACAAGAAGCATACTGAGGATCTGAGAGCTTTGTTAGGGAACCCAAAAGGCTAATTTTTCAAGCTATTCTTTGTCACTAAGGTTAATTTTAAAAAATGTACACAGTATTCTTATCTTTGCAATGCTCCTTCCCTCTGGATGACACCCAGCTTCGTGTAAACATATATTTGTTAATATTTGGTAGATAAGTGGCTTAAAAATGAATCCAGTTTTTACATGCTTGGTTTTCATCACTATCCTGTGTCAATGGCAATGCTAACAAGAATCTAGCTGTTTAGAAGGGAAATCAAATACTAGGAAGAATACAATATTTTGTGGCTGTCCTTGGATTTCTTTCCCTCACCCCTAAGCTCTGTGTTTCATACATTATGTCAGTTTTACTGTCATGGAAACACCAATCCCTGTTGTAATCATTTCTGTTGTAAAACACAGCTGTCTTACAAATGTATGCTGGAGCCATTTCCCTTCAGCATCTGTTAAACCTCAACGTGGAGCTCCAAGTGTATACAAAAGAAAAGTCACTCTCTATAGAATACATCAATCACAGAAGAGTGAGATGAAACTAAAGAATTTAGTCTTCCTTGGCTCCCTTTGTGTCTAATTTAGGCCTCTGCAACCCATTGCCATCATAGTTGTGTTTGTGTCTGGTGGGTTTGATTATTAGGAAAATAAGTTATACATGCACAAGGCAGAACATAAACTAACACTTGAGTTTTGCTCCTCTTGGACAGGAATGCACATTGCAGAATTAAGATAATGTTAACCACAGCTCTCCCATAGCATGAAGATAGTGGCTAAAATTTTGTTAGGGACATACACTGCTATGAATGTGATGCAAAAGGTCACCATTTTGCAATGGGCATATCACAGGGGTCCTCAAACGTTTCAAACAGAGGGCCAGTTCATGGTCCCTCAGACTGTTGGGGGACCAGACTATAGTTTGAAAAAAACATGAATGAATTATTAAGCACACTGCACATATCTTATGTGTAGTGCAAAAAAAAAGATGAAAGAACAGTACAATATTTAAAATGAAGAACAATTTTAACCAACATAAACTTACTAGTATTTCAAGGCAAAGTGTGGCTTTTGGCTGATGAGATATTCAAGGTTGTTGTTGTTGTTGTTGTCTGCCTTCAAGTCATTTCAGACTTAGGGCGACCCGAAGTCTAAAGTTTAGGGACTGGGTAAATGACCTTGGAGGGCTGCATCCAGTCCACAGGTCTTAGTTTGAGGATCACTGGCATATCTTGTTTGTAGCAGGGCATGCAGAGTTGAGCAGGTAGCTTATTTGACTGTGCAGGTTGTGCATTGCGTATTATATGATGTTATTTTATATCCTATGCTGTTACATTGTGGTTGCAGATTGTTCTTCTTAAACTTCTTAATAGTATAAGCAGTTTGGAAATGTAACCAACTGCCTAGTGTCCAGTCTTTGGCCTACCAGATGTTTGGGACTCCAGCTTGTCCAATGGCAAGGAATTCTGGGATTTGAAGTCAAAAACACCAAGAAGACCAAAGGTTGGATGCAACTGACCTAGAGGGATGATAAGATCCCCTTCTCTGCATTTCTTCAAAAAGAGCTTGGACAGCTACCTGCTGGGGATGCTCTATCAAGATATCCTGCATTGAACAAGGAATTGGACCTTATGGCCCATAAGATACCTTCAATCTCTGATTCTATTATTCAGTTCTGATTATGCAAAACTAGCTATGAGTCATCTGCTTGTGTGGGCTGTATAGTGTAGAATTAGCCAACATGTCCCTTCCTTTTTTGATAAACTACAAAACAATAATTTTTGCTTGTATTTCAGATCACAGTAAGATGTCTTACTTTTTTTAAAGCACAGCACATCTGCACTAAATTTTTGGATGAGGTAAGGAGTGCATTTAATGTACTTCTGAACTCAAAAATGTTGGTGCCAGGAAATGTTGGTACTATATTAGAATTTTGCTCTTTTTAGACCATACTGCAGATGGAATCTGTAAAATATCAGCACCACCTATATAGGTTGAGAGAAAACTGTGCTAATTCTATATAGGTTGAGAGAAAACTGTGCTAATTCTAAAGTGGAATGACAGCTTTCTTTTGTATTACAGAATGAAAGGTCTTCCATGAATTTACTGTTTAGCACTGAAGGGAATAAACTCACTGTGAATATTCTAAGGTAGGGATTGGTCTTCCAGATGCAATTTTTATCATTTTTGTCATGTTGGCTAGGACTCATGGTAGTTGCAGTTCCATAGTATTTGAAGGATCACTTGAATCTTGATTTAAGGACTTCTTAAAAGCATCTACTTGCATAAGGAGTCATTTCTTTCCCTGAGAAAGAAACAGGCATAATTCAAATGAATGAAACTGATTGAAGCTGATGTGAATCAACCCCAAATTCCAGCTATAGTCTTACATACAATAAGAGGTCTCAGATCTCAGGGTCTGGACTCTCTTTTCTGATCCTCATGGTAAGAGGGGATTTCAAAGCAAAAGCAGTGCCATGAAAATTTCAGGTAGTGTGGGGGAAGAGATTGAAAAAATATTCTGGTATTTATAATTGTTGAACATATATTGCCTAAGTGTTTGGAAACCCTGAAAAGAAAAATCTTAGATCAATAAGAAGCTTAGCAATATGGAACTTTTCTATGCAAAATACATCACATAGGTTGGATTTTTTTGTGTGCAGAAGGAAAGTGGCAGTTTAGGTACATAAAATAATATTTCTGCATAGAAATACCATCTTCTTCACAGAAAATGCTATTTTCTGTGCAAAAATGCCAATTTTGTACAGAATATGCCCCTAATTATAGAAAATGCTGTGTGTGGGGTGGGGGGGGGGAGGGCACATAAAGAGTCCCAAACTGTAAATAGTATTTAAAAAGTGCACAGCTTTTGAAAATCTTTGTGCAGTAGAAAGAACATTTCTAAATTATGTATTGATTCATTCAGGTACAAAATAAGTGAAGAACTACAGTATTCATGTCTGTGTATACACATAACACACATATTATTGTCCTTTGCTCATTCTTCTTCAAGCTGTATTGCTATATATTCTTCAGTAGGCTCACCTACGATCTCATCAGATGGGCAGCTGGAATCGTCACACATTGTGGCATATCTGGCAGTGCCTGGAAAGGAGTGTGGGGAGCCTGGCATCCCAAGCTCCACATCGCCCTGCTTCCCCCTACCTCATCCCATGGGGGGAAACATCCACCACCCACCTTCTCCCCCATTGATTCAAATGTAGCATGAGAAGCTTCCTGTGTTGCTACCGTGGCAGCATACGCCTGTTCTTCAAAAGCTTTGTGATGGAGCTCTGCTGGAAGTAGTTCAACATTATGGGATGGGAGTTAGCAAACTGTGTCATAAAACTATAAAAGTTCCAGCGCATGCCATTGAAATTAACCCCATCTGATGAGGTCATTTCTCCGGTGATCCTTATACTTCTCTCAAATATCAGTACGGACAATCATAAATTCTCAGATTTTGGATCTGAAATTCAAGGATTGCTTCTGATCTAGGACCCAGCCACCTTGAAGTAAAGTCCACCAATTTCTGAAGAATATCATTTTCAATCAGGAGACAGCATTCCAGAAGCCCCAGTTTAAAAACGCATGTGTTACTGCCAACTTTTCAGAAAATCAGGTCAGTCCTTCTGTTTTCCTAAGTTTACCTTTGTCAAAGAGGAGCAGTATTGGGAAGATCTCACAAAAAGCAAAGGCTTTAGACTGGGTACCACCACTGCTTTTCACTTCAGAATAACTGGGAAGAAAGAAACAGGATTTGGAGATAAGGTGAGCCAATGATATGGTACTAAGCTCAGAGCGTAGAGGAAAATGTATTGTTTTAGAATCGTTTTCAGGATTGCATCCATACTAGCTGTAGAATTCAGAGAATTGTGATCCAAAAAGTGGAAGGATCATGGTGGTATACTCCTTCCAAATTCTTTTCAGATTGGTAGCTCAAAATGAACAGTTGAAGCTCTTTTTGATCCCCTTTTCTCATTGAGGCATTGTCACAAATCACCATGGATTAGATATCTTCACCAAATCAGCTATGGATAATTTCAGTTAGGTTTTGTCAATTTCACTAGTTCTGAGTTTGACTGCTAGAGAAAGATCAATGATGTGTGGATTAATTGAAGAATTAATTTGACTGAAGGAGTTATACTGAATGAGATAGACTTTTTCATATCCGTTAAATATACTGTGTTTTACATATTTTAAAAAGTCTGAGATTTCAAATAAATTGTTTCATTTTTTTAAAAAATAATGGTTGCTTTTAAAGGGTTGATTTGCTTCAGTTTTCTGTAACCATCGAAAAGGGTCAAGATATTAAAGCTTTTTTGGCCAAACTGGTAATTTCAATAAGGACATGTTTTTGCTTAGTAATAATAACATTGTATCTGATGGCTTTCTAGTGCTAATATACAGTAGATAAAATATCCTCAGAGGTCTTTCTTATACAAAATTATAAGCTTTTAAGCTTTCTGAAACAGAGGAAAATGACTAAGCATTCTGTTATTGTTCTTAGAAAGATTAAATTAATTCCTTATTAAATAGGACAGGGACATTTTGAACTACTGCTTATTACTTATTACTTATTATAAGATTCAGTTGAGACAGTTACAATACTCTGTGAATGAAACATTTGCCCAAGGAACATAAAGGGAAAGCATATTAATAAAACTGTTTCGTACATTTCTTTATTTGTATCTATTGTTATTATCTATTTTTTCTATTCATGTATTTATGCGTTCATGCATGCTAACACTTTTTGCTATCTATGGGAGTGAAATACTTGAGATGGGCATTTTTTTAGATTTGATGGTTTTTTTTCAGATTTTTAAATACTTGTATTTACATATACATACTAAATCTATATATATATAAATGCTCTGTGCATAATTAGTTCCTTGAAAACAAAAGGAGCAATGAACGAAATCATACCAAATTTGGCAACAAAACGTCTCACAACACAAGGAGTGACCATCACTCAAAAAATTATGATTTTGTCATTTGGGTGTTGTAGTTGCTGGGATTTATAGTTCACCTACAATCAAAGAGCATTCTGATCTCCATCAATGATGGAATTGAACCAAACGTGGCACACAGAACTCCCATAACCATAACTGAAAATACTGGAAGGGTTTGGTGGGCATGGACCTTGAGTTTGGGAGTTGTAGTTCATTCACCTACATCCAGAGAGCACTGTGGACTCAAAAAATGATGGATCTGGACCAAACTTGGCACAAGCACTCAATATGCCCAAATATGAACACAGATGGCGTTTGGGGGAAATAGACCTTGACATTTGGGAGTTGTAGTTACTGAGATTTATAGTTCACCTACAATCAAGGAGCATTCTGAAGCCCACCAACAACAGAACTGGGGCAAACTTTCCACACAGATAGAGTGAGTACTTAGATATTTCTAAATAAAAAGACATCATCAAAAACTTAGCCTAATAGGAGATCTGGGAGTCTTAGTAGACAACAAGCTGATCATGAGTCAACAATATTGTGTGGCAACTGAAAAAAGTTGATTCTAGGCTGCATCAATAGGAGTATAATAACTAGATTGAAGAAAGTCATAGCCCCACTCTGCTTTTGTTAGACCTTACCTGGAATACTATGTCTGATTCTGGGCACAGCAGTTCAAGAAAGATGGAACATGTCCAGAGAAAGCTGGAATATGTCCAGAAAAAGCAAGCCAAACCCTATGAAGAATGGCTGAGGGAGCTGGATACAGTATGCTTAGCTTGGAGAAAAGAAGGCTTTGAGGGGATGTGATAACCACGTTTAGATATTGTAAAGGATATCCTCTTGAGGAAGGGGTAAGACTGTTTTTTGCTGCTCTGGAGACTGAGACATAAAGCAATGGAGGCCAACTGCAGGAAAAATATCCCATTCCAACATTAGTAAGAACTTTCTGATAGTAAGAGCTGCTCTGCAGTGGAATATGCTCCTTTGGAGTGTGATGGAGTCTTCTGGAGACTTTTAAGCAGAGGTTGCATGGCCATCTGTCAGGAGCACTTGGACTGGGTGTTCCCAGATGCCAGGGAATTGGAGTGGATGGTCTTTGTGGTCTTTTCGAACTCTGTGATTATATGAAAGAGATTTGCAGGAAAATATTAACAGTTTTGATTTTTTTATATATTTTTACCATAAGACATAAAAGAAATGTTAATAGTCATGGTGGCAATGATGGTAGTCAATGCACACACAGACATACATATACACATGCACATACACACACTATACACAGTCTTGTTTAAAAAGTTAAAATAGTTACAGATAAAAGCCCACATTCTTAAAATGTACAAACATTTAAATATAATAAAATCTCATTATGATTATATGTTGAGTCATATATATTCTTTGGAAGCTTTTAAACAGAGGTTGGATGGCCATCTGTCAGGGGTGATTTGAATGCAATATTCCTGCTTCTTGGCAGGGGGTTGGATTGGATGGCCCATGAGGTCTCTTCCAACTCTTTGATTCTATGATTCTATGATTCCATATGAAAACATTTAAAATTGTAACAATAGAAATATCATAAGGAATAAAATGATAAGGATACATGCAACTGCTCAAACCATGATCCAGGTTGAAAGATAACTTTAAGGCCATTGTTCTTCTCTCTTATTATTCTCTATGATTACACTGGACTGGACTTCAAGTATAGGGCACCATCAAAAAGAGGACTCTCTTGTCATCTGTCAACCATTCAAAGAGAAGGCAATCCTTGTAAAATAGAGCAACTGATTTTGGAAAAAAATAGCTGGTTTCCAAACAACTGGTGAAACTAATTGTGGTATCATTTTCTTTTAAATACATGGACACATTATTGGAATTAACACCTCACAGAACTTAGTAGAAATTTCAGTGCCATTGAATTACCCATTTGTATGTGAAAGCTGGACAACAAAGAAAGCAGATAGGAAGAAAATCAACTCATTTGAAATGTGGTGCTGAGGGGCAATTCTATAGATTCCACAAACTGTCCTAGATGAAATCAAGTCTGAACCCTCCCTAGAAGCCAAGAAAACTAAAACAGTAATACTTCGGCCATGTCATGAGATGATATGACTTCCTAAAAAGACAATAATACTTGGTAAAGTACAATACAGTAGAGAAAGAGGAATGCCACATTACAGATGGACAGACTCAATCAAAGAAGACAAGGCCTCAGCAGGGTAGACTTGAGGTCTCTGATTCATAGGGTCATTGTAACTCAAAGTCACATTGGCAGCAGTTAACAGCAGCAAGAACTGTATCATCACATTTCAGTTAGATGCTTTGTTGACGATTCATGGCACTATTCTACACTGCAGCTGCAAAGGGTGTCATTAAAAAAGATTTATACTTCGAATTAAAAAGCACTGCAATTTAATGTTCTCTTCAAACACAAATATGAATTCACCCACTGTATTCTGCTTGAACATAAAGACATAAAAGAGGCATACTCAAGGGAATACCTTCTGTTCTCCCAAATTCACACTGGGGGATAATTTTATGAAAGTATCAAACAACGCTTTTGGCTGAATGATTAATCTTTATGTAAACTAGATTAATAAATCCTGACATTATTAACTTTTTTATTCTCCTATTGTTAAATGCAGTCTGAAATGTGTTGTATGTTATTACATTACTTCATAACCCCAATATCTGCAAAAGTACATCAAATGAAAAATAGAAGTAGATGTAGTTCAGATATTTTCAAAACAAGTACAACATCTTCTATTTTTCTTCCTTGCTAAACTCTTCCTATACATACATGCCATGAATAATAAAGAGTTCCCTGAGGCAAAAGTGGAAATGGTCATGAACTGTCTGTCCCATTCCTGAACTCAAGATGACACTATCAAAGACTTTACATCTCAGCTCTTTGGTGTATAGCAAAAATTATTCTATGGGTTCCCCTCCCTCTTTTCAGAGCTCTTGTTACTCTCTTTTAGAAGAAGAATAGGAAGCTTTTGTTCATCAAAACAGCTGATCTCATTTTTATCTTCTCAATATTTTCTCAAGGCAGAGCTCCACCAAACCAAACATTTTAAGAGCCAGCTCAGCAGGCAATTTCTTCAAATGTAGTCAGATTATGTCAGATTTCATTAGGAAGGTTCTACTCAGTTTAAGTGCTCTTGGAAGATGTACTTTAGAACATTAACAGCTATTCTTTCTTCAGTCCCTTCCTCAAGCCAATTTGGCTTGCAAGGTGGGAAGGTATGGCAGATCAACTCTTGAGGACTTCATCTTTTTGGCATAGTTTACCTATTTTAATACCTTTTTCTATTGGTTAAATTAGTCTTCTTTTTTCTCCAGTTATTCGCATTTTAGTTATTCATGTAGTTTTCCATCGTTTCTGTACACTCTAAAAGTCTCACTGACATGTGAATGCTTCAGTGACATATGCATGGGAGGGAGGATCCCAACCCAACAATTCTATGCTTATATGATTCTATTATTGTCTTGCCAATAGTAGTCTCAGTGGGTGGGAAAATGTAACTTTCATCAAAACTGTCAAATCCAGTATGATTTCTTGCAATTCTAGTAGGGTAGACAGAAAGATCCACCCTAAAGGAGAACTGCACAGCAGGGTTTTGTCAAAACTGTTTTCTGCTTCACTGCTCACTGGTGGTGGTGGACATCACACTGGAATGGATGTAGGAATTTCTATGATTACATAGCCCAGTCTACTTTCACACGAATGAAATTAAATAGAAAATAACATATAATGTTTCATTGAGTATGCATAACTGTTTGGATTTTTTATACACTGTGAGTGATTGTGTTAGAAATGGCAAGAGTTTTCAGAATGCCAGCACACTTGAAAAACTGCAGATGTTCTGCCATGAAGCAAGCAAGGTTAAGCTACTAATTTATTTATTTATTTATTTATTTATTTATTTATTTAGGGCTTTTATATACCATCCTATCTCAACCTCCACAGAGGGACTCAGGACGGCTAACAAATCGGCACCCCATGGTACCCACATAAAAACCATAGATACACAATTTAACGGCAATATAATAATAACAATGTAAGACAGTATAAAACAATATAAAACAGTATAAAAACAGCCATCTATCAGGTCTATTGAGAATGCACTTGCAAAAAACATTGACTTGGAACAACTATATTTTCATTTTTCAGTGAAAAGGTCCAGGAAAACAAAGCTTTGAACTAGTTTTATTGAACAGAATAGAAAAGTTGGTATTTTCATAAATGTAGAATATGCAAAATAATAACACTATTTTTCTAGTTTTTCTATTTTTCTATTTTTCTAGGTCTTGTGGGTCTTGTGAGAATGTAATTCTATTTGTTTTACTGTATATTATTCCTTATAGATTTTGCTTTTATGTGAAAGGTAATAATAATAATTAAAATATTTGTAACTCTCCTGCAAAGTCCAGAACTACAGGGGCAAGATTGGTGCCTGAGCACAGGAAAAGCTGAATGGCAGTATAAACGGCTTCAGCCGCATCCCAATTAGGAAGTGACACAAGTTTCCAATTAGGAGGTGACATAAGTGTTTTCACTGGCCTGAAATGAGGATAAGCACCACATTAATGTGCCTTTTAAAATAGTGAATGGACTAAATTTATTGTTTGACTGTCACAGAATCCACTCACCTCTGAACTAACTCATTTGGGCCATGTAGATAGGCCACCAAAAAGGTAAAGCTACCAAAAATTGATTTTCTGTTGGCTTGTATCCAATTTAGCATCTAAATTCCATTTCTACTCCCGACAGTATGAACACCACCTTGCTCTCTTCCAGCTAAATAGACACTGAATGGAAAAATGAATGGAAAAAGATCTGAGATTTCAAAGATACTTTGAATTCTCAAACACAGAATTAATTTTTATTACTATGTTTTTTCCCTTCCTATTCCCAGTAAACTCAAGATTACTGGGAATCTGCAGAAGCAGTGTCCAAAGCCACACTATAACATTGTCATTTTCATATAACATTTGAATAATCTTTGGTCATGAAAGATTTCATGCCTTTTTATCTAGTCTAATAAAAGTATCACAATATATATGTTGGATTTGGGCTGACTAAATATGCTTATTTGTCTGCACCTCACCTTGTATATCGGACTTACAAGCTAAAGAACATAAAAGAGAACTCTTCCAGATTCTATGTTTTGTTCAATCACAGGGTAAGATTTGTGTGCCCTTTTCCAGACTAGAGTAAGAAGTTGCATTACAGAGAATGAGAGGGAAAATCTTAAAAGCAGGAGCCATTGCCAATGAAATCCTGTAATAGCTAAATTAGGGTCCTCAAGCTACCTATTTTGAGTTTAGTCCTATGTAATCAATTCACATTGATGTGGAATAGACCTCAAAATTTGTCACCTCTGTGAGGATAAAAATAGCACATTTAACAATCTGTGAAGTGTATTGGTATTCAGTCTAATTGAAATGGTTCTTCAAGAAGAAATTAACTACAACTCCACCTTAATCTATAAACCTTGAGCTCCTCTTTTTGCTCACATGAATGGTGATGTGATAATACTGAAACATCAAAATAGTCCATGAAATGAAAAAGTAGAGACATTGTGAGGCTGTCATTTAAAATTATTGCAGCTCTTTGGTTCATTGAAGCACATTCATCATGGGGGTGGGGGGAGGATACATTTTCCATTTTATATTTCTAATCTCTTCATGCATTCATTTGTATATTTTTGTTATTCTGTTCTGTTGAAAATGTCCTGGTGGATTTGCAATTTTTAGAAGTCACAGGAATACCTACAGATATGGATATAGCCAAATCTTGCACTCCACAATTAATAGTGAACACTTGCACCCAGATTAGAAAAAAGAAGTGAAAAGTAATAGTTATTGATCTCTTAAAAGGTTTAATCATCCTCAGAGGTAGTGAGGTCTGTTGGAAGTAGGAAAAATGGGTTTATATATCTGTGGAATGACCAGGGTGAGACAAAGGACTTTTGTTTGCTGGGGCTAGCTGTGAATGTTTCAGCTGATCACCTTGATCAGCATTCAATGGCTTAGAAGTGCCCGGGGGGGGGGGGGAATCACTCTCAACAAGGGATTTCCCCCCGGGCACTTCTAAGCCATTGAATGCTGATCAAGGTGATCAGCTGAAACATTCACAGCTAGCCCCAGCAAACAAAAGTCCTTTGTCTCACCCTGGTCATTCCACAGATATATAAACCCATTTTTCCTACTTCCAACAGACCTCATTACCTCTGAGGATGCTTGCCATAGATGCAGGTGAAACGTCAGGAGAAAAATTGCCTCCAGAACATGGCCATATAGCCCGGAAAAACCTACAACAACCCATTTTAAACATTGTTTATACAGTTGCGGGGGTGGGGTGCAGATGTCTGAAAGCAGTGAATTTCTGGAGAAATGTAGAAAAGTGAAAAGTTAGAGACAAAAAATAAAGTTAATTGAGTCTTGCCTGAAGAACAGATTAGCAGAGAGGAGTGAACAAGATGACAACTTGACCAAAACTGGGGAATGTTCAGTCCCCCCAAATGTGCATTCCTCCTGATGTGGCTCTTACCAATTCTACTGGCTAAACCTGATGAGAAGCAAACCAACAGCATGAGGAGGGGCATATACCACCCCCTAGTCCTGAACTTTAAAAAAAAGAACTGAGGATCAAAGCATAAAGACTCATAAAAGGAAGCATTACTTGCTTAAACACAATCAAATAGAAGAGAATTAAGAAAAAGAAACCAAACTGGTTCACTGAGTTGAATGGAGAAGAAAAATACATAGCCAGTGTACTATTAATCACAATAAGAATACAGCATTCTGTAGTGGATTGAGAACTGGAAAATGGCTCTTGAGACCGGAGTTTGAATCCCTGCTAAGTCATGGGTGTCCATGAGCAAATCACACCCTCCCAACCTCAGTGGAAGACAAAAACAGCCCCCACTGAATAAATATTGCCAAGAGAGTCCTGTAATAAGTTCATCTTATGGTCACCATAACTTGGAAAAGACTTGAAGGCACACAGCAACAAGGCAACAAGAATGACCGGTATCTTTATGATATAAGTAGATAAAAACAGAACTGATTTTATATTCAGGGAGATCAAGAAAGAGAATAGCTAAAGGAGACTATAGACTCTTTGAGAATGGAGAGCAAAGAAAGGTGTGAGATTATTTGGAAACAACTAATTAAAATAATTGACAAAGCATTAACCTTTGCGGAGCCCATGGTTATTGCTTTTATTTTTTTGGACTAAGTAGCTTCAAGAAAACTTTTCATAGCCAGAAAGATCTTTACTTAACATTGAAATACATTAATTTCAGGCACATAGTGAACATATATAGTACTTAAGACACAGAAAGATGGATTTGATTTAGTCATATTATGAAATCCAAACCGACTGAAAACCTATCTAGCATTGGAATACCTTCCTAGTGGGTCCCTTAATATAATTGTTTTATAACAACTGCCAAAATTCTTGTAACAGCCTTGTAAAACTATTACTTTGAGAAAATACAGCAAAGGTGATTGGCAAGTGAAAATAAGTTCTTAAAGGGAGGGAAATCCATTTTAGGTAACATGGTGCCAAACACTAGCTGCTTCAGAAAAATTAAGGTATTTTATCATGAAAAGTTCAATTATTTAAAATCTCATATAATATATATATAGTGTAGCAAAAGTTATATTACTTCCCCATCCTGTATTATAATGTCTGAAAATGAGGTGTCATTATTGACTCAGAACATTTTAATGTTCATTAATGCTACACTATATAGTTGGCTACATGCATTGTATTTCTTTGGGACCCTAATCTTGTAACCATGGGCCACCTCCCAAACATACTTTCATTTTTCTTAAACATAAAGATGCTGAAGTTACTTGTTACTTAAATAAAGATGCTGAAATTATTTGTAGTGACAAAAAGAACCATGAAAAAGCAATACAATATTTAAAATGAAGGAAAATTTTAAGCAACGTAAACATACCAGTATTTCAATGGGAAATGTGGGCCTGCTTTTGACTGATGAGATAGTCAAGCTAATTGCTGCTGTTGCTGCTGCTGCTGCTGCTGTTGTTGTTGTATGCCTTCAAGTCTTTTCCAATGGTGACCCTAAGTCTAAAGTTTAGGATAGGGACTGCATAAATAACACTGGAGAGCTGCATCCAGCCCATAGGCCTTAGTTTGGGGACCCCTGCTCTAGAGGCTCAAGGCTGGTTTAAGACTGTAAGAAATGTATTATGTCATGTCTAGACCTCTGAGCAGTAATCTACCATCAAAGCAACTCCAGTGGGAAGATGGCATCTACTGGACTGGATTAGACCTTCCAATGAAGGAGTGAGATCCTTTAACCCTCACAATGTTTTATTGCATGGCATGTCTCAACAGCTCCAGATGGCATAGCAAATGATAAAGAATGTTGGGAGCTGCAGTCCAAAGGCATCTGGAAAGTTATGTGATTGTTCCCCTTCCCCTAAAGGGACAGAAGAGAAATCCTGATCCCTTTTTCAGATATAATCAGGACAACTGACAGTAAACAACATCATTTTAAAATATTTTTCAAGGAGTACCATGCTGAAAATTTATTTCCATTTTTTCCGGTCATTTGAAGAAGATAATAGTAGAAACTTAGAGTACACACTCTGGAACATCACAAAAAGGTACCACTTAAATATAATTCTATTTTCTCAAAATTACATAACCATTATTTGGACTTCCTTTGGACATTTATTTTAGCTGATTGAAAAAGCTATTTTTAAAAAAATGAACCGATCTGTTCATTTTTACCAATTTTTACCATTTTATCCCAGTCAATGCTAAAAATTATAACCAAAAAGTGTGTGTGTATATAGGGGGACATAGGGGGAAGAAGAAATAGTACATTCTCATTAGTATGAACTTGTATCTCATTCATTTATTTATTTGCCATATTTGTACACCACCCTTCTCTACCCCAAAAAGAGGACTCAAGGCGGCTTACAATGGCACAACATTGTGCCTCAACACAGTCACAATTTGAGAGAACTTGTGTGTGTTTTTTCAATTAGAGGAAAAAAGAAATGTTTTCTGCCCAGAAAATCCCATTTTATTTACAGAAAATTCTTTTTTTGTGCAAATTTTGTGCAGGATAAGAATTGTGAATGCACTTTTAAAACTTTGTGGTTTTCTGTGAATTCTTGCAGCATGAAGAAAAATGTTAAAATCGATAGTTGCTTCCCTAAAGAAGAAACTTAATGAAAAATTTCATAAAATATATGGTATCTTAACAACATGAGAGGTTCTAAGGACATTAAAAAACTTACTTTAAAGCATGTGGTGCTAGCGGGTAATGGTGTTTGTCTGTAATGAATATTTTTACCTATTGATTTTTCTTGTTGCCTCTGGTAAACTGAAATAAGCAATATTTACATAGTTGTTGCTATTTTGTAGAAGCTGAAATGCTTTTGTAAAATATTTTGAGGTGGATTTTAAAATAAAATCACTAGTTCCCAACTTCTTTTAGATTGATCTTATTTTTAAAAGAAATGTAAAAAGAATGAGTAATTGAGTGATGGAAGGGATAACAGAAATTATTGTTGTTTTTGGAATTTTTTGTGGGTTTTTTTTTATAACAGGAATGAACTACTTTTTTCATGCTTGGTAGCACAGTACATAACTCAGTTTTTCAAAGTAGTTGTCAAGTATGTAAATATTTTCAAAGTGATACTTATCTACTGAACTGTTTTCCATGATCAGTCAAGCATCCTCAAGCTTGGTACCTCTACTTCTGTAGGAAGTAGAGGTACGAGCTCTCATCACTATTTCACTTAGCTGAGATGAAAACAGAAGATTTCTTGGCAATGGAAAGTAATTAGTTTAGCTATATTGGAAACTGACCAGGATCTAGGTTCATTCATAAAAGTGAAAGTGAGAAATAGCCCCTTTACAACAGTCCAGGGAATAAATGTAGCCTCATTAGTTTTAAGACAGCACTGAATACATTTGAAGGACTTATGGTGTGATTAATTTTAATCTATTTTTAAAGAAATATAATGTAAAAGGTGGAAAGGAGTGTTTAACCTCTGAGTCTCTGATATTGTTTCCACACCATGAAGGTATCGGAGACAGTTATGTAGCTAGAGGTATTGGGCAAAACTATCTAATGCTAAATTTGGAGATGTGAGTGGCAATGAAAAGTCAGCTACAACTGGGTTGTGGTGAGTTTTCCGGACCGTGTGGCCATGTTTTGCCCACATCTATGGCATATTATTTGAGAACACAGAAATGCTGGACCACTCTAACAGCTACCACGTCAGACTACACATAGAAGCCATTGAAATCCACAAGCATGTGAACAATTTCAACACAAAGGAGGAAACCATGAAAATGAACAAAATCTAACTACCAGTGTGGAAAAAAAACCCTAAAATAAAAACAGTAAAGAAAGAACAATGGTAAAAAAAAGAGGGAATTCCAGACAAGAAACAATCAGGACCAGCTAATCACCTCCCAACAAAAGATTCCCCCAGGCAGGAA
Organism: Anolis sagrei; assembly: GCF_037176765.1. Lineage (NCBI taxonomy): Eukaryota > Metazoa > Chordata > Lepidosauria > Squamata > Anolidae > Anolis > Anolis sagrei. The sequence goes on from NC_090025.1 coordinate 150,615,388, forward strand.
GCAGCCAAACCTTAAAGCTGCAAGGATTTTCAATGCTAATCAAGGTGATCCATTGCATCATTCAGACGTGCCACAAAAAGACAAGAGTTCCTTCTCCCACCCTGGACATTCTACATATATATATATATATATATATATATATATATATATATACCCCACTTGCCTTGTTTCCAACAAACCTCACAACACCTGAGGATGCCATAGAGATGGGCAAAAGGACAGGAGAGAATGCTTCTGGAATATGGCCACAAAGCCTGGAAAACTCACAGCAACCCAGTGAATCTGGCCATGAAAGCCTGTGACAGTACATTCAACTATAACTGCTAAGTCAATGCTTCTTTACCCACAGACACCACTGAAATTTGGGAAATGCAATGCATCAGCCCATTTCAGTTTGTAATATCCTATAATATTTATTCTTATATACTGGATTGTTTTTCTTTGCTTTGGCTAATGTGACAAAATACTGAGTGTAAAGGATTTTATGAAATTGTGACTTAGTTATTTTGAAGTGCCTAGAATAGGGATGAATAATTAGAAATATTCAAAAGGAAAAAATGTGTTTCTTAAATGCCAGGAAAACAGATGAGGAGAATCCTAGACAACAAAGAATCATGACCATTCAGAAATTATTCTATGCAAAACTCACATACAGGTATGTGTGTGTAAAACTGTATTTCCTGTACAAGAAACAGCATTTTCTGCACATAAAATCACATTTTTGTGAATAGAAAATGCTTTCCTGTAAAGAAAAGGCTCTTTCCTACACAAAACAATCATAGGTGAATTTTGTGCACAATAATAAAAGTATTCTAAAACTATGTATTTCACAGCAAGAATTCCTAAAATTATTAATTGCTCTCTTTCAGAACAACTAATTGCTCCCCTAGTTCACAAGTCAGTGTTTCTGTAGGAACTTCTGCAGATAAAATCTCAGTCCTCTATTGCTTTCAATGTTTTTCCTCAAACAGCAATAGTACAAAGGTTGCTGGAGAGCTTGAGACTGCACGTTAATTCTATTCCTCTAAACCAGGAATGAGTGATATATGACCCCGCAGGCATTGTCAAACTGCAGCTCCCATCTGGCTAAGTAGGAAGGCAGAAAGTGAAAAACAATCAATGAACACAAAGTTATTGTATAAAACAGGCTACACAAATACATCAAGTCTGCCAACATTGCCTACAATATGCCAATTGTGATCCAGGGCATATGACTATGTTGTTGTTGTTGTTGTTGTTAATTTCTGTCAAGTCAACCATAACTAAGATGACCAGAAAATACTCCCAAATTCAAACAATGTCTGGTACTTTTTCTGGTAAAATAAATGCACCCAAATACATATTATTACATCACTGTGAATTTCGTGAATCGTTGCACATGCACACATTTTACATGTATACCAAAGTTTCATAGAAAGTTTGGATTATTTGGAACACCTAACAACCAAATCTTGGCGGTAGGGGAGGTCAAGTATTTGTAATGGCCATCACAGACTGTGGTTATTCTGTAAAGGTATCTTTTATTTTTATACAGCGTACTTCTAATAGTATAATAAATATACCTAGTTATTACTGCCTGAAAGGTTCTTTCTTTAGAGAAAAATAATAGTCCAATGTGCGGTCATGTTTTAACTAAACAATTGCTCTTTCAGCAGTTCCATGCCTCCTTAACCATTATGGTGTCACTATTATTGCAGAGTGAAGAATTCTTCCTTATGAATTGGCACTGCATTTTTCAAGCCCTATGAGTTTTCCCATGGAAACCTGTTACACAGTTACATACTTCACTAATCTGAGACTTCCCCAGTGTGTGTAGCTGTATTATTCAATTACAGCAAAAATGTGATAGTGTCTGCATTCTATATTCAAATATTAACAGTAATAACAACAATATGCAAACCCAGAAAAGTTTAATGTTCTTTGTAGACAAAAGCAGGGGACATTCCCTGCAAAAATAACTCAGTATGGTTCACCTCCACCCCTTGAAAGCACAAGCCTGTAGCTTGATTGACAGGGCTTTTGCTTTTGAACACTCTTGCAGTTTCTCTGGAAACAGTTGCCAGTCTCTAATGTCATGGGAGCAACAGACAAACATTTGTACAAAGTCGTATCTAAAGGTCATGGTGTGGACTTCCATGGCTTCATTATTCAAACATGCTGTTAGTAACAAGCCCCAGAAGCCCCCTTGACAGAATGTTTTGCATTTTGAAAGTCACCATTGTAAGCCTGAAAAGATCATCCCTAGGAGATCTTTTTTCTGTCCCGAGAGACTAAGAGAAGAAAAAGGAAGACAGAGAGTAGTGGAAATGTGTGTGTATGAGAGAGATATACGAAGTCTGAGTAAATCAGTTAGAAAAGAATGAGATGTGAAGAGAACAAACAGCAAATGATACCACAGTGACCTGCAAACTCTGCTTCATGTAACCTAAACCTGTCATAGTTTGACATCTAGTCAGGAGTGAGTGACACCTTGGGAGGAAGTCACCACTGTGCCATTCAAAACAGATGGTCTGGTATTCACCATGTGGAAAGGCTGATACAGCACTTGTTCCATGGGATTTGATGTAATCCTGTAATTTAATCTTCGTATTAAAACATTGATGTGTGTTGACTTAATTCTGCTTGGTTCTCTTTCTCAAATAGCTCTTTTAATTATTGCTGCTAGTACTAGTGCTCTTGCTCTTCTTGTTGTTGCTGCTGCTGCTGCTGCTCCTCTTCCTCCTCTCCTTCTCTCCCTGGTGAATCTAGATTGTAGAATTTGTGCACATTAACTGAGGCTTCATCTACACTACCACTTTGGTCAATGTGAAGTTGGATCAGCCTGTGGGCAACTACGAAACACATAGGGGCAGATGGGTTTAACATGGGGAAGGGCACTTCATGTGGCTTTTAGCCTAGGTTAACCTAACTGAAGCAGAATTCAGGTTCTCTCCTGAGTTAGGGCCTGTCCAGATTACTGCAGCCAGTTTCATGCTGAACCAGCTGCATCTGTTCAGACAGCCATGCCACACTTGCAGAGCTCAGACACAGAGGAGAATGCTTCCCCTCTCTTCCTTCATGAATCACACAACATGGAAGAAGGAAGGATGGCCCTGAGCATCATGTAGGTAGTGGTGTCACTCCTGCAGCCAGGAGCAACACAGGGGAGGAGGTAGGTGGTTGGCCCCTGCCAATGATGTCAGTTCCAGTGTACTTTTTTGTGGCACAGTGCTATGAAACAAACCCACCTTACCATGGCACAGTGCTATGGAATCCTGGTATTTGTAGTTTGGTGAGGCACTAGCACTCTTTGTCAGACAAAGCTATAGTCCTTATAAACCTAAAACAATTCCATAGTATTGAACCATGGCAGTTAAAATGGTGTCAAATCACATTAATTATGTGATATAAAAATATTACCTTGGTCCTATTTGAGGTTTAAAATTGATAGGTTCTCTGTTTGATGGATTGGGTTACATTATTTATCATATTGATAAGATTTACATATCAGTTCACAAACATTGCTATTTGTCTTGGTTTCTGGAAAGATGTGATATTCACTAATTAATTATTAGTGGATAGTGGAATAGTGGAATAGTGGAATAGTGGATAGTGGATAGTGATGTAATTAATTATTAATATACTAGCATAGCAGGCTAAACTGCTGTGCTGCAAAAAATGTCCTGCTGACCAGAAGATTGGCAGTTCAAGCCTGGGTCGGGGTGAGCACCCGCTGTTAGCCCCAGCTCACTACCCCATCTAACAGGTCGAAAGCAGAAATGTTAGTAGATAAAATAGATACTACTTTTAGTGGGGAGATAATAAAGAGGCACCCTTAAGGACACTGATCAGAAGAAAGCACCTCGGCATGGAAGGTGGAGCAACGGCACCCCCTCCCCCCGGGGCCAGAGTCGAGTACAGCCTCCAAGATGCCGGAAATAGAATGGAAAAAACTGCCTTTACCTCTGTTAGTGTTGTCTGTCCTTGTTAATTGTATAATTGACATTGAATCTTTGCTGTGTATGTGTTCTGAAAGTTGCTCTAAGTCCCCTTCAGGGTGAGAAGGTAGAGTATAAATACTGTAAATAGATAAATAAATAATAGTGGGGTGGAAGTGGATCTTGAGTTTCTATATCAGGGAAAAGGCAGGATATAAATGAAGTAAATAATAAATAAATACATTGAGTTTGTGGGTATTAGCTTTGTACTCTTCATTTACTTGATTTATGTTCTAGTCTCTAATTCATTTTGTAGCTTGGTGAAGAGCATTACATCTTGCCTTTATTTTTGCTTTTACTGTCACACATTTCTTCACACAAATCTCTTCTTGCCTCCAGAGACCATTCCAAAGTTAAACAAAAAAGTTGCACCTGGGAATTACTTTTACAGATGTGGTTAATCTATGGAAGATGCAATTGAGAAGCCAGCTGTGTTTCACACCACTTTCCTTTTATCGTCATTATCCACTCTTTCCCCCCTGTATATCCATGTTACCATTTAAGAGCAAGTGTGAAAACAGGCTACATGACGGCATGAAGCCATCTTAGAGCTATTCATACCACAGTATGATTAATGGTTACATTTCATTTCTTCCCTGTATTGAACGTCATCAGAATCACAGAACTGTTCCTCATTTAAAACACTAAAATAAAACAAGGAGAAAAGTAGAATTGGTAATGTGGCTGTGAGTTAGGGTCACTGGCTTGACCAGTTTCAAAATTTGCCAAGAGATAAATTTATCATTTTGTAACATGAATATATATAATCATGCTTGCATTTATGTGTACTTCTTGCTACTCCCCCCCCCCCCAAAAACTTATGTAAAAATGCATCCCTTATTCCCAGATATTGGGTTCACACATTCTAAAATTCCCTGGCTATGTGAAGAGTAGAAATTGTTTGGGACCTATAGCCTATTCTTAAAATACACAGCAACTACAAACCATAATATTTTTATTGCCCAGAAATTCGGTGAATTTTAACAGATTGTGAGTTTTGGCCTAGATCAGGGGTCCTTACACTACACAGCTAAAGAATTATTCCACCTCAGCTGTCATGACTCCAACCATGACTTCCTGGGATTTGTTATTTAGAAATCTCAACCACAGAGCTTTACTTAATTCAAGCTACAAGTTTCAGGATTCCATAAGAAGCAGCCATGACAGCATAATCCTAAATATTTTTACTGACAAGCAAATTCCACTGGATTCTATATAAGTTCACTTGAAGTAGGCATACAGCTGCAGATAATTGGCATTTTGTGGTTTTAGGCACAATTCAAAATGTTGGTTTTGATAGGTATTATATGACTTCAGTCCAATGTATTTGAAGAACCACAATATCCATGAGTTGGAGCAGGTTCCAAAATCTTTGAAGTAGACTTCTCAATTCAGATTTTTTTTTGTGAAAGGAGTACCTTCTCCATGATTGTTCCAAGGCTGTCCCTGTTGTCCTTTTGCCAGAAAATAAAAATGCTTTTCTACTAAAGCATACTTTTTGAAACTAAGTAAATACTGAGGTAGAAGCACTGCAGTGAGTGTGTCATTTTTTTTTCTTTTTTATAATTTTATTTATTTTAATTCCATGTGTATTTCAACATGATGAATGTGTTGACTTATGTTTCAATACCATAACATAACACCAGATTTTGAACTCACATTTTCTTTCAATCAAATTCCTAATCTAACTGTTTTGGCTCTCAGTACTGAAGAAATGGTAGATGACTAAACCAACAAATAAACAAGTGGAACATGATTACTCAGTAGATGTAGATATTCTTTTTCATTTTGACTCAAAGGTCAGTGTTTCATAATATTCTTCAATAAAAAACTGTATATTGATTTAAATAGGTTTTCATATACCAGAAATCAGGTAAAAATATTAAATAAACCCTTTAGATACTGATTTACACCTAATGCTTATTGTTTCATATTTCTCCAGTGAAATATTACTGATCTTTTTCTTAGTTATTTTCCTAGCATTTATGAACAATGTGTTATGTTTGCTGTCCCACTGAGGTTACTATTGTAGTAGAGCATGTAAGTAATGCTGCAAGCAGTAGTATGGGTGCCAGAAGGGGGAAAAGGATTACATGTGAGCCAGAGTCTGATGAGGAACAACAGAGGAAAAGGATTCAGGATATACTTATGGCACCTACAGATGAGGAATCATTTGAGGGTTTCACTGGGGATTATGGGTCACAGAGTGGGGAAAACGGAGATGACACTGTGGACTGGACTAAGGTAAAGGAAGTGCAAACTATTTGTGCGGAGCCAACATCCAGTGATACATTTATGGGATTCTCTGGGAGTGAAGTCTGGCAATCAGGGAATACAACTGAGTCTTGGGGGGATCTAAGTCTTGACAGGACATGGAGAAGATGGAGGTATGGGTGTAGGACTTCACGTGAAGAGTTGGGAGCAGCTGCAAGGGATGATTATGGGGCGGTGGTCAGTTCATCTTCTGATGATGATGATGTGTAATAAAAGTGGGTTCTGAAATGGGGAATCTTTGCAGAAGGCAAGGTGTTGATATACGTTTGTGCATTGGATACTGTCTGGACTTGTCGCTGCCTGTTCCGTGTCTGGCATTGGGTTTAGGATCTGCAGGTTGCTGCTCCTGTTCGTGTGTGCTTTCGACTCGGCTTGGATTCTTGTGAGTGTGGATTTCCCCCTTCCTTGACCTTGGACCGGCTTGACTACAATGCTGCTTCTGTGGATTTTGGAACTTCACTACTTTGGATTCTGCTTGCTATGACCCTCAACTTCGCATGACTATGCTTTCTTCACTGTGGCTTCTCTGTTTTGTTAACAATTTGCATGCTGTGCTTTTTGTGACTTTGGAGTACTGTGTTTAATTCGGTTCTTTTTTCCGGATAATCCGGATTATACTTTGGGTTACCCTTTTGAACCAGGACTGGTTTTACCTTTGAGTTTTGACCAGAGGCATTGAGTTAAATGTCTTTGAGTCTTTTACTTTGCTTTAATAAACTCTGTTTTTGTAACTAATTCTGAGTCTGGCCCTTTAAGGCATCTGTGTTCCGACAGTTACCTTAAATCCATGGAATAATTTTGGAGCTTTACCTACAATTTTCACACTGCAAAGTAGAAAACCCTTCCCATGGCCTACAATCATAGTCTGCTATTAAGTTTATTACCAGATTTGTACGTGCTGCTGTTTATTTTGCATTACTTCCTTTCTGTCATGAAGACTTGATCTGTAATATGTTTCACTTTTTAAAGGGGGGGGGGGATAATTCCTAGTCAAAGTTTCATCATAAAAAAAGGTTTAAATTTCACTCAGCCTGAATGACAGACAGTAAACTACCTTTCAATTACCTTGGGGTCAAACCACGAATTACAAATGAAAATGAAAATTACTTTTTACAATAAAAACATTATTTTACATTTTATGGAATGTAAGAAAGAGCAACATCTCTTTTTGCAGACTAGTTGCAACTTTGTTTTTTGACTTTTTATGGGCTTCATCTCACCAATTAGCACCCTTCTACACATACCTAAAATCCCAGAAGAAATTGTGATAAAAGGGGAGGGTAGCTAAATGATGTTTGGGGAAAATGTTGGTAGAATTGGGTTAACAGCTGAAAAGCACATGTTTAAAAGGTGTGCTTAAAACCCAATTCTGCCCCCCAAACGCATATCTTCACATGACTGTATATCTCTGCAGTCATGGAAAACACATGACTTCCTTCTGAGCCTCCTGTGTGGACTGCTCCAGCAAACATACACATTTTAAAAGTCTGAAACAGCTGATTGAGCTGTCAAAAATGGAGCCATGGACACATAGGAGGCTCAATCTAAACATAGTTGGAAAGCCATTAGAACTCTCTGCAACCATCCCTTTAATCTAATGTTTACAATATTAAACAGGGCTTGAATTTAGAATTGGGTGAAGAGAGAGAATAGGAAATCTGCTTGTGTGCACATTAAAGTCTCTGCATGAGCAAATATGAGGTCCAGCACATCTCAGAATTTTTTTAAAAAACATCCATCGGATGTCTCTTGTCCCCCCTCCATCTTATAGACTTGTTAAATCTGCTTTAAATGAAGGCATGAGGATGGTGGGGAAGCATTTCCTGGGATTGACAGGTCTGTGTGTGGACAAGCAAACCTTGATTTTATATAAAGAACACCACTTTACCTATGCTGCTGTCTAAAATGAGACTTGGAGTATAGAGTATAGTATCCATTGAGGATCTCAGAACTGAACTCCAGCAGATATGAAGGTCCCACCATACATTCCCCCCTTTAAAAGTTTCACACAAGGGTGATAAAAATAACATTTGTGTCATTCGTGCATGTGTGCCAACTATACGAAATAAATTATAGCGCAGGACACATTTAATTGGCATTTCCAACTAAAGGGATTAGGTTCCATGGAGACAGGGTGAAAGAGCTCAGCTGAAAAACTGCTTAGTTTGAGTAGGCAGCAATGATAGATGTACAAAATAGACTATACTGATGTATAGAAGAGAAACTTCCATTAGAAAATTAATCTGAAGTAGCACATGTGACATCAACCAGAGTATCTTAGTGTTACCATTCTGCTCTTTTGCTGTTAGCTCAAATCTGTAATTTTTCTGTAATTGTCATAGAGGCATTTTGCTACTACTAGCTTATCAGCCTATTAGTGACATTCTATCAGACAGCTATTGAAGCATGTAATATCTTCCAAGTATTTTTTCTCTCTCTCTTCCTCAGCCCCTTCCATTTTTTCATTCTTTCTCTCATTCACATTCACACACACACACACACACACACACACACACAGGATGTGGTATGATATGTCTCCATGCAAAACTCTATGCATTAATCAGAATCTCTCTCTCGTGCACACACATAGTGTGTGTGTGTGTGTGTGTGAAAGAGAGATATATATATTCTGATTAATGCATAGAGTTTTGCATGGAGACATATCATACCACATGCTCATGAAATGTAATACTGTAAAGTCTGACCTTTTATGCACCTTTATAAATGCTAATGACTGGACCCAGGTATCAGCCTAAAGATACAGAATCATGTGCAAATAAATTGCTCTTTTTGACTTCTGTGAAACTGTGTGAGAAAATAAATCAGTGTGAGCCCACCCTGGTTAAACAATGATTTGCCAACCATACTTAAAAATTCAATACATTCTAGGTTTGGGAATGTATTATTTCCAAACCTAGGACATTATTGGAACATTATTCTGTATTTACAGATTTTACGCTGAACATAGGAGAAAAGCAATGCTTGGATCAAAAAAAATATTCTCCCTAAAAACATACAGATAAATCCTATAGTTATCCATCCTCAAATATACGTGGGTGTCTGGTCAAATTATTATTTATCAAGTGCAAATAAATAATTGACTTAGGTGTTAATTGTGTATTTGTTTTGGAATCAATAAAAAAGAGGTTCATTAATGAACTTACAATTTATCAGTGTAATTTGCTTTTTTGGAACTTCTTTGTAAATTAATCCAGCTCCTATTCAACTGCTTAAGCACTTCCATGTAAGAAATATTTAACACACATCATCCACATGTAGATTTTTGCTGACCACTTACTGATATGTGGGTCATGTAGCTCTACAATCCAGAAGTTGGGCTGCAACTCCCAGTTGTGGTTCTGCAACTTTCAGCATTATTCAACATTGACTGTACAACCTAGGAGTTATGGGAACTGCAGTCCAGCAACTTCATAAAGGCCATATGATTCCCATACCTGTTCCAATATATCATACCCTGCACTGTTGTTTGGGATGTTTAAAAAAAAACGTGATAAAGAGAGGAAGCTTTTGTGGTTGAGCAAATGTCTTAAAATCATGGAATCCTAGAATAATAGGGTTGGAAGAGCCCACATGGGGTATCTAGTCCAATTCCCTGCCATGCAGGAAAAGCACAATCAAAGTACAATCAAAAGAATTTTGCAAGCTGCCCTGGGTCCTGGACTGGAAGAGAACTAGGATAATGAATGGATGTATCTCACATGTCTTTCTCTGCATGTACCTCACATTTCTTTCTCAGCCAACCACAGGCTTCAATACTGGGTTCAGGAATTCCCTTCCAAGGAATGTCAGAAGGGCCTCCTCCTTGTGATCCTTCCCACAAAAAGTCAAAGTTCTTTTATTCAAATGGGCTTTTAAAATTGAAATGGGATAGTGGATGCTGAATTGTTTTTGGCAGCTTTTTTTGTTTATTTTATAATTGAATTGTAATAGATTAAAATAATTGATTAATTCTCTTTAATTTTTACCTTAAATTTGTAGCTGTACCACTTTTTATGTTGTTAGATACTTTGTGTCCCAAACTGTCCCTCAAAAGCCTTGGTTTCTAGATGTTTTATCATCTTGATCATTTTTCTCTAGGCATCTTCCAGATTGCTGGCACCCTTCTCAAACTATCATACCTAGAGCTGGACACAATATTCCAGTTTTGGGCACACTTCCATCAACTTCAGCAGGATACTTACTCATGATGGTGAGAGGTGTAGACAAACAACACCTGGAGGGCCACATTTTGTACACACCTCTTGTATAGCTCACATTTTAGAGTTCAAGAACTTTGCAGCTACCCCATATGGAAGATTCCAGTGCTGACTCTGTCTTGCAAACCTCCCCATAATGCAACTGGCTGAAGATCAGAAAAAGCATGTATTCATTTACCAGAGTTCCATAATGAAAATATCTACCAGCTGGATGAAAAATGATGAAAGACAGGCTAGCTTTTGAAACAAAACATGTTTAAAATTCTGTCATTAGAAGGTTCATGCAAAAGAAGCTCGTGTTAAATCATACTTGTGGCTGAAATTGTTTTATCAGTATGAAGGAAAGTGAATCTTCTGGAGAAGTATTATGCATGGCATTGGATGAAAGAGAGTTATGTAGTCAAAACTAGATTAGTCCAGTTCTAGAATGTTAGTACAGAGATCTAAATAAAACTTTGAAATTTTTCAGTGCTTTGTCAGACATCTGGTCTTTAGGCAGGAATTATCCAGGTGCAATTTGAGGGCAAAGTCTTGGCTCGATCAAAAGACAATTTTTTTATGTCCAGTTATAGGATTTCAGGATGATGAGCTCATTTGGGCAGAAAAAAATTGCCATTTTCTTCTGCAAGGAAATTATTAAAATGCACCTTTTTATTATGATTATTTCACTCTTATTCTGTATGTATAATTGCATGTATGTATAATTGTATAATTGTACAGAATGTATAATTCTGTATGTATAATTGCACTAAAGATAGACATTCTGGGGGTCAGCGAACTGAAATGGACTGGAATGGGCCACTTCACATCAGATGACCACCAGATCTACTACTGCGGACAAGAGGAACATCGAAGAAATGGAGTAGCCTTCATAATTAATAAGAAATTCGCTAAAGCGGTGCTTGGATACAACCCAAAAAATGACAGAATGATCTCAATTCGAGTGCAAGGAAAGCCTTTCAACATCACAGTGATCCAAATATACGCCCCAACCACAGCTGCTGAAGAAGCAGAAGTAGATCAGTTCTATGAGGATCTGCAGGACCTACTGGATAATACACCAAAAAGAGACATTATTTTCATTACAGGAGACTGGAATGCCAAGGTGGGAAGTCAAATGACAACTGGGATCACAGGCAAGCATGGTCTGGGAGAACAAAATGAAGCGGGATGCAGGCTGATAGAATTCTGCCAGGAAAACTCGCTGTGTATAACGAATACTCTCTTCCAACAACCTAAAAGACGGCTTTATACATGGACCTCACCAGATGGTCAACACCGAAATCAGATTGACTACATCCTTTGCAGCCAAAGGTGGCGGACATCCATCCAGTCGGTGAAAACAAGACCTGGGGCTGACTGTAGCTCAGATCACGAACTTCTTATTGCCCAATTTAGAATAAAACTAAAGAGATCAGGGAAAATACACAGACCAGTTAGATATGATCTCACTAACATTCCTAGCGAATATACAGTGGAAGTGAAGAACAGATTTGAAGGACTAGATTTAGTAAACAGAGTCCCAGAAGAACTATGGACAGAAGTCCGCGACATTGTTCAGGAGGCGGCAACAAAGTACGTCCCAAAGAAAAAGAAAACCAAGAAGGCAAAATGGTTGTCTGCTGAGACACTGGAAGTAGCCCAAGAAAGGAGGAAAGCAAAAGGAAACAGTGAAAAGGGGAGATATGCCCAGTTAAATGCGCAATTCCAGAGGTTAGCCAGAAGAGATAAGGAACTATTTTTAAACAAGCAATGCATGGAAGTGGAAGAAGACAACAGAATAGGAAGGACAAGAGACCTCTTCCAGAAAATTAGAAACATTGGAGGTAATTTTCAGGCAAAAATTGGTACGATAAGAAACAAAGATGGCAGGGACCTAACAGAAGCTGAAGAGATCAAGAGAAGGTGGCGAGACTATACAGAAGATCTGTATAGGAAGGATAACAATATCGAGGATAGCTTTGACGGTGTGGTGAATGAATTAGAACCAGACATCCTGAGGAGTGAGGTTGAATGGGCCTTAAGAAGCATTGCTAACAACAAGGCAGCAGGAGATGATGGGATCCCAGCTGAACTGTTTAAAATCTTAAAAGATGATGCTGTCAAGGTGATGCATGCCATTTGCCAGCAAATATGGAAAACACAAGAATGGCCATCAGACTGGAAAAAATCAACTTATATCCCCATACCAAAAAAGGGAAATGCGAAAGACTGCTCAAACTTCCGTACAGTGGCCCTTATTTCTCATGCCAGTAAGGTAATGCTCAAGATCCTGCAAGGAAGACTCCAGCAATACATGGAGCGAGAGTTGCCAGATGTTCAAGCTGGGTTTAGAAAAGGCAGAGGAACGAGAGACCAGATTGCCAATATCCGCTGGATAATGGAGAAAGGCAGGGAGTTTCAGAAAAACATCTACTTCTGCTTCATTGACTATTCTAAAGCCTTTGACTGTGTGGATCATAATAAATTGTGGCAAGTTCTTGGTGGGATGGGCATCCCAAGCCACCTTGTCTCTCTCCTGAGGAATCTGTACAAGGACCAAGTAGCAACAGTAAGAACTGACCACGGAACAACAGACTGGTTCAAGATTGGGAAAGGCGTACGGCAAGGCTGCATCCTCTCACCCAACCTTTTTAACTTGTATGCAGAACACATCATGCGATGTGCGGGGCTGGATGAATGCAAAGCTGGGGTGAAAATTGCTGGAAGAAACATTAACAACCTCAGATATGCAGATGACACCACTCTGATGGCCGAAAGCGAGGAGGAGCTGAGGAGCCTTCTAATCAAGGTGAAAGAAGAAAGCGCAAAAGCCGGGTTGCAGCTAAACGTTAAAAAAACCAAGATTATGGCAACAAGAATGATTGACAACTGGAAAATAGAGGGAGAAACCGTGGAGGCCGTGACAGACTTTGTATTTCTAGGTGCAAAGATTACTGCAGATGCAGACTGTAGCCAGGAAATCAGAAGACGCTTACTTCTTGGGAGGAGAGCAATGTCCAGTCTCGATAAAATAGTGAAGAGTAGAGACATCAGACTGGCAACAAAGATCCGCCTAGTCAAAGCCATGGTATTCCCTGTAGTCACCTACGGATGTGAGAGCTGGACCTTAGGGAAGGCTGAGCGAAGGAAGATAGATGCTTTTGAGCTGTGGTGTTGGAGGAAAGTTCTGAGAGTGCCTTGGACTGCGAGAAGATCCAACCAGTCCATCCTCCAGGAAATAAAGCCCGACTGCTCACTGGAGGGAAAGATACTAGAGACAAAGTTGAAGTACTTTGGCCACATCATGAGGAGACAGGAAAGCCTAGAGAAGACAATTATGCTGGGGAAAGTGGAAGGCAAAAGGAAGAGGGGCCGACCAAGGGCAAGATGGATGGATGGCATCCTTGAAGTGACTGGACTGACCTTGAGGGAGCTGGGGGTGGTAACGGCCGACAGGGAGCTCTGGCGTAGGCTGGTCCATGAGGTCACGAAGAATCGGAGACGACTGAACGAATGAACAACAACAATAATTGCATGCAGTTATCTTGCACACGTTAAAGAACATTTTCTGTACAAAAATACATATTTTTCTGTGGAGAACACTTGCTTCTTGTGCAAAAATGTTCTCTTTTGAGAAATTGGCCTTTTTATGTGGAAAAACTCTGCATTTTTCATGTCAAATTATGACGATTATACTATGTAACATGGTTTATGTTCTATGGTTTATAAATGCCATGGTTTATAAATGCCATTTCCTAATTGGTTCTATCATAAAACACAGAAATGATTTATTAAACTGCAAAAACTTTGTTTTGAAAGCTTAAAAATGCCATATTTTCATTAACAAAAATTACAAACTTTTGGGTTTCAGGTAATAGAAGATTAAAAAAACAAACAAAGTTTCTGGAGTATAACAACTATTTTCAAAGTAAGTACCACATAATTAAACAGGAAATAAACACTTTCAAATCAGGAATAGAAAAATTTTCAAATTGTGTTACATAGTGTTATTGCCTGCCTAGAATTCTTCTCAATAGGGTTTCATGATACTCAAGAAATCTGTTTTGTGGACTTTTTCATATATTTTTCAATATTTCTTTAATTATAATCTGGAATTATGGAAAAATATCCATTTTAGGATTAAAAATTCCTTAGAAGGAAAATAGACTAAAACTATTGTCAAAATGTTTGCCATAAGTAAAATTCAGGGCAAAACTGGGAAATGTTCACAGAAATTTCAAGGGATGCTGTATTCTTTAACAAGGGAGTAAATTCTACTTGCTTAAGCTATCATGGAGTTTACTTAGAGTGGAATGAAAGCAAATGTGGTAGTTTTTCCCCAGGGCAACCATCTGACGATTTATAGAGTCAAAATTGATTTGATAAGCCTAGCAAAATGTTCACAGTCTTGGAGTTGAACTCCATTTACCTTGGAGTTAATAGCACTGAATTTATTAGGCTTTTATCTGAACAGGTTTATTTACTTTATTTAGCTATTTACACATCCTGTGAATCTGAATTTGACCTCCAGCAAAAAAAAAATCACAAAAACTACTATCTTGATTGTCAAACAAAAGTGCACAAAATACATCACGCATGTTTTTGAAGCTCCACTGGCTTTTACAGCAGGACAAAAATGTTTTTAAATTATACAGAAGAAAAGTGATGGTGGTAGAGTTATAGATCTATATTTTGGTTTAGATGTTGTTTATATTGTTATGAGATTCCAGTGCAAGCAAAAGCCATACACCTGACTGGGCATGTGTAGAACTGGGTCAAGGGGCAATAAAGACATTGGCAATAAAATTTCAACTTCATTATCAACAGAAATGTAACTTCCCTTGAGACCCACGTTGTCCCTGTCCTGTGCAAAACAAACTGCTTCTTCCCTTTCCTTTTTTTCCCATCCCACTTTCCTCTTGCTCTTTTTTATATTTTGCCTGATGAAGAAGTCAGTGGAGCTTCAAGAGATTGCATGATTTATTTTAAAACATTACAGTTCACCAATAAAGGCATTGCTCCACTGTGAATTCTGGATTTGGTTGCATTTTGTTGAATGGCCAATGGGACTAGCCCTGAACATGTTTCCTGGACCTATCCTAATGACTCCTTTCTCTGTAAATCAGTTTAAAGGTCTCAATGCAACTGTAACTGTTCACTGTAATGGTAATACATGCCTTCTAGAGTCCTGTTAAGTCTGGTGCAATTTGTGGCTTGCACTTATAAAGTTCTTTTAAAACATCTGCCCAAAATGTTATTTCTCTTTATTCCATTTAGCTCCCCCCTCCCCACCGCCACCAAATATTTCTCAAGATTTTCTGACTGTTCCTCCTGCCCACCAATTACAAACAGTTGTCCGGCAACAGCTTGGCAATGAAGTTGTTGCAAACATGGCAAGATTATGTTACTATCTTGAAAATCTCTACTCTGTTGCTAAGTAACAATTTAGCATTTTATGACACTGGCCATACTATAACTTTAAAATGTTGCAATAAATTTCTCAGGTTACAATACAGGAAGGGTGAACTTGATATTTTTTGTCAGTGAACATCTGTCTATCAGCAGACTAGAGAAAGGAATTATTCTCTTCTTCTTTGAAAATTCCTATAGACCTCTACCCTTATTTATTAGTTTTTTAACCCTCTCAAGCATATTTTTGGTTTGAGGGAGGAAACCATGGAGAAGTTCTATTGTGTGAGTTGAAGAAGTGGAAACATCTCAGGCTTCTTTGCAATTCTTTACATCCTATCTTCAGGGTTTTTGTTTTTTTCTTTCCCTTGTTTTGTAGCAGATTAAGAGACTTTGCTATTTTTTTCCTGCATTAAAGTTTGTACCACTGCATGCCTTTTCCCCAATGTATGAATAATTATGCTGTGTTCCTGAAAGTTCCTGAGAGAGTATGACATGACCAAGGCCCCCAGGGGTTTTTGTGGCTGTGCAAGAATTTGAACCCTGGGATGGATCTATATCTGTCGTTTGTCACCACTTTAACTTCCTTAAGTCAATGGTATGGATTTGTGGTTTGATGAGGCACCAGGAACTACAATATCCACACTTCCATAACATTGAGACTTGTCAGTAAAGTGGCTCAAACTGCATTAATTCAACAGTAGTGATACACTGAGAGAGCCCCTGATGGTGCAGAACATTAAATCACTGAGCTGCTGAACTTGCTTACCAAAAGGTTGGCAATTTGAATCCAGGAAATGGGGTGAGCTTCCACTGTTAGCTCCAGCTTCTGCCAACCTAGTAGTTTGAAAACATGCAAATGTGGGTAGATCAATAGGTACTGCTCCAGCAAAAAGGTAACGGTGCTCCATGCAGTCATGCCAGCCACATGACATTGGAGGCATCTACACACAATGCCAGCTCTTTGGCTTAGAAATGGAGATAAGCACCATCCCCAGAGTTGGACACAGCTAGACTTAATGTCAACAGGAAGCCTTTATCTTTAGAGATGCACCTTTACAGTGTTAGTCTTAGGGTTCTAGACAACACTCAAACCAGTTTATCATGCTTCCTATGAGTGTGCTGCATATTTATATTCAGTTAACTAACATTTATCCATTTTAAACAAACAACTGATTTTCCCTAGAGTGTGTATTTGTATGTTTTCCCCTGTTGTATGCATTTTCAGCCATTCCACTTTTAAAAATCTATGCATTTATTTGTAGTGTTTTATTTTTCTAAAACACCTTTAAGCAGCTCAAGTGTGTGAATTCTTGTGGGGAGGTACATTCTTGAAATGAGTGTTGGGAGATATGCAAAGCCTATTCTTTTTCTGTCATCACATTCAGTGAATTTCTTCTCTATTTTGAGTGTGAGCAGAAATCCACTTGTGCAACATAGTGTCATCCTAGATTTCTAGGGCTTCTCTCCTTTCTAAACTAACATGAATCAAATTAAACTGAATCTGGCCTTCCCTAAAGGGTAAACCTCTGGCCTCTGATTTTCACTATTCTCCCATCCTAGAATCACTTATACTTCCCTCTCCTTGTTATTCGCCTACTCGCAATAGTTGGATCGTATTTCTTAACCCAAATTATACATGTTCAGGCCTTGGTGGTGGGGTTATGTGTTTGTAAAATGTTCACTGTTTTGTGTTTTGTCTATTCTGTAAGTTGTTATTGTATGTAAATAAAAAAATAAAAAAATATTTCTTAACCCTGTACTGTTGCTCTCCACAGCAATCCCTTGGTGGTCTGTTTAGGACATTTTTGCTGTAGTTCATCTTTTGAGTCATTAAGTGTTCTGCACAGATGTTGAACTGTAGGTGTTCCAGAATATTGCAAGCATGCATTGCATACAAAACAAATCTGCAGAACGTGTTAGATTTATAGATAGATGATAAATAGATATTCATGGACAATTCCTGTAGTTGCTACCACAGACAATGATAAACAGTAGGCATTGTGTTCTTCTGCCACCCAGTGGGTAGAAACAAGTCTTAGATTCACTATTTTCATACCCATGAAAACCTAATGAAGATTCAACTCAATGTCATATCATTATACTTTGCAGTATTCATGTGATATAGTACAGGGAAGGGCACAATGAATTTCTGGGTAATTTGCTCAAGGCTGTCTCCAAATATTTAAACAACAGATTCAACAATATTATCTTCTCTCACCAACTGACTTTAATTATATTGCTGAAGTCAGCAAAAGTTGGAATGGAATGGATTTGCATTTAAAAGGCTGGGAGCCCCATTCATGTCATGTCAAGTGTAACTAACTCCAGCTAACATAGTGTGTGTGTGTGTGTGTGCGTAGGATAGCATAGCGTACCATAGCATAGCATAGCATAGCATAGGGAAAAGTCAATAGCCTTGTGCTGTTTCTTTTGCTGTCTGAGCCCGTTCAGAAGATTTCACCTTACTTTCTGTTTCTGTGATAATTAGATTTTGAAAAATTGGGCTTGTTGTGGAAACAAGGATTGGTGAGAAAGCATCAGAGAAGATACCCTTTCCCTAGGAAACTCTTTCAGGAGTGAATTTCTCTTCCTAAGGGTAGATTTCTCTCACTTCCTGTTGTCTCACCACCATTCTTAACTATGAGTCATTTGTAAGTCAGATGTTTGTAACTTGGAGATAGCGCGCGCGCGTGTGTGTGTGTATACTTTTAAAACTCTCAAGTGTGTTGCATTCAAATCATGATTAGTGTGTTTTCACTGTACATCAGTGGATTTTTTAAATTTTCCAATTCTCCTATGTTTCACAGAAAATCGTACAAATCTATTTTCCTGTACAATATCTGAAAAGAAACCCAAATATCTACTAGGTAGTAAGTGTCATTAGTAGTCAATAAAAATAAAGACACTCCTGAAAGCCTGCAGTCTTCCAAACGCTGATGTTATCGCTACAATGTTAGTTGCAATGTACTCCCACCCAGTAGAAGGAGTCTCTAGGGCAAAACATTTAATCACTTTCCAGTCCCCAAGGACTCCTGCCTTTATATTTCTACTTATCACAGAAATAGGTTTCTTATTAATTAAGAAGAAAGACAAAAATATAGTAACAGCAGGCAATACCAGAAATCAAACTACTCCAAATTCCACACTGTAAGACCAAATCAATCCATGAATACATCAAAATGGACAAATTGGGCTATTACATTACAGTCTTCTTTAAGACTAAAGCTTAGATTCAAATCCTCTGTGCCAAATATCTTAATTCTATTTACCCTATGCATAACATAAGAGAATAATGGTAAGCCTACCATGGTACATTTTTATGGAAGAACTTTCAATTATAATAATACATCTGTTCAATTATCTTTCTCTCTTTAAAAAAAATCCTGGAGGCTGTTTCTCTGCCCCTACTCCCTTCACTTTGTTTCTAGAGTTTGCAATCTATTGAAAGCTGCAACAGCTTTTCTGAATTAAAACATTTGAAATGTTTATATCAATATAATTTTAAAAGAAAGAAATTGGACCCATGCTACAATGTTATTGTTATTATTTTTCTTAAAGTTATACACCAGTATGTGGCTTTCCAGAGAACAACACCTACTGACTGAAGTTTATATTTGGAATCACTCTGGTGTGTCAGAAGAAAGTCCCGCTGATATCCCTGATTCAATGTTTTGTTTTTTCATGTCAGGAGTGACTTGAGAAACTGCAAGTCACTTCTGGTGTGAGAGAATTGGCTGTCTGCAAGAACATTGCTAAGGGGACATCTGGATGTTTTGATGTTTTATCATCCTTATGGGAGGTTTCTCTCATGTCCTCGCATGGGGAACTGGAGCTGATAGAGGCAGCTCATCTGCGCTCTCCCTGGATTTGAACCTGTAACCTGATGGTCTTCAATTCTGCTGGCACAATGGTTTAACCCACTGCACCACCAGGGACTCCAATGGTGATTCCCCATAAAGGGGAAGGAGCAGTAAAGGACATTTTGGGTATGTCCATAGAGACTGTTTCCAGAAACCATTGGTGAATTATATTGCTAACTGATACTTTCCCCCCTGAGGACATGCAGGAGAGGGAAGAGAAGGCAAAATATGTCACTGTTGATAATCTGTTTCTCCAGTGCTTTGCATTCAGAATCCTAACTCTATTTGGGACCATCTTTTCCCACATTGTGTATTAATTTTAATCTTAATTTAAATGCTTATTTTAATTGTATGTTGTTTTTCAGGCATTGAATAGTTGCTTATGTGTATAGCCACCCTTTGAGGTTGAGAAAGGCGGGGTATAAATATGGTAAATAAATAAAAAATAAATATTGTCTGCCCCATACAGTCAGGTCCACTGGGGGATATTTATTCCTATAAGTTTGGACTAGTCTATTAACAGTCACCCAAAAGATCTTTTCTTCAGCCAACCCTTGATTGTGGAAAGACCTGCCAAAAGAGATTCAGCAACTGAACACACTGTCTGAAATTAAAATAGCAATTAAAATCTGTCTCTTCTGGCAGGCCTATCCAGATGATTGGAATATATATGTTGCATTTTAATATATGACTCTTCCCTACCTTGATCCATAGAGAAAGCCAGGTAACTACTGATGATGATGACACAGTAAATGAATGGGACACTAGTCCATGTATCAATAGTATCCAACATCTCTTAATTTCTGACAAATTCCCATAAATAAGTGAATATATTCCTGTCCTTTAAAAAAAGGATTGTAATGAATAAATGCTATAATTTGTTGATGAGTGATGCAGATTCCCCCCCCCCCCAATTATTTTCCCCATTGGCAACTGAAAATCATGTTTATTATGTTCTGGTTCATAAGATAGTTTCTAAAATTAAAAAGAAGATAGCATCTGTTCAGTCTCTTTTAAAACATCCTCTGAAAAGTTAACACGTTCATTGATTCTTCTGGCCTGAATTTAGTGTCCATTTTATATTTCAGGTATGCTAAGCTGGAATTAATACTACTGACAATTATACCATGAAATTGCAACAGTGCAGATAATGAGCCATTTTTCCTATCCTTTATTTACTCACCAGAAACCAATTCTGTAGTATTAATAACTAGAGGCTACACAAGTAAAAAATATTTTTGTAATTAAAGCTAGTTTATGAAGAGGGAAAGCTTGACTGCCTTTAATTTAAGACTTTTCTCTGAAAAAAATGAGTGCAACCTTCCCTTGTTGTAATGCTTGAAGATATTAACATCCTCCTCTGGTATGGCAAAAGGAAATGAACAGGTTTTCACTTGGGAGAGTTACATATACATATATCTGGTGTCATAAACCTGTTCTCCTTAGAGTTACTCACTCTGTACACAGTATAAATCATTTGGACCACCACATATATTTGGAAATCATGTAGGAGTTTATAGAAGTTCATGGTCAAGAGAAATCAAGAAATCAGACACGGTTCTTGTCAAAACCTTACTTATACTGTTAATGCTGAAAACTTTAATTCAGTGAAGTAATCTTAGTACTAATGCCATTTAAAATATTTCCATATAGATGCTTGCAAACATTTAGTGCATGGGTACAACAACAGAGCTTCGTGACTTCAGGTGTGGATGTTGTCATTGTGCCATTGTTTGCAATGAACCTTTTCTATCATTTGCCTGAGTAGGACAGCCACCTTAGATAACTGCTGCAGGAAAGCTTGCTGATCATATAACCTGCCCTGTGCTCTGAGTTGGCCAGCCCTTGGAAAGGTGCTGTCCAGTCTTTTGTACTGAAATGAAATTTAGCTACCAGCCCAATTAGTTGCTATAAATAAAGCAGGAGTTATTTGCCTTTTCAACATAGGTGTTTTGCTTCAAAACATCTTTGCTTCTACACTTTGCTTCAAAACACCTATGTTAAAAATGGTGGAATATCTTTAGATGTCTAGGAAGTACAATCCAAGGAGAGACTGAGGGCAAGCAAGAAATGGAATAATCCTAGAGTACTCTGTGAATACGAACTGCAGATTAAAACCTGCATGAGTTTCTTACTAGACAGAATTACTGAAAATAATTTGTGATACAAAGGAAGTGGAAGGTACCCCGTGCCATATATCACAAAAGTGCATGCTGCGTAACAGCATGAGATGAGCTTTAACTGCATGACTAAAAGCTGGGTCTGCATATGCGTAGCATTTTCAGTGACTTCCAAATTAGGTCCCTTTATCCAATATAAATGAATGCTGTGTAAGTGGATAATTTTATGATACATCCAGGAGTGACTATTTAAACAGAAAGTGAGGAACAAATAAGAACTAACATTTCTGAGGCTGAGCACAAATACACATGTTCACACACAACTAACAAGAGCTTATCAGAGTAAATCAGTAGCAATAAGCGAAAATAAAGGGGGAAAGCTGAGATTTCAAGATCCCAAACTGTGAAGGCAACATTTTGTGGTAAAATCAGTGAGAAATCATACTGAGAAATCAAATGGAGACTGCCTGCAACCCACTGAGAATATTTGTTACAGCTAAAGTGGGAGTCTAGGAAATTGTTCATTCTAAAGACCAAGCGAACGACCAAAAGTAAATAATGAACAGAACTATAAAACTGGGCTGCTTTGGCTTGTTATCATAAGTGCATTTTCTGCACTTTGTCATGTTGCCCAATTAGTATCTTTGCTTCAAAATAAAAGCCAGGATAGCTGATTCTGTATTACTGCATATATCTCAGTTAAATTCCATTAAAATAACTAGAATTCATGTACAACATCAGTGACATTTGTTAAAGAGGCAATTTATATTTAACCATGGGAAAAACTGAGAGTTGTATCACCATACTAAAATAAATTATTCCACAGCAGGTCTGAATGCAAAATAACACCATATGTAAACCAAAGACAGTTAACAAAAGAATTACCTCCAACTGCAACCCCTCCAAACCCAGTGTAAAACATATATCGGAAGGGCAAGCAGCAGCAACATTATAATATGAACAATCACCTAGGTGAATTTTAGATAAACATAGGCAAGGAGAATAATTTTTGTTTGCTTTTTTGTGCATTTTTTTCCATTTCATACAAAAAATGTAATATTAACATTTGTCTTTCAGCCTTGAATTTTCTGCCTTCCTCACTATTCAATGTGTTGGTAACACAACAGTACTACACACAATCTATGCATATAACTGGCATCTCATATTTTACCTACCACTGTTCTGTACTGATTATTATCTCAAGAAATGACAAGGTCTGGACAGTCAATAGAGTGGACTACAAATAGCAAATAAAAAAACTGAGGACGTAGAAACAAGTAACTGAAAATCAGACAACAATTGTGTGGTGTCATATTTGGATAGGGGTCTTTTATATTTTTTAAGTCATCACCACAGTAGCAGAAATGTACTACAATTAAAGTCAACAATTGTGCAGAGAAGTATATGAAAAAAATCATGTTTAGACTCGAGTCCCACTTCCAAGATAGCTCATTATGCCTGTATATATATAAAAAAGTCTTTCATGAAAAATCAAAAATCCAAAACACTTCTGGTTCCAAACATTTTGGATAAAGGGTGCTTCACCTGTACTTAACTTCTAGCATTTAAATAGAAAAATCATGTAACTGCCCATAGTGTTGAAGATGTTGACCTCATAACATCTGTGCAAGAATTTCAACATCTGCAAAACTGTATTTGCAGATGTTTTCCCTTTCTCACATTTCCAATAAGTCCTTGCCTAGTATCAGAGTTTTTGTTTTGTTTTGTTTTACAAGATAAAATCTTCCTCTCTCTACATAGTTTTTCAAATGTATCTATGTGTTAAACAATCACACAATCTATATGATAGATATATTTTTAACTGTATGCATTAATTGGACACATTAGGGAGGCAACCTTAGGCACTGTTCCATTAACCGTGCTGAGTGCACTAGGGGGTGCTAGAGAGAGAAAGGCAGCCAATTTTATGAGGGGGGAGGAGAGAGTTGAAGGAGGAAAACAAAACACCTATGTGAACCATTTTCACTGGTTATGCCACCTTCCCATATCATAAACTAGAGTTGCTTCCACAATGGGGACATGGGTGGGGGGAATAACAGGAAAACATGGGGAAATTATTTTCTTCCCCAACCTACCCTCCACCCCATAAAATGGACTGTTCTTCTCTCTCTAGCATACCCTGTTAGCTGCCGCTCAGATAATGGAACAGGACCTAACCTTACACCAAGTCAGGCATTTTGTCCATAGACCTCAGTGATGAAAATATGAGAGACAACTTTTCAGATAGAGGCTTTTTCCTACTTGACCTGGAGATACCAAGGATTCCCTGGTGGTCTCCCATCCAAATATCAGCCAATCCTCCTTATCTCCTGAAATCACATACAATCAGGTGTGTTCAAGGTTGTGTGAAATACATGCTTTCTTGCTGTGAATAGCTGTGAATACTTACTCACAGATTGCTCATCCTCTGTCAGCTCCTTTTCTTCTATAACCTTCCAGCTCCAAATCTAGGGTGAAAGTTGCAACCCTTTCAACCTTGGAAAACAATACTGTGCTACCACAGTAATTAAGTACCCATATGGAACCACCAACAATAATCAAACAAGAGACATAGTCAAGGCACTTCAGTTATGGATTTTTGCCAAGCAAGTACAAAAGAGGTAGAAATTGGGGAGCATTCAATGAAATCCTCAATGAGCTTCTCTTTTATTAATAAAAACATTATTAATATAAACATTAATCATCTTTTGAACATCTTGAGATGTGTCCTCAGCTTCTCTTGTGGCTACCAGATCAATACAAAGCATAACAGTGTGGTACAAAAGTGTTGTATCAATTGCAATCCATAAGCCTAGTTTGTCAAGGTTGCATTCTTTAAAAAAAATCAGAGAGTTGTATATTGTTTCTAGTCTAATGTGAATATTTGTTCAAGATGATATTTTTTCACATGGTGAAGTGACATAGCCCATTCTATAGGCACATTTTTGATACATTTGTAGCCCAGGTCTAATTTCAACTGACCAGGATTCCTTCTGGTAATGACTTTTCGACATTGGACTTAATCATTATAATCTGTCAAATAATAATAGAAGTAATAATGACTTTAAAACAATCATTCTAACCCTCATAAAGAAAAAGATCTTGGGGTCCTCGTGGACAACAAGTTAAACATGAGCCAACAATGTGATGTGGCGGCAAAAAAAGCCAATGGGATTTTGGCCTGCATCAATAGGAACATAGTGTCTAGATTTAGGGAAGTAATGCTACCCCTCTATTTCGCTTTGGTTAGACCACATCTGGAATATTGTGTCCAATTCTGGGCACCACAATTCAAGAGAGATATTGACAAGCTGGAATGTGTCCAGAGGAGGGTGACTAAGGGTCTGGAGAACAAGCCCTATGAGGAGCGGCTTAAGGAGCTGGGCATGTTTAACCTGAAGAAGAGAAGGCTGAGAGGAGATATGATAGCCATGTATAAATATGTGAGAGGAAGCCACAGGGAGGAGGGAGCAAGCTTGTTTTCTGCTTCCTTGGAGACTAGGACACGGAACAATGGCTTCAAACTACAAGAGAGGAGATTCCATCTGAACACGATGGAATATTCATGCAATATTCCTGCTTCTTGGCAGGGGGTTGGACTGGATGGCCCATGAGGTCTCTTCCAACTCTTTGATTCTATGATTCTATAAGCTATAACCACCCCAGATATTAAATGGATTTTAGAAACTAAGTATTCTTCCTTATCCAACCTGTGAACAAACTGCATTCATTTTTCTGCTACAGAATTGAAAATAACTGCCATTTCTTCTTTGTCCATTTTAGAAAATTACTAGGCACTCTTGTATATTTTAAGTTCCATAATAAGAATCCTGGGTGAAACCTTGCTTTCAATTTTACAATTTTCATTTATTTCCACTTCATTTCTTGAATAATGAAATGAATAGGGAAAAAGTGGGATAACCCAAAAACCCCTAAATAAATAAGGAATGTAATATTTAATTTGTTGGACTAAAAGTATGTAAAAAAATGGAAAAAGTATCAGTTTGAAAACAAAAGAGGGGTTTTTTTTCCTCCAGAAGTGTGCAATAAATTCACACTTGACCGATCCATTGTACTATTCCAGGAAAAGGCGACAGATCAGCAGATGGAGTTTTATACTAATGTGTAACCAACCATCAAGTCAACTGTGCTGGTAATCACATTCGACCTAAATTAACAGGTATCAACGATTAAGTATGCTTCTCTATTATCAGCATGGGGCAATTGAGGGGCAGGGGAGAGAGAATTCACTCTGATATTTAAAAATCTATTACAATTGTTCCAAAGCTAGGAAGTTAGTTTTCACTACAATGCCAGGAAAGGAGAAATAGAATCTGTCAGTCATTAAAATGGAAGGCATATAGCACCGGGGCCGTCTGCGGAAGAAATTGGATTTCTGTGTCTAGGTCCTCCTGATTCCTTTTTATTCCACAAAGCAAATTGCTTTGCCATGGCTTCAGTGTAAAATGGGGAAAGGCTTCAGCTGACAGAGATAACATTAAAAGCTCATTAGGAGCCGTGCATTGTATTCTCTGCTGAACAATGTGTATTAGGAGGCCAGCTCTTGTAAAAGGCAAAACTCATTTTCAAAGCGTTATGCAATGCTAGGTACTTGTTCATTCACAGCTATTCCCCTCATTTCCCCCCTCCTTGTCTACAACCCTAGTGTATTCCCTTTTCCATTTTCAATTTCTTTGTGTCCAGAATATCACACTTTTAACATTTTATGGACAGCTCTGTTCTTTCAAAGAGAATAAAGTTGGGTTGGTGAAAATTACACACACACACACACACACATATTCTTGTCATACACGCATTAAAATCTCGTTTAATTTTGTAAGCCCTTTATCTCTTCTCATGACTTATTTGAGTGACAAGGGACTGCCCATAGAAAGAGTCCTGGAGCCACACTACTGGTCCTTGTTCTTGCTATGGTATATGGATTCTATATTTATCCTTCAATTGTTATAACCTTTCGATTGCTAACATTTAATTTTGACTGTGAGGGATACAATGTAGGGTATAAGAAAATCAGCCCAACCTTGGAAAGCAGCCAGTGAGTCTCCCTGGCAGGTTCCTCAGTGCCTTTGTTGTTGTGGGAGGCAACAACAGGACCAGAATTGGTTGTTCTGATGCTTTGATCCAAGGTTGGCAGTTCTGGAGATGAGGCTATTTACGACTCTTGTACCCCTAATTACAAGCCAAGTTGTCACAACTTTGTGTGGCTTGAAGTTACTCTACATGACATCCAATTGCCACTTTAGCTAATTCTAGGAATTCTTTTTCCAAAATGTTCAGGGCTGGCATAAATGTTCATACATGGGTGGGAGCCATTTAAATTATGGAATTACAAGTCCACAGCATAGCCAATGGTTAAAGCCATTTAGAGGATTAAGTATTTCCCACCTTATTCTAAGTAAGTAAATCCTAAATTATTATGGCATGTATTTCCATCATGCTATAAAAAGAATAGTTGATTATATGAGTGCGTCAACACTGCAGAATCCATGCAATTTGACACCAATTTAACTACCATGGCTCAATGCTGTAGAAGCATGGGAGCTGTAGTTTCACAAGCCTTCTCTCAAAATAATGTTTGTGCCTCAACAAACTACAAGTCCCATTTGACCAGAAACAGAATGGCATGAAAATATGGCATGGATTGACCACATAGGAAAAAAGGAGAAACAGAAGGTGAGCTTATTCGCTGACGATACATTGTTATTTATAGAAAATATAGTGGAGAAAATGGATAGAATAAAAGAACATTTGGAGATATTTGGGAAAGCAACAGGTTTACAAGTTAATTGGAACAAGTCAGAAATGATGCTACTTAATTATACAAGAGAAGAAGAAAAAGATTTTATAGAACAGAGCAAAATGGGAATAAGAATTAAGAACAAATTAAAATACTTGGGAGTAATAATAACTAAGGATTTAAAAGAGATAGAGGAAGTAAATGTAGTAACATTAAGGAAAGAAGTCCAGAAAAAGTTAATAGAGTACGAAGGTATACGCTTATCCTGGTTTGGAAGAATAGCATTAGTAAAAATGAAAATACTTCCAAAAATAAATTTTATATTTAGGATGCTACCACTTCAAATTACAGAAGAAGAACTAACTAGATGGCAACAAATGATTAATAAGTACTGTAATGGAAGTAAAAGAAACAGATTAAATAAACAATTATGGTACAGATCGCAAAAGGAGGGTGGACTGGTGCTACCTAATATAAAAAAATATTATGAAGCAAGTAGATTAAGTTTGGTTATAGAAGGAATGGTTAAAAAAGAGGGAATAGATTGGCTTAGTAATGATTCAGGAAAAGTGGAAGATGAAACTTGGAATATATTTTTTAAACAGTTTACTAGAAAAGAAATGAGGGAAATTAGAAACCCAATGCTAAGCAACATACTGAAAGTATGGAATAAATATAAGGGGAGGTTAATAAAGGAGGGATCAATTATAATCCCAATAGTGATGGAAAAGAAGTTCCCAAATTTTTTTAAAAAAGTAATGGATAAAAAGGTAAGGGAAATAAACTTAGATAGGATAGGGGATTGGATGAAGGTGGAAATGAAGAGGGAAATGATGTTGGAAGAGTTTAAAGAAATAAAATTGTCATGGTTTCATTGTATACAATTAGAACAATGGTTAATAAACTGGAAAAAAATAATAGAAGTGGAAGCCAACTCAATCAATTCGAACAAATAATACAGAAGGGAAGGGCTGTAGAAGAACACGAAAACTTGAGAGGTATAATTAGCAAAATTTATAAGATACTAATTGAAATGAAGGATGAAAAAACAAAAAAGTGCACCCTTAAAGAGATTTGGGAAGAGGATTTAGGGATAAAAATAAGTGAAATAGAGTGGCAACAATTATGGGGACAAAGACATTTAAAAAATTTATCGATACGAGTTAAAGAAAACTATTACAAGTTAATATGGAAGTGGTACTTGACACCGGTAAGAATAGCATATATGAATAAAAATAACTC
This sequence comes from Anolis sagrei, assembly GCF_037176765.1. NCBI lineage: Eukaryota > Metazoa > Chordata > Lepidosauria > Squamata > Anolidae > Anolis > Anolis sagrei. Next base: position 150,644,230 of record NC_090025.1, read on the forward strand.
AATAAATTGTTGGAGAGGGTGTCAAGAACCAGGAACATATATACACATATGGTGGCAATGTAAATATGTAAATAATTTTTGGGAGAAAGTATTTAGAGAAATAGAAACTATAATGAATATAAAAATAGATAAAAGTCCTAGTATAGCCTTACTATCATTATATAACGATAAGCAATTGAAAAAGGAGGATAAAGAAGCGATAACAAACTTACTAACTATAGCAAGACTGCTTATAGCAAGGAATTGGAAAAAAGAAATGAATATACAAATAGAGGAGTGGTATAAAGAAGCATGGAAAATAGCAATAAATGATAAATTGACATGTATATTAAAGGTTAAAAAAGGTATATGGAAACAAAGCGATTTTGATGCTGTATGGGGAAGATTTGTGGTAAATGGATTAAAAAATAAGGAAGGAAAATTACCGTCACAAGAAGAAATGAAATTTTGGACAGATGAAATGTAAGAATGGTGGCTTGAGACGGGTGGAGGGGAGCACTGTGGTGAAAAAAGGAAAAAAAGAGAAAAGGGGGGGAAATGTCAGAGCAAAACAACAAAACAACATGTTAAAGAGGTTGATGTACAAAATGTAATAGTATGTAATAAATGTGATAAATCAATAAAAAATTATATATATATATATATAAAAAGACCACATAGAAACATCTCCATGCTTGTACTGTTCCTACATGACAGGGGGTGGACTGGGTGATCCTTGGGCTCTCTTCCAACTCTTTTATGATTCTATTATTCTATGTCATGATGATTTCTTAGCTAACACAACCATTTGATAAAAAATATAAGTGTTGGAGCTCAGCCTGTGATTGTGTTTCAGGATCAGGGTGCTTTGGATGTGGGGAGTGATGTTAATGAATTTCAATATGAGTTTCAAGATGGCAATGGTTTGGTCAGTGATATTGGTTCAGAGAATGACCAGGAGATCCCTGTTCAAAGAGTAGTTTCCCATGAGAATGTCTCTGAAGGGCGTGGGGGTGATGGTGTACTCCTTAAATTGCTACCAGAGAGTTCCCAGATTTGGGGCTTGAAAACAACTCAGCACCTGGCCCAGCTGCAAAAGTTAATGAGCATATAGATTGACGGCAGGAGATTAGTCAAAACAGAAAAGCAGTGGTTTCTGCATTCTGCCAGGCTCTGACAGAAAAAGATAAGGGAAACTCAACTAAAGAGAAACCAATTTCTGAGTGCTTAGGATAGCTTAATGAGGGGATAAAAGTCCCAAGTACAGGAAATGTAGCCAGATGAAGCATCGTTTGGAATCAAGTTAAGTTCTCTCCCTTTTAAAATGGAAGCCTAGTTTGGAAGATTCATGCTTGAGTATTTCTTGTTTCATGGTTTTGATTCTTGGATTTTATGACTGCATAGTCATGTCTTGGATTAATGTTTCCTGGTTTTTTGGATTATATTTGAGAAGTGTGGACTTTGTTTTCATGGACTTTGCTGAACTTTACGCTGGACTATTTTGTTCCTGCTTTTTTTCTTACCTAATTGGATGTACCTATTTCTTTAAAGTGCTTTTTTACTTTGCTGCTTTTTAATTATCTCCAATAAAAGGATTGTTTTCCTATTCAACATGTGGTGTTTAAAGACAGAGGGTTTTTCCTGTCCTGAAGTGCAACAATAAGAAGAACAACTAAACCGTTATGATAAAGAGGAGCAGGAAAATATCAGCTTTCATAGTACACAGTAATAGCAGTATGATGTCATGTTAACTGCCTCTGTGAACATTCTACAAGACCCTGGGATTTGTAGTTTGGAGAGGCACTAGAGTTCTCTGGCTGGGGATTCTAAATGCCCCACCTTATACTAGAAATCCCTTGAATCCATAGGTTGTTCCCATGGCAGCTATAGTAGAATATAGTACTATGGTTGTGAAAAGGGTCCCAAGAGTGGACATGTGACCAAAATCCTGAAATTACTTTTACATCCATAAAGAAGAGGAGGGAAAGAAAAGCTGAGAATGTCACTATATGCTCCTAAACAACAAAAACAGAATGGACTACTGTATTGTTAGGGACCACCAAAAGCAGCGCCCAAACACGAATCAAGGAAAATGAAAGGCCCTGCAGACTACTTCAACCAGAGAAGTCAGCCATAGCAGAAGCACCTGGACACAGCATATTATTTGAGAACACAGAAATGCTGGAGCACTCTCACAAACACCATGTCAGACTACACAGAGAAGCCATTGAAATCCATGTGGACAATTTCAACAGAAAGGAGAAAACCATGAAAATGAACAAAATCTGGCTACCAGTATTAAAAAATTCTAAAATTAAAACAGCAAAACAGCAGAGGGAAAACAATCAAGGACATCTAATCACCTCTCAACAAAAGATTGCTCCAGGCACTTCCAGGCCATCAAATGCTAATCAAGGTGGTCAGTTGAAACATTCACACCTAGCTCCAGCAGACAAGAGTCCTTTGTCCCACCCTGGTCCACAACTATATAAACCCTTTTTCCTAGTTCCAACAGACCTCACTACCTCTGAGGATGCTTGCCATAGATGCAGGCGAAATGTCAGGAGAGAATGCCTCTAGAACATGGCCATATAGCCCGAAAAAACCTACAACAACCCAGAATGGACTACTCCTGTGCTATCTGAATGCTTACAAGGGGTGGGAGCAGAAAGAATGATTTCCTTCAGTAAGGCTTTGAGTGAAACTACAAAAACAAACAGATATCTCCAAGCAGAACCATGTTATTGCTGGATCTATACCATTGTATTCTAAGGAAAATTACATCAAAAGCTCACTAGCCACATGGGATGGAACAAATAATTTAGTTTGGGTGTGAGTTTGCATGAATCTGCCATGTTCATCAGCAGTGAAAATATCATATCAGCCAATCTCATGGTAGCTCATTTTAAACTTTTGATAGCATGAACTCATCCCTTTTGGCTAATGTCTCTCTCTCTTTTTTTTTTACTTATGTTATTTATCTTTCCAACAGGATTTAATAAAACCAGAGAACTTTCTTTATGAAACTGCTAAGTGATAAAAGAACTATCAGAGCCAAAAGAGTTGCTTTTAACGGTAACTTTAAGGTAAATGATACATCAGGTTAAGTGTTTGGCTGTATGTGAGAGAGAGAAAGTTCTTCTTATCATTTCTCGGTCATGAGCTTTATTCTCTGTGTGGTCTTATGCTTTGACCATCCATACTATACCTTAAAATAGAACAGTAATTAACTCTTGTTATTATAACTGGAGGATTATGGCTTTAAAGTGCTTGATCTCTCCCCATGCTCCCTTTGCCTTAAAGCTAATAGTATAAAGTAGATTTAGATCAAGAAGATATTATAGCATAGAGGAAAGGATTCAGCACAATGTATGGGGGGGAAACAGCTAAACTAAATGGTGACTTGTAGTGTCCTAATATTTGAATTTGTGGGTTGTGAGTGAAGGAAAACAACTCCTCTGATTCCTTCAGATCCTTGGGTATCAGAAAGAATTATGGAGTTGATGTCTGGATAGATGCAGGATGTCATTAGTCCATAGGTTTTGTTGCTTATTTGTTCAGTTGCTTCCGACTCTTCATAACCTCATGGGCCAGTCCACGCCAGAGCTCCCTGTTGGCCGTTGCCACCCTCAGTTTCTTTAAGGTCAAGCCTGTCATTTCAAGGATACCATCCATCCATCTTGCTATTGGTCTGCCCTCCTCCTTTTTCCTTCCATTTTCCCCAGCATCATTGTCTTCTCCAAGCTTTCCTGTCTTCTCATCATGTGACCAAAGTACTTCATCTTTACCTCCAATATCCTTCCCTCCATTTGTCCATTAGTGGACTATAAAGCAATATTTGGATAGTAGGTTTCCCAAACATAGTGAGGGTGCAGTGAATGTAGCTTTTAAATATTTAATACAATAAATACATGATGATTTGTTACAACTAAGTATAGACATGTGTGTATCCATGTTCCCATCCTAGTTAAGCCTCCACACATTGTCTACAAATGTATGCTAAAGAAAATACAGAGTTTCAGTAATGACTCAGAGGATATGAAGCATAGTAGCTTTGATATCTAATGTTATTTAAATAAGGTAGAGAATAGTATTTTTTAGCATTAACAATTTCTATTTTGTTAGATATTTTTCACAGCCGGGGGATGAACATTAAAATCCTGCTTGCACTTCATTGTGTAAACTTGACATCCAACATTTCCTTTAATGGAAAGTTTTTAGAAAGCAAAGTGAGATTTGTGTCACTGTTTGATTTAGCTCTGAAATATCTGAAATGTTCCTTGTGTGTTTTATCATGCTAGATGAACACCAGAGAAGTTATTTATTCTACGTTTGGATTTTGTCAAATACGTATATACTAGTAAAATCCAAATATTAATGAAATGAAAATATTTAACAGATCTTGGCAACTTGGGGAAGGAAAAAATAAGTTACAAGGAGAGGAGTGGTGGTGATATGGAAATATTTTTCAGGCATCACCTCCCTAATAAATACATAGGATAGCTCTGTGGTAAATTAATTAAGCATTTGACCAACTTTGGTGAGTGGAGAGAGCTTTCCCCACATGAGGAATGGGAAGCTGTCATTAGGTGATGTGAAATTGCCACAATCCCTCACCATTGGCTATAATGGCTAGGGTTACTGGGAGCAACAACTTCTAAAGGACCTTAAACTGGCCTTCTGTATGATGGCCACATTAATTTTTCTATAGCTTCCTATCAGAAATCTGGGATACTTCTATGGATGTTAGATTGACATTTGAAGGGGATCTTGTACTTTTAATTTCACTGTTCTATTAAAGAGAGAATGTCAATGAGGGGTTGTTTATCATGTAACCAGATAACAAACAACAACAGCTGAAATTCCCCTTTTCTACACAATACTTAAAGGTAAATCTCCTGTGAAATGTCTCAGATTTTCACTCTGGGAAACATAAGTGGAATTTACAGTTTCAGTAGGGGCATTTAGAATTCTTAAAGAGAAACCCTGAGTGTCTCATGAAGCTACAAACTCCAGGATATTATGGTATTAAATCCTAGAAATTAATGTAGCACTATACTTGTGCTGTTGTGTTACTGCTGTTAATTGTAATGCATTTTACCTATGTTAAATGTTTTTATGTTTAAATTATTTTTGTACTGTTGTGGGCATCGAATTGTGCCGTTTTGTAAACCGCCATGAGTCTCCCTCGGGCTGAGAATGGCGGTATAGAAGCATAGTAAATAAATAAATAAATATAGTATGCAACTATATAGTACACAAGGAGCCCCCAGTGGCGCAGCAGGTTAAACCACTGAGCTGCTGAACTTCCTGACTAAAAGGTCAGCAGTTTGAATCTGGGGTGCAAGGTGAGCTCTCACTGTTAGGCCCAGCTTCTGCCAACCTAGCAGTTTGGAAACATGCAAATGTGAGTAGATCGATAGGTACCACCCCAGTGGGAAGAAAACAGCATGCCATGTAGTCATGCTGGCCACATGACCTAGGAGGCATCTACAGACAACATTAGCTCTTCAGCTTAGAAATGGAAATGATCACGACCCCCCCCCCCCCCCAGAGTCAGATTCAACTGGATTAAATGTCAGGGGAAACCTTTATCTTTACCTTATACTTGTGTAGTGTGAAAGGGCCCTTGCTCTCAAAAGCTGAGGTCCTCACTGTGATGAAGCTAGTAGACAATTCCAGTTGCTAGGATGATCCCAAATGACATATTTAATGGGCAAGAAGTAGTGGGGAAAGATGGTTCTATTCTACCGTCAAGAACACCACCCCTGGAAATGCTATAGTTGATCCTAAACATTTCCGTCATGTGATGTGGGGGGGGGGGGGGAATCTGAAATATATAGACCTTCCTGACTGAAAAAAAACTTGCCAAACCCCCCTGTTTCCTTCTGCATAGCAGGACTAGGGATGGAGAAACAATGTTATTGCTTCATCCTTGTTCAGCCCCATTTAAGATTATTCTGTGCTACCTGATTAGGAATTAGTAAGTGTTTGTATATGTGTTTGTTTGTTGTCCTAGCAGTTTCCTCTTCAGAGAAGCTAGAATTAGAGGCATTTTTTCCTTGTCAGGAGAGACTTGAGAAACTGCAAGTTGCTTCTGATGTGAGAGAATTTACTGTCTGCAAGGATGTTGCCCAGATGCTTTACCATCCTATGGGAGGCTTTTCTCATGTCTCTGCATGAGAAGCTGGAGCTAGAGCCAACAGACAGGAGCTCACTCTCTCACTGGATTCGAACCACCGACCTTTCAGTCAGCAGTCCTACTGGTACATGGGTTTAACCCATTGTGCCACCAGGGACTCCTATTAGAGGCAATATCAATTGATGCAGTGAGCTATAGTTTAGTTGAAATTGTCTTGTTTATATCAAAGGATTCAAGAGAGAAGAGAGAGAGAGAGAAAGGTGTTTTTTAAAAAGTTTAAAATTGATAATATGTTTATTTAATCATCTTGTGACTTTAAATAGAAAACTATAAGGGACTGAAAAGATTATAGATATAGAGATATATTTGAGTTATGAACTGAGTAGAATGATGAGATGTTTTAAGTATTTTTCATTTCTAGAGAAATGAAAGTGTGGCAAATTGAAAATGTATAGTTCTTTTAATGCAGTTCAATAACAGTGGGGAATCATTGTTATTATTACTGAAAAACATTTGTGCACAAGATTAATTCCCATAGAAAATGATACATAATTCGATTAAACTATAAAATTATAGAAATCATGGGTATTAATGTTTCATAATAAATCTTATGTATTATACCAGACTATACCTGACCTTAAAGAACAAATTCATTGAAATTACTTCAGTACCACTTATTTTGAAGGATCTCATCTGCACAACATTATCAATCCAATTAGCCCACCATATTTCTTTTGTTTGTTTGTTTGTTTGTTTTGACACTAGCTGCAAATGTATACAGCCTACTAAATACAAAATATTTGTATACAGTCAAGGAGAAGAATTTAAATAAGTTTATTCAGTTTTTCTAGTGATTTGTTAGAAAAGGGATGACGAAAGTTGAAAAACTGACAAGCAATACAACTGCATTTCTATTGGTAAATTCTGGAAGATAAATTCAATAATATTCGTACTACATCCACTTTTACAGTCATTTATTTTAATACATTAATATGCTATATTTTAATATGCTTCTTTTTTTCTTCTGAAGAATTCTGTAATGCATGCAATTTGTAACATTATTATTTCTGCTTGACTTGTCGAATGCAACAATTATATGTGGTTATCATTCACTACTATGGATCACTATTTTATTCAACTACTTAAAAACACACACACACACTTAATCTTATGTTTAATTCAGCACATGGAAATGCCTTATCATGAACCGAGCAATATGCACTGAACCCTAGCTGTAGACAATGTTGCAAATATATGGTCATTCTCCAGGGAGAATGTGTTGGCAGGACTTCGATAAGATGACCCTTGGGAATCCTTTCATTTCTATTTTGTCTTCTATTATTCTATTAATTTATTTATTTTTCTTCCATTCTTTACTAAATCCTTTGTCTCTGTCCTGCTGTATGATATGAAAATATAATTAAACTGTAATCCCATGAAAGTTTATCTGGCAATTAGGCCGAGTGAAGACATTAGGACTTCCATCTGAATAAACAGGTGTTGAATAACAGTAACACACCTGCTACTGTTTGATTTAATGAAAACTAATCTAGTATTAGTGTAGACCTGCCAAGAAACAGATAATCTACTGAAATCAGATTCTGAACATTTCATTTGAAGAAGTGACTGTTCTTTCCATATAAATCAGACTACATACAAATGTCATTTAAGTACACTCATTACAATAAAAATTAGATGACTATGTAATTGTTACTTTAAACAAACGGAGATTAACATGTAAAAAATCAAAAAGCTTAATTAGAGGAAAAACTTGAAGTCATGAAATATGAAATTTTCACTAAAGAAGATCTAGAGATATTGAATTACACAGTACAATGCTTAGTATATATTAGAGTTTTTATAACTAGAAGTGTCCTGTAAACTTCAAAGCAAGGGTCTTGGGACATTATCAGATGTAGGGAAAGGATCATGTTCTCCCGCTTCTTTCCACTGCTGATACAGGGCTATTTCTAGTGGGATTCTGTGGGGATCTATTGTGGCATTGAAGAAAGGATGAGAAGGAGAAGAGGAAGCAGAGACAGGTGGGGAAACAATGTGGGATGAAAAAACATGGACGATGGGAGGGAACAGATCCTGACAGTTCCCTCCGGTGTCCCATGATTTCCCCCATTGTTCCCTGCTTTACACTTGCTCATTAGATAAGGTCCTCTGTCTCACAGAAAATCACAATTACCTTTTTTTAAATGATGCTTATTTTTATTTTTGGACACAAAGTGTATTTTTTGAAAATTGCAAAGTGATTTAGTGTCTAAGCCTTGCACTGGGAGCAAGTTATCCAAACACAACCAGAGAAACCTCTGGGTATTATCTTGTGATGAGGTATCCAGTGTGAGACATCTTCATATCACCACAAGAAGTAAATTGACAAACTACTGTATGAGGATGCATCACTTTGCAGATAAATTTGTTCAGATACGTTTCGATCTGGATGTCAGTTTCAGGGTAGTACCAATGGAGGTACCTTTGACATCTGTCTGTTCTATTTTGTTGGATTTGTTTCAGCATGTTCAGCCTGATGACATGGACAAGATTTTTGGAGCTGTGAGAGCAGCCACTTGTGCTCTAGATCCTTGATCTTCCTGGCTTATCAAACTTGCCAGTAGGAGATTGGCTGAGTGGTTTATGAGGATTATCAATACATTGTAGGAGCAGGGACAAATACCATCTAGCTTGAAAAAGCAATTGTAAGATCAATTCTAAAGAAGTCATCCCATGCCCAGAAAGGGGACATTTGAAATTGGCTGGTATATAAAACAACTACCAGCCAATTTCAAATGTCCCCTTTCTGGGCATGGTTTTAGAGTGAGTGGTGGCTTCTCAACTCTATGGATTCTTGGATGAAACTGATTTTCTTGATTCCTTGCAGTCTGGTTTTAGGCCTGGTCACAGAATTGAGACAGCTTTGGTCACCTTGGTGGATGACCTTCGCAGAGAGCTAGACAGGGGTGTGTGTCCCTGCTGGTTCTCATTGACATCTCAGTGGCTTATGGTATCCTTCTGGGTCGGCTCTCCAGAATGAGTCTTGGGGGCACTGTGTTGCAGTGGCCCCGCTCCTTCCTGGAAGATCATACCCAGATGGTGATGCTGGGGGACACCTGCTTGGATCCCTGGCCATTGACCTCTGAGGTCCCGTAAGGTTCTATTCTTTTCTCCATGTTTTTCAACATTGGCATGAGCACTTTCCAATATTTGATGGGCAAGAGGGCAATGCAGGTGATGCTGGGCACTGAGAGATGGATTTGCCCCTCTGTCCCACAATATATAAATCAATATTGAACAACAAGCTGTGGGGTAGGTTTCTTCATTGTCAAGGAAAAAGCCTAAATGACTGTTGAGGATCTTCCTGATTATTATTCTGTGAATCTTTGTACATTTGTGCATTTCTAGGCTTAATTCCTAAGTATACAGCCTAGAAATGCACACACAAAAACTGTAAGTGTTCTGAAATCAAGAGAGACGTGAAGCTGAAAGCAGAAGTAACTGTTAGAAAATAGCATCTAGTAGTTATCTTGCATGAAGCAAAAGCAGGAAAAATGACTCGTAAATTAAGGGCGTCATGTTAGCATCTTTCTCAACAAGCTGGATTGAAATACTCTGGCCAGCCACAGTCTTTGGCAGGTGTTTGGCTGAACTCATTCACATTAGCCAGATAAGAAATGGCTGCCATCATCATCACAGCTTGGAAGTAATGCTTCTTGGGGTCCTTCCAGACACGCCCTATATTCCAGGATCTGAGGTTTTCTGCTTGAAAGTGGATTAAATGAGTCCCCACTGCCAAATAATCTGGGATAAACAGAAAATCTAGTATCAGATGCTGGGATATAGGGCCTGTCTGGAAGGGCCCTTGATGTCAAACCAAAGGTAAATCTCTACTGTTCCACCCCTTAAGAGTTCCTCTGATTCACCTTACAGTCCTTCTGAATTCGGGTTAACAAACGAATCCTGTAACTGGGATATATATACAGTTCCATTCTATCATTTATATTCAACAATTTCCAGTGTGGATTTTTAATTGTACCTTTTTGGAATATGGAGCCAGCATGCTGTAGTGGTTTCAGCATTGGACTATGACTCTGAAGAAATGATTTCAATTCACCGCTTGGCCATGGAAACTCACTGGGTAACTTTGGGTGAGTCACATAATTTCAGCCTTCAAAAGTCCTAGTTTAACCTTGGGGTCACCATAATTCAAATGACTTCAAGGCATAACTTTTTAAAAATGGGTTTTAAAATTGTGGTTTTAACTCAATCATGCTTAAATACTAAGATATGTTTGTTGTTTAGCACTGCAATATTTGTGTTTTAATCTGTATCTCTTTTTATCACACTGGATGTATCCACACTTAACAATTGGAGCACCTTAGTATGACTCCATATTATGGGATCTGGAGACCTGAAATTCTTAGTATGACTCCATATTATGGGATCTGGAGACCTGTAATTCTCTGCAACTGTAGTACAAGGGAGAGTACTAGTGAACAAGTGAATTCTAATTACCACTCCAAACTAGAAATCCCAGAAATCTGGTGGAAGAGGCCATTGCGATTGAAGTGTTATCAAAATGCTATAATTGTGCAGCATGAATCCATGCACTGAGATACTCTGCGTCCCAGACTTGAAAGGAAGTTGAAATATAAGTCAAGCAAATTACTTGGCATTCCCATTATCACAATCTACACGTTCATTGTTGAAACATGGCAAAATAGCATTTGTGTAATGGTTGTATATGCAGATATATCATAATGTATATATTATCCTACCCATGTGCTTCATTATGCCTGCATTCAGCAGCAAGTGAGAGAAATGAGCCTCTTCCTCAAGTGATTCACTGTCACTGCTGGGGCCACCAAAAGGAAAGGAAACAAGAGGTCTTCCCTTATGCTTTTACACCTATCTCTGTGATGGCTGAACTGTACCTAGTAGCCACTGAACTTTATAGGAGGAACAAATTAAGTGTGTGAATTTGATTTTTATTCTCTCTCCTAAAATTTCTTTTCCATTTCTGCCATGTTTTCCATACTGTAATTTTGTAGGAAATCCCCCCTCCCTCATGTATGATATATTTAAGCTGCTCTGGAACCATTTTGAGTGAATGCAGGAAATAACTACTTAATATCTGTTGTACTTAATGAACATGTCTAGGCTTGAATCTCCAAAATCTGCAGCAAAACTGGGAGAGCAGACTTTCAGAAATATTCCTTCCTATTGTATTACCTACCTGTGTTAGCAATTCATGGGGAAGATAACCCAAGAAATTACCCTTTATCAGACACACAATGACTGAACTTGCAGACACAAGAGGTACTTATGTAATGTTAAATCACGAAATGCTTCAGAGCCATTTGCTAATTATTTCGCCATTCATCCAGAAGAGCATTACAAATAATCAGTGAGGAGCAACTAAATAATGCTGTGCAATGACATAAAGCCAACTCCTCATTTTAAATCTATCATTGATTGCAATATAAATTGTAAGGGGAGGGAGGTGGCCAGTCTTCTTTTCTGCTTAGTTTTCAAGATAAGCAATAAAGTTCACTTTTATGCACAAATCCATCCTCCACTAACTCAATCCTTTTTTCCCCAGACAGAAAAGAAGCAAGATAAGAATTCCTAGGTGATAAAGTGGTTTTCACTAAGACTATTATCCCACTATCTGTAACTAAATTCTCCTGTAGGGAACATCCATTGACTTGCTATGAATAGTGCCCTTTAGCCAAGGACATTCAAGGCTGCTTGATGCAATAAACCTTCAAAAGATTCTTCTTCTGACATGAAAAATGGGGTATTGTTTTATTCCATGGAGGAAATGAGATAATGAGACAAAGAAAGTGTAAAGTGGGGTAAGTATGAAATGAGGCAAAAAAACCCTGCAGGAGTAAAATATTTTCTTTTCTTTAATTGTTTTCCTCGCTTCAAAATCATCTTTCAACTTCACATAAACAGAAAACTGTAATCCAGATTTTTTTTCAATGAGAATTTCTCAGAAATCAGAGATCCAATTAGTCTTGTGTGGAGATGTACAATATATATATATATTCACCGAAGGCATCTTCGGCCATCCTTTTATACAGAGGTCCACCAATACTGATATACTAGGAAACAGATCTGTGAGTATTCATATTCACATAGTTAAAACAAATCCCTAGAACATAGGGGGGATTCCTATCTGGCCTCTAAGGCGACCCCATAAGTAAACTGTTAATGGGTGGGAGAGTTGGTCTGTGCCAGATCAAAAGTGAGCACCAGGGCAGGGCCATGTGACTACACTGGCCCCACTCCTGCAAAAAGTCTGGAGCTCTCCTTTGCTGGAAGGGAGCAAAATGCCCTCCTCCCACAGCAAACAAGGGGGGGAGCTAATTAGCTTTCTTCATGGCACTTCATTGGCTACCCAATTTAAGTCAGAAAATCCTATTATTGCCCTGCTAGCCATTCTGAATTAATAAATCTGGCAAATTGTTAACAAATCATCAGCAGATCTCAATCTATATACAAATAATGTATCACTGGGGAAAATCATCTACAGGGTGAGGCAGCATAACTTCCTTTTTAAAAATGTACGCCATTCAGTCGGTTGAAGACGTATCGGAGCGCTAGTGGTCGCGTTCGAGAGGCAGGAGTATAAAGTTTTGTCCTGACACAGTTCAGTTGCCATCATGCATTGGAACAATGAGGAGTGTGCTTTTGCCGTTGAGGCCTACTTTTTGAGCAGATTTGGAGTGTCTGGCCCGCTCTCCAGATTTGGCCGCTTGTGATTTTTTTTTTTTTTGGAAATCCTGTGTTTATGTGAACTGTCCAAGGACCCTACAAGATCTGAAGACCAACATCCAGGAAGAAATTGCCAACATAACGCCTGCTATGCTGGCAAGAGTCATGACAAACGCCAGAAATCGGTTTACTCAGTGTATAAAGAATGGAGAATGGGGGACGTCACCTACCTATTTTGATCTTCAAAACTGCGTAAAACAAAACCTTAGGTATGTGCCTACATTATAAAAAAAATCTGATTCACACAATGGGTTTAATTAAGTTTTGAAAAAAGGAAGTTATGCTGCCTCACCCTGTATTTGCAAAGATCACCATTCCACATATTCTACAACTGTGCCAAGCACATGGCAATCACGAGTTTTTGAACAATTATATCATTAAAAAATATCTGGCTACACAAAGTTTTATGTTTGATGGGCTTGATGGGATGGAGATGGCAATGGTACAGATTTCCCTACACATAGTGTGTGCCTAGAGTATATTTATTTCTGCTAAGATATCATTACTCATGTTTACCCAGGAGTTAGAGTTTTGTCATGCACAATTGATTTCCTGTGGCTTATATCTTGTATAAAAGCACCATTCTGTGCACTTCCTACATTATAACCATGTATATAAACCATGTACCGTATATGGCTTCTTTTATTTTTATTCTGAAACAAATCTATCACAAGTATATAGGATTTTTGAAAAACTGTTAAGCCGATGTAGGAATTAATTGACCGGGTCACTTGGACCAATTTGTACTGTAAATTAAATTGCCAATATTGCCTTTGGCAGTTATTTGGTTTAGTAAATTCAGCATATATTTCATTTCATATGACATGTATCCTTCGTATTTTGCATTCAAGATAGTCCCTAAATTATAATACTAAAATTAGACAAATCACCAACAGCATTAATATCTTACTGTGCAAGTACAGATTTGTGTCTTATTAAAATCATTGTGAGTCATATGATTTTTACTGATATACATGCCAAATTGACAGTGAAGGCAGACAGGAATTTAGATTCCAACATTGAACTGGACATAGGAGAAAAGCTACTGTTATATTGCTTGGTTTTCTAGACCTGGAGCTCCCGGTGGCACAGTGAGTTAAACCACTGAGCTGCTGAACTTGCTGACTGAAAGGTCTTGACTTGATGATCGTGGATGAGCATGTTGGCCTAGTTTGCATCACAGAGAACTGGCTGGATGAGACTGGTGGGTGGGGTGGGGGGTAATCTCTCGGCTCTGCCCAGCAGGATTTTCTGTGCAGCAACAGGCCTGTGGGGTGGGGAGGTGGAGTTGCAAGGTTTCAAGGGTTAAAACCAATAGTGCATGAAAATAGAAACAATGCTGTAATAACATCATTTGACAATAAGGAATTCACACAAATAATTTTGAGCCAATAGGAAGGAAATTGAAGGAAAAAAGAGATTATCTTTGCACTGAATTCATGGATTCTCTGAAACTCATCCCTGAATCCTTTAGAAGTCCATGAACTTCACAATAAGAACAAGGTTGGCCAAAACTTTAGACTATGGTAGGGAAAAGAAACTCACTAAACTTTTCTTGCATCATCCTAACAATCCTATGCACACTTTGGGTTTATTTAGGGGGCAGGTAGGAATCATGCAGAACAACCTTATTGTAAAACTGGTAGTAAACTTGGAGCTTTGAAATAAGTCTACAGAACATGAACACACTGGAAGCCCCTTTTCATTAATATTCAGACAACAATCTCTATTAGGAACATTGTTATCTGATTGTTAATAAAAAAATTGATAATTAGCTCCAAAGAGACCTCGTATATATCCAGCCCCCTGTTTTAAGAGAATAAAATGATAACAAGAGAAAAATTGTCATTAAAAATAAATGAAGTGGAGGCAAGAGGAAATACAGAAAAGAGAACTGATCCATACTCATAATAGGCACGAGGAGTAGAAATTCTCTAGCTAGAATCACTTTCATTCTAGAATATTAATAACAGAATCAAATTAAGGTGCACTGTATCTAGGAATTGGGATTGTGGTTTTCAGTGTAGGCAGAAGTATTTGCAAAATAGGTCTTTGGCCTAAAATAGAGATCATTATCATCGGTGTCGTTGGCATCATCAGGTGACAGAAGCCCCCAGTGGTTCAGTGGATTAAATCCTTGTGCCGGCAGGACTGAAGACCGACAGGTCATAAATTCGAATCCAGGGAGAGTGCAGATGAGCTCCCTCTGTCAGCTCCAGCTCCCCATACGGGGACATGAGAGAAGCCTCCCACAAGGATGGTAAAACATCAAAACATCCGGGCATCCCCTGGGCAACATCCTTGCAGATGGCCAATTCTCTCATACCAGAAGCCACTTGCAGTTTCTCAAGTCGCTCCTGACACACACAAAAAAAATGTTAGGTGACCAAATTTGTCTTTGTAAAGGTACATTCTAACAGTGCATGTGACAAAGGGCTCTGGGCAGAGTCAAAGCAAAGTGGAATGGGTCAAGTGTAATTCTTACTAATCTGTACATTTCCACACTCAGGAGTAAGCTTCAGGCCCCTTCTACACTGCCATATAAAATCCAGATTATCTGCTTTGATAATCTGGATTATACGGCAGTGTAGAAGACATCTCAGTGCAATAATTTTCTAGCCTGTATACCACAAATGAATTTCTTGCAACTGCTTCCAAGGCAGCAAACAAGAAATCAGTGCCATAGAACAGAGCACCAGGTTTATTTCTGGTTATAGATCACTGGTTATTTCTGGTTATAGATCACTGAACAAGGAGTTTACAGGAAAGACAGGGAATCTTTATGCAACCACACCCTGCTAGGAACTACAAGATTTCCAATCTCTGTCCTAGTGCTTTAAGTTTGGCTTTAGGATGGTACATAGATTGCTGGTTTTCTTTTTAAAAGTCAGACAATTCATTGTGCTGCCTTGCTAATCAAAATAGGCTGAAGTTGTGTTTTATTTTAAAGGCTTTATGGATGGATGTTTAAACGTTTCCATCTTGGTCTGCTTTTTTGTCTACTTCCCCACTTTTAAAATTAGACACATTATTCATGTAAAACACTGTTCGTATTGCAGGAGGAAATGTCCAGCCATTTCACCGAAGAAATATGAGGAAAATGATGCATAGAAATGCAACTCTATCTTTATATTGACAGACTACTGACATATCCTCATCTTTACAACTAAATTTTTCTCTGATCCTGCAAGATGTGTCTATAGTACCCCACAGTGGAATGACTTGCAGACATCATTCTAGTTGCTGTAAGGTTTTTGGGCTGTATGGCCATGTTCTAGAAGCATTCTCTCCTGACATTTCACCTGCATCTATGACAGGCATCCTGTCATAGATGTGAGAGGTCTGTTTGAAACTAGGAAAATAGAGTTTATTTATCTATGGGATGTCTAGTGTGGGCAGGCATATAGCCATGGGGGGGGGCTGAGGGGCTTCATCCCCCCCCCCACAAATTCTCAGGGTGGTCCGCGAGAAGGCCTTAAAGGTACATTATTTAAACTGTTACGTTTATTCATATAATGATCTGATCACCATGCTCAATATATCCCATATGCATGGGGCTATTGGGATAATGATACAAAAGATTTGCTAGGGTAGATCCTCAGCCCCCCCCCCCTTTGAATCAAACTCAGCCCCCCCTCCCCTTGAATCAAACTCAGCACCACCCGAATCAAAATCCTGGCTATGGGCCTGAGTGTGGGAGAAAGAACTCTTGTCTGTTGGAGGTAGGTATGAATGTTTCAAATGGACACCTTGATTAGCTTTTAATGGCCTAGCAGTTTTCAAGGTTTGGCTTCTTACTGCCTGGGGGAAGCCTTTGTTGAGATGTGATTAGCTGTCCCTGATTGTTTCTTGTCTGGAGTTCCCCTGTTTTTGAAAGTTGTTCTTTATTTACTGTTTTGATTTTAGAGTTTTTTTTAATACTGGTAGCCAGATTTTGTTCATTTTTATTGTTTCTTCCTTTCTTTTGAAATTGTCCACATGCTTGTGGATTTCAGTGGTTTCTCTGTGTAGTCTGACATGGTAGTTGTTAGAGGGGTCCAGCATCTCTGGGTTCTCAAATAATATGCTGTGTCCAGGCTGGTTCATTAGGTGCTCTGCTATGGCTGACTTCTCTGGTTGAAGTCAGCCATAGCAGGGCCTTTCATGTTCCTTGATTCATGTTTGGGCAATGCTGCATTTGGTGGTCCCTATGTAGACTTATCCACAGCTGCACGGTATACAGAGGTGAGAGGATCCCTTCAGAGGTGAGATGATCCCTCTTGTCCTTTGCTGAAGCTAGCATTTGTTGATTTTCTTAGTGGGTCTGTAGATAGTTTGTATGTTGTGTTTCCTCATCAGCTTCCCTTATGCGGTCAATGGTTCCCTTAATGTATGGCAAGAACACTTTTACTCTGGGTGGATCTTTCTTTTGACTCTCGTGGCTTCTTCTTGGTCTTACAGCTCTTCTGATGTCTGTGGTGGAGTATCCACAAATTCTATTTAAGAACAAACCAACAGAATCTATTTTGTTCATAACTTAGGGGATGCCTATATAACTTAAATGCCACACACACACTTCAAAATTTTAGTATTAAATAAATGCCATCTACAATGCATTTGAGAATTAAACATGTTAAGATCAAACATAGTCTGAAAGTGTTTTGTTTTCTGAAACATTGCTTTTAATTCTTTCCTCCTAGTTGAAAATGACTTATTTACTTATGTCAAGTTGACTCACCCTTGAAAGCAGCCATTGCTTACAAAGAGAATCCTCTTTTGTATGTGAACTCAGATCTTATGGCAACAGAGGCAGACACATTTCTCTGTGAACAGCTAAACAGACACTCCGCTGTGCTAAACATTTGCATTAATTAAAACCCACAGTAGCTCTTTCCTGCTATTACAATTGAACTGAAACTGCAGCTTAAAGCTCCAAATGTTGATTTTTGCAAGTGCTATGTTGTGACAACAGCTCATTTTTTTTAAAAAAAATCTATCACAGAATGTTTTTTTCAGCATTTAATAGCATCTCAAGTGAAACAAATGTGTATGCATGAAAAAAATACTTTTATTTATTTCATTTTAAAGAAATGCAACACAAAAAGTACTGTTTAAAGCAAAACAAAAGAAGATTAATTTTGATAGTATGCTTGAAATGAGAAAGTTATAATTGCCAGGTAGATAGAGAAATAAATGCATTCATGAACAGACCACATAAAGGTTGTAGTAAGATGTTTTGACTTCTAGCTTCTTCAGTTGAGTTGTTCAAAACAAAAGTAAGCTGTAAAAAAAGTTGCAATTCAGAACATTGTGGGTAAAATGTTTCCAAGTAGATGGTGTTTTGATGTAATTTTCCAGCATAAGAACATGTGCTAAGATTTGGAATTTGTCTTCCTTTTTTTTCCCAAAGTACTTGAAAAAGATAATACTTCTGCTCTGAGCACAGAATAATCAGATGGTGATCTAAATTAAATGATCTAGCCACTGGTTGTTCCAGGTTCTGGGTCAGGATTGCAGCCTTGTGATTGCTGAAACATGTACATAGCCCTTTCCTCTGTATACTACAGATGGCATCCTATACAAATGCATTCAAGTGCAAAACATAAACCCAAATGTTTTGCTATTAATTATTATAGTTTTAAATGATTTTTATATGGATTTTATTATGTGATGTTAAATGTTTTTAATTGATATGTATGTATATATGTTTATGGCATCTAATTTTTGCCAATCTGTACTGAGTTGCCTTTGGGCTGAAAAGAGAAAGATAAAAATGCTGCAAATAAATAAATAAACATTTAAATTTAATTTCTAAGTGATTAGTATATCCTTCTTGGATCCAGAACTAATAAGAAATTCTGTTTATTTATTTTAAACTCCCCTTCTCCCCACTTCTGGGCTCTATTTGTATATGCATATTGGTAGACCATTGATCATGTATTGTAAAATGTTCTCCTGCAATCCTCATATTTCATGGGTGAGCAATCCATGGCTTATGGGCTGTATGTTGTCCCCACTTGATTGTCTCAGAGATTTTAGAAGCCCCCACTATTAACACCCCCCCCCCCAATAAAAAAGAACCATATTCCTTGAAACCTTCAAGAAATGCACTTCTCATGTAACACAAAAGATAGCCTAATCATTCATTCTTTTGTGAAAAAAATAAGTTTTGAGAATCAAGAATCAGATTTATATGCATGGAATTCCAGTCACTCCTAGTTTCAACCCAACCCATAACCTGGGGATAATTTCCTCTCAGAACTCTGTATTTGAGACTTGTATTTAGAACCAAATGTTGTATTCAAAGAGGGCTGAGACAAAAGTTCTTTCGATACTTTTGGCTTGAAATTAAAGTGGGGAATGAAAGGGATCAAATGTGGGGAGACATATGCATTGTGGAAAGTTTTCATACAAATCATTTTGGGTGTCAAATAAATAAAGTATTTGACAGCACCAACAGTGACAGATACCAGTATGTGTTCTAAACACACAAAAAGCAGGGCTTTCAATTGTATTTAGAAAGACTTTCATGCATTAGTAAGAGTGGAACTGTGTGCATGATGAAGGAATACAAAAGGATTCCATTTGTCTTACATAAAAATTTTAAACTTCACTTGGTTATATCATTTTTGTGTCCATCAGTTTGGTAAGCAGGGTTTGTTTCTCACCACAAGGTTAAGAGATATATTAAAATAATCCATGCCATGGCATTGCCAATTTTACAGTTGTTAAAGTTCTGTGATAAAGAAAGGTGACAGGAAGAAGATCAACTCATGTTTAACATGGTGTTTTGGGGGTTTTTTTGTGCCTTCAATTTATTTCTGATTTTTGCTACCCTTAAATCAACCTTATAATTGTTTGTTTAGCAAAATTTGTTGATAGGAAGGTTGCCATTGCCTTCCTCTGTGGGTGAGAGAGCATGATTTGCCCAAAGTCACCCAGCAAGTTTCCATAGTCAAGTGAGAATTTGAACCCTGTTTTCCTAGATTCCTACGACCTCATCAGATGGGCAAAAATGCCTGTAGTATGACACTCCCTTTTCACTTGTGACACAAAGCCCTCTGGCTCCCACCCCATGATGTAGATCAACTTCTGGTGGGGCTCTGTGGTGCAAGTGAAGAGGGAGTGATGTAAGACATTGTGGTGGCAACACAGGAGGCTTCCCATGTTGCATAGGCAACAACGGGGGGAAGCCAGGCAGCCCCCCGTGAGATGGAGTGAGATGGAGTAAGGGGGAAGTCAGGAGATGTGCCTCACTGGATTAAAGGCATGAGGTCCTTAGTCCAGCACTCAAACAAGTGCATGACACTGATCCACTGATGTGATGCTACAGTTGAGCTTTACAAATAGCCTAGGCTGCTAAAAAGACAAATCTATGAATCCTAAAGTAAATCAGGTCTAGGCACTCTATAGAAGGCAAAATGACCGAATTGAGGCTATTATACTTTGGAAACATCAAGGCATATTGGATAATGCTCAGTAAACTAGGTGACTCCAGATTGGAGATTCACAATTTCCTACAAGACTAAATTAGTATGTGTTCTAAGATATGCAGCTCATAATGTTAGACTATGGCATATTTATGGTACTCTTAAGGCCTTTTAAACATCTCTGTCTCCTACAAGAGGATTAAGCATGATGAATTAAGCACATTCAAATGAAATTTTGCACATGAGAATTTCAGAAAGGTACTCTAAGAATTCAACACCTGCATTCATTAAACCCTGTTTGAATGGATAAAACACAGTAGTGTGAAGATCTATTATTGCAATGTGTATATCTGGCTATCCCTGTCAGACTCTGGTAGAAGTTCATTCTAATGAAAATAACCTATTCAGCTAAAAGTGATGGCAATATTTTGAGTAAAATTGGGGACTCAAATAACATGTCACCTACAGTTAAAATTTTAACTGGGTTGCTTCTATCCCTGATCAGCACATAAGCAGCTCAGGAATTCCTTCCTTTGTTTCTTTCTTTGTTTAACACACTAAAAGACTAACAAAGAAAAAAATCAGTAATTGCAGGCATTTGAAAGTGCATTTAACTAGAGACACAAAAATGTTACATAGCAAATGAAGTAGAAATAATTTTCAGTGAACAGAAATAGACTGATCAAGAGATGGAAGAGTGTGGAGTTGCTCCCCAACTGTGAGTGTTCTGGAGATTACAGTATCATTAGATATACATGGGAAAACTTGGCCTTTCCAGATAAGAGTAAACCTGCATATTTCTAAAACTAGTTTAGAAATACTGCAGGATTTGGAACACTATTTTTAGTAGCCTTTGTGTGGTGCCCAGAACTTAAGTTTCTGGTTACTAAACGTCATTTCTTAATGCCAAGAAACTCACTTTATCGGCTTTTTCATAGTATTTGGGAAGGGGAAACTCCACTAACTTTGTTAAGAACAAAAGAGGTCTCCTGAAGACATTTGCTGACCACATTTTTCAGCCAACTTTTATTCTTTATTTTGGGGAGCTATGGGAGACTCAAGAAGTTACAAATTAATCCTGCAAAGATCTTTCAGAAGATCCAGGTCTTTCCAGCTGAGGGTGTTGTGTGGATTGGGCCTGGGGATCGCATCACGTGACTTCTGGTACCCATCCACACAACTGTCTTGGGTTTCTTAGGCTCCTGGGGCCCAACAAACTCAAGACAGCCCCCACCCCCTCCCCCTCTTCAAACCTCTTTAAAAAACCTTTACAAAAGAAAATAACTTACCTGGCTACCATTCTCCCTTCTCCAGAGCTCTCCTGGCACATAGAAATCATATGCTGATGGGGGGAGGAAAATAACTCTTGCCCCCACTTTTTCTGGCATGCTTTTCTATGCACCAGGAGAACTCCAGAAAAGGGGGAATGGTGGGCAGGTAAGTTATTTTCTTTTTTCAGGCTGTTTTGTGTCCTGGTGCCCTGCCAGAAGGCCCTGCCAGAAGGCATCTGAACATCCCCTTTCCCCAGGAAAGCACGGATGTGGAGGGGGAGGTTTCTAGACTTTAACCTGGGTCCAATCTAGTTTTAAAAACTTGGTTGTGCTCAGGTTAAAGCCCTGTCTAGAACTGTCCCACACATACACTGAACCATCCAAAAGGTCCCATACACCATGTGATTTTCATCTCTGTTTCAATGATCTTTTCCCCAATTGGGCATATATTTGGAAATGGTTGCCCACAGATTTTTCCTTGACACATTTTCTTTAAAGCTAAATCATATTCATTCAATAGGTAAATCTGTCAAGTTTCACTTTCATGCACACTGGAACTATTTAACCTTCATGTTATTTCCATCCTGTATATGAAGAAATTAGTAATTTTTTTCTAAATCATTCAAACTCAAACCAAAATTAATGTATCTGCCACTTATGGCCTCATCAAAAAGGCTGGCCTTCATTAAAGGACACTGGCGGGGATCTCTCCATGAAGTAGGGTGGAGTTTGCACATCTCGTCACCACTGTGGCAACGCTTGACGGGATGTTCATGACTGATAGACATTTATCTATTTAATACGATAATTTAGTTGAAGAGCTCACCTATATTCAAAAATCTCAAATAGCTTTCACAAATGATCAAAGTCTGTGGTAGTGTTTTTCATTCAAGGAATGCTTGGTGAGATCCCTTCTGCACAACCATTTCACGTGACAACTATTGTCTGGGAGGAAGAGATAGATATGACAACCACTCTATTGTATCATTATGACCTCATCACAAGAGCATGGGGCACCATTTTAATTGATATCCTCATATTTGATATCTTATTAATTGATGTTTTAATTATGTGGTTTCAACAGCAATTGTTATTTTTAGCATTGTATGATGTCAGCATCAAATTGCTACCTGTTGTGAGGCCACCCTGAGCCCCTTCAGGTGAGAAGGGTGGGATACAAATATGGGAAATAAATAAATCAATAAATAATGGTGAATGGACTCAAAACTTGACTTGTAAGAGGTTAGCATTTGACACTATCTGCTCAGATATATTAAGAAATTTGTTTGCACAATGAGAGTATCCTCACTCATCTTTTAACATTTAACGATTCAGATTCTTTGATCTTTTCACTGCTAGTCATTATTAAAACAGTGCTTATTAAATATTTGGCACTAATGTTTTTCAGTTATTGTTTTTGGTTTGTTTTTTTGTTTGTTTGTTTGTTGTGGGGTTCCCTGGAGAGACAGGTATCTTGCTGATTTCTTGGGAAAGGTCTCCATGGTAGTAATGAATGGTCATTCCAACAATGACCATGTTGTTAATCAGTAGCCCTCAAAATGGGTAATGTCTCCATACCCAGTTAGCTTGTCTGTTTGGGATAAGTCCTATACCAAAAAACAAAACAAAACAAACATTCACGCTCCAACTGTAAATGGCCTCAGTGAATGCATGTTTCGCTGAAATTAAACCACTGAGCCAGCATGGAATCTTTCCTTCATTTACAACTCAGAGCCATCTGTGGCTCCAAGGAAAACACTGTGTGTTAAACAACAACTGTAGAAAATTTAGATTCCACCAGATGAATGTCTGTCACACTAGAAGGGGTAGGCTTTTGATTTAATTATAAGGTAACATTATGTACTCTATAGGGAAACTTGGCTGCAGTTTATAATACTTTGGCAAAAATATTGCTCTTGCAAATTGATTGTGAAATTTTCTTAGAAATTACTGCTTATTCTATGTATTTCATCTGGTTAAAATATTTCTGTATGGTTGTTCAGCATGAATTATGCAGATGTTTCTCCAATGAAGGAAAAACCACACCATTTGAGTCCTACACAGTCATAGTAGTGTGATAGGGGGTGTGTGTATCCTACTATTACTCCTTACTCTCAACAGAGTTTACATCACTGAGGGATATAGAAAGAAAGTTCAAACAAAATATAATTTCAAAAAAAAGATAGGGGGAGAAAGTTTTTTGTTTTTTTTTTTAAAAAAGGGAATACCTGCCTACTATACTTATTTATTTATTTTATATATTTGGTGTGCAGTTCCTAACACCCACTTTTCTACCTGGACTTTTAATGGGGCCCAGGTGAGATGATTCATTCTTGCCTTTTACAATCATTTCCAGCAGTTCAGGCTGATTGTTAACATTTCCATTCTGACAAGGTACACACACTTTACTCAACCGATGCACTGAGGACAAAGGAGTGCATAAGGGAAAAAGCAGCAGTGAAATGCAGGGACTCTATGTGCAGATGTCATGCCTTAAAAAAATAGTGCTAATGGTGTTCCCAAATAAGCTGGAGAAACTTTTTGTTAGTCAGTATTGAGGGGATGCTGGCAGTAACAGTTAATATTTGGTTTCTCTCACAGGTGATTAGCTGTGAGCAAAACTCCTCTGGGTTTTGTTTTTTCTCCCAAGTCCTGTAATTGTACTTGAAGCACAGTTACAGAGCAATCCTATGTGCATGTTATTTTAGCAGAAAAGAATACACTGGAAGAACAATACACATATTTACATCTGCTCAGGGTGATATATGTATGCACAAACTAAACCATTGTTTATGGGGCCTATGAATAGATATTGTAAAATACAATACTGTAATGTGTACAACTGTATATTGTATGATAAACTGTAGTTAATGTGTGGAGAGTATCAAACGAGGCACAGTTTAGAACTTCTGCATGGCCCAGTATAATCAATCCCCATTAAACAACATATGCAATATGGGAGAGTATGCTAGCATTAACACTGCTGGCATTGCCGTTCTCTCATAGAATCTGAAGAGGAGAACCTCTTCTGTATATGAAGACTTTCTCCTTGAACAGGAACTGAACAATTATTATTTTATTTTATTTATTGACTGTAATTCTATATCATCCTTCTCAACCCTCAGGCGACTCAGGACGGTTTATAGCAGCAACAATTAGATGCCCAAAAACACCATAAAATGTTTAAAAACATTAACACATAATATAAAACCATAACAAGAGTATTAAAAACATAGCATAAATCAGTTGCATCTCCTAATAAAAACATTATCCAACCTCGTCGTCCAGTCATTCCAAATTCCTATGTCTTTTACCTTACATTTTCAATCTTACTTTTGAATTGCATGGAAAGCTTCTGTCTGTGAAAAAGGCTTTTTTCCATAGATTGTCCCTTTCATCGTAAGAACAACAATGGCCAGACCACTGGAAAATTTGATATGTTGTTCCACATATCATATCGCCAGTGCCTAGCAATCAGGGAAAATGCCAAAAATCTTACCCACATCCGCATCACACATGAAGGGATGCAATACAATTTTGATAGTAGAAGTCTAGCACACCCTGAGCATACATGTGTTAAAAATAAAGAAATTTGGCAGAAAAAAGATGACATCTACAACCCAGCATGTCAAACATAGATGAACACACAAGGATGCAAATCCAGTTTTTAAAAAGTTAAGCACCCAAAGCCCTAGCTCAATGTTTCGCAACCTTCCTAATTCCATGACCCCTTAATACAGTTCCTCATGTTGTGGTGACCCCCAACCATAGAATTATTTTTGTTGCTGCTTCATCACTGTAAATTTGCCACTGTTATGAATTGTAATGTAAATATTGGATATACAGAATGTATTTTCATTCACTGGGCCAAACTTGGCATGGATACTCAATAAGCCCACGTGTGAACACTGGTGGAGTTTAGGGAAAATAGACCTTGACAATTCAGAGTTGAGGTTGCTGGGATTTATAATTCATCTACAATCAAAGAGCATTCTGCACCCTACCAATGATAGAATTGGGCCAAACTTCCCACACAGAACCCCCATGACCAACAGAAAATATTGTTTTCTGGTGGTTTTTGGCGACCCCTCTGACACCCCCTCGCCATCCCCCAGGGGTCCCAACCCCCAGATTGTGAAATGCTGCTCTAGCTATTATCTATCAATTTGGGTTCCTGTCAAATTTCAATTTTTCAACCCTTTTTTTCTGGAAATTATGAAAAATGTGCTGAGGAGGATTTTTATTTTAAAAATCATAGAATCAAGTGTTATATGATAATTTTAGTATTAGGGACTAATTTTCAGAATTTGCCCTCACTATCTCTCGCAAACACTGATGATGAAACTGTCCCACCCAACTTCTTTCTTTTTCTTCCCCCTCACTGCAACATTTGCCTACTCTTCTCCTTTAGTTCTTCTCGCTTTCCTATATCCCCCCCCTCCATTCTCTTCTTCCTCTCTCTTCTTTCTTCTTCTCCCTAATAGCAAATTCTCCTAGCCGCATTTGTAGCCTCCTGCCTTCCCTGTGCATTGAAGTTACCTTCTAATTTATGATAGTGCCATGAATTTCTGGTCAAAATTCAAAGTGCTGGTTCTTGAATCATAAAATCAATCATAGAGTCCAACCCCCTGCCAAGAAGCAGGAAAATTGTGTTCAAAGCACCCCTGACAGATGGCCATCCAGCCTCTGTTTAAAAGCTTCCAAAGAAGGTGCCTCTACCACACTTCCTAATGTTCAGATGGATTCTCCTTTCTTGTAGTTTGAAGCCATTGTTCTGCTTCCTAGTCTCCAGGGCAACAGAAAACAAGCTTGCTCCCTCCTCCCTATGACTTCCTCTCCCATATTTATACATGGCTATCATATCTCCTCTCAGCCTTCAGGATAAACATGCCCAGCTCTTTGAGCCACTCCTCATAAGACTTGTTCTCCAGACCCCTGATCATTTTAGTCGCCCTCCTCTGGACATATTCCAGCTTGTCAATATCTCCCTTCAGTTGTGGTGCCCAGAATTGGACACAATATTCCTGGTGTGGTCTAACCAAGGCAGAATAGAGTGGTAGCATGACTTCCCTGGATCTAGACACTATACTCCTATTGATGCAGGCCAAAATCCCATTGGCTTTTTTGCCACCGCATCACATTGTTGGCTCATGTTTAACTTGTTGTCCACGAGAACCCCAAGATCTTTTTCACACATACTGCTCTCGAACCATCCGTCCCCCATTCTGTATCTTTGCATTTCATATTTTCTGTCTAAGTGGAGTATCTTGCATTTGTCACTGTTGAACTTCATTTTGTTAGTTTTGGCCCATCTCCCTAATCTGTTCAGATTGTTTTGAATTCTGCTCCTGTCCTCTGGAGTATTGGCAATCCCTCCCAATTTGGTATTGTCTGCAAACTTGATGATCATGCCTTCTAACCCTTCATCTACGTCATTAATAAAGATGTTGAAAAGGACCGGGCCCAGGACGGAACCCTACAGCACTCCGCTCGTCACTTTCTTCCAGGATGAAGAGGAAGCATTGGTGAGCACCTCCTGGGTTTGTCCACTTAACCAATTACAGATACACCTAACCATAGTTTTGCATAGCCCATATTGGACTCGTTTGTTTGCCAGAAGGTCATGGGGGACCTTGTCGGAGGCCTTACTGAAATCCAGGTATGCTACATCCATTGCATTCCCCGCATCTACCCAGCTTGTAACTCTATCGAAAAATAAGATCAGATTAGTCTAGCATGACTTGTTTTTGATAAATCTGTGTTGACTTTTCCAGAATCTTGCCTGGTATTGATGTGTGCCTGACTGAATGGTAATTATTTGGATCATCCTTTTTTCTCTTCTTGAAGATTGGGACCACATTGGCCCTCTTCCAATCTTCATAAAAGAGGGGGTGAAGTACCTGAGTCTTGGAGGGAAGTAGAAATAATAACTATTATCAAACCAGGGAAGAATCATAGAGAAGTAAATTCCTACAGACCAATAAGCTTAATGAACCAGGATTACAAAATATTTGCGAAGATACTAGCAAATAGGCTAAAGGATTCATTACCAAAAGTGATAGGGGAAGATCAGTATGGATTTATAAAGGGAAGAAATATTAGTCACCCAATTAGAAATCTGATTAACATCATGGTACAGAAAAGAAAAAAATAGCATTTATTAAATTGGATGTATACAAAGCTTTCGATACAGTGAATCATACATTTCTATTTAAAAGGATGGAGAATTTGGGAATGGGACAAGAATTCATAGAGGTTATAAGAGAAATGTATAAAAATGATTAGCAAAAGTGAAAGTTAACAAGGGATACTCCAGAGTAATAGACATTGAAAGAGGGGTAAAACAGGGGTGCCCGTATTCACTGATGTTATTTACAATAGCTATAGAATATCTGGCAGATAGATATGCCCCCAGTGGCCTTCAAGAAGAGCTGTGCTTAGCCACACCCACCTCATCCCTCTGCATCACAGCTCGCCACCAGAGAAGGAAGGGAAACCGCGAGATTATAAAACCCTTTGTTAGGCTTTGTCAAAATTGCTTAATGATTCTGGAGGGAGGGGCACTTTCCATTAACAAAGCAAACAAAGCCATTCGGATTTCCTGTTTTTTTCATTAAAATTTCGGAAATCATTTCAAAATCAAATCGCCAGCACCCCCTACATCCAAAATGAGTTTTGAACCTTTTTTTTTTTTTTGGATCACCCAAGCCTAGTAATTATGGTTATATATAATTGTTTTATAAGAATAATTAAAAAATTGAAGAAAAAAAGAATGCATAACTAAAGCATAACTTGTGAGGTAGCCATCCAACCTTTGCTTGAAACATGCCAATGAAGGAAAGTCTATCACCTTCTGAAGTGCTCGATACTGTAAAACAGCTCTTGCACCTAAGAGGTTATTCCTAATGTGTAGTCAAAATCTCTCTACTTAACATCTCTATTAACAACTTGGTCCATGTCCATTTTAACTATGCCAAATTTTCTCCATCCTGAATAGCAAGAAAAGGGAAATATTATCAAAATGAAAGGATATTTCCACTCAACTATAACAAGAAATCAAAAGTGAATAGGGCAAGAAAAACATGAGAAGATGATAGCAAGCATGTGTACAGAATCTTCCTAGTATATTGCCTTGTTGTCAACTGGACTATTTAAGTCTTTTCCTTGAAATTGTTCTTTCCTCCTTTGCCACTACATTTCTTTCTTATTACTTTTAAATCAGCAGTTTCATGGTCACTTCTAGGCTGTCAAAAGAAAGTAATTCTGAAAGAGTTTGGCTGGTGGGGGATTCAACTCTTCACAGAGAAAGAACGGCAGCTCTTTATGTGAGAGGTGGAATTTCCTAATGATGCACAGCAGGTGTTTTCAGAAACATCTGTAGGTTTGTATCCTCATTAGCTTGCATGACCAGGCATTTCAGAAAATACAAAGCAGGGTTACCTGAGTCAGATACTCTTAAGCTCTCTGCGTGGTTATGAATTTTGCTAATGCATCCTCACCAAGAATAAACTCATAAATGGAAAATTATCTATCTTTTGAAAAAAGTTTAATATAGCTCCTTTTTCAATGATTTTCTTGCCATAATTTGTAAGTTTTGTTAGATGTTGCCTTTGTAGTTTAATTGCAAGCGTTGTTCAGATTTTCTTCTTTGGCTATTTTTTCTTAAGAGACAGAATTTTAAAAGTGTTTTCCTGATTTGTGTCTGTGAAAAACAACAATTATCTGCATGTCCCATGAGCTGAATCCTTTTTTAACAGTTTTAACATGAAGTCATCACATCACACTGCAATTTTTTTTTAAATTAATGACTGATGACACTTCAATACTCTGCTTTTGGATAGTTTCTCCCACTGAGAAATTACATGTGGATCCCTCTTACCCTGTCAAATCATTTGCTTTCATTGTTCAAAGATGAAACTTCTATCATCCCTTGATACAACACTGTATTATTTATCTGCTTAAACTACTATTCCTATGCAATTTCCCATATATTATCATTTGCAAATTTAATACTGTTTACTTCCCCCCTTAAATCATTCATGCTGCTATCCATGGTTATTGCAAATACTGATTTCTTTGTAATAAACTCTTTGGTCCAACACATTTTTGTTTACCATTAATATTAGCTTGCAATCCTTCTGAAATTAAATTGATCTTATGAGAAGAGAACCAAAGATTTATCCCTATCTTCTGTTGACCTCCCTTTGTTAACTTCTATCAGTTTCCAGTATGTTTCTCAAATTACATTTTTATGGCAGATGCAACATTTTTATTCCCTGTTTGCCCTCTGGATAATCTTTTTCCTTGCACTCTGCGTTTTGTAGCCACTTCCATACTCATCATTTGGCTTGTATCATCCAAGGGTGTCAGACAAGCCACCAACACACTAACTCCCGTTGTGGGAGGTATGGACATGATTGCAATTTGGACAGAAGGGTGAGGTTTTATTTATTTATTTATTCTACTTTTCTTTCACTACTTGCCCCACACTAAGCTTTGTCAACCTTTTTATTCTGGGTGAATCCTTGAAATAATTTTCAGATCTGATTAAAATTATTATATATACATTTTCTTCCTTCTTTCCCACTCATTTTAATCATGATATTTCACAGGAACCCAAGTTACCACTCACAGAACTGCAAAGTTCCCAGAAACCCTTCCTGAGAAACCTAAGTCTAGCTTGCATACCACTGCTTCCTTTTTCCTTTATTTATTATTAATTTATTTACAGCATTTGTATACCGCTTTTCTAACCTCGAGGAGGACTCAAAGCGGTTTACACCTAAGTAATGGCAAAATTCAATGCCAGTACAAACAATTACAATTATACACTACAATTAGACATAAATCAAGTTAAAAACAATACATCCACAAGCAATAAAACAATCATTAAAACAATAAAACAGTCTCATCCGTTGAATTGCCGTTCCAGTCATTGTCTTTCTGAAATGCTGCATACATTTACTTCTACTGCCCGAAGCCCTGGTCCCAAAACCATGATTTTAATTTTTTTCCCTAATTTTTGTTTCTAATTTTTTTCAGCTATATGGTTCTTTAGCTCCAATTTTGAGATAAATTTTAGTCC
Source organism: Anolis sagrei (assembly GCF_037176765.1). Taxonomy (NCBI): domain Eukaryota; kingdom Metazoa; phylum Chordata; class Lepidosauria; order Squamata; family Anolidae; genus Anolis; species Anolis sagrei. Next base: position 150,674,902 of record NC_090025.1, read on the forward strand.
CAGTAACATTGTCTCTCATTTCACAGCTTATTCAAAGCTGGGTTCCTGCTTTATTTATATTCATTCCTATAAAAAAAAAATCCATGTCAGGTGCGATTTGAGAAACTGCAAGTCATTTCTAGTGTGAGAGAATTAGCTGTCTGCATGTTCTGATGTTTATCATCCTTGTGGGAGGCTTCTCTCATGTCCCCATATGGGAAGCTGGAGCTGACAGAGGGAGCTCATCTGTGCTCTCCCCGGATTCGAATCTCTGACCTGTCAGTCTTCAGTCCTGCCGGCACAAAGGTGGGCACCATAGCTATGCAGACACCACAGAAAGAGCACTGGAAAACTTTAATTGATGCTGTGAGCCACAGGAGATCCTAAGGATATTAATCAATAGTCAGTTAAGAGAAGTTTTGGTATGAACCATTGAACGAATACCTTTATTATAACAGAAGAAAGACAAGTGGCTTACGATTACACAGTGTACAGAAGCATGTGGTTTCCGTTGAGCACTATCTGATGTGTTGATCAAATGAACAACTGTCTGTCTGTCCTGTCCAACTATATATATATACCTAATCTAAATCCATTCTCACAACTAATAGTAACAAGAAAATGATACTTGCCTATTCTCTCTAATTCCCACGCATTGCCACTCAACTATCTCTATAAACTGACAGGCACCAGTATCCAAACGTTTTCTTTCAAATTATCCATCAATCATCAGCTACCTCTAATGTTGTACATACACTTTTCCCTCTTCCCTGCAGACCACTTACCATAAACTACTTAATATATCATGCACAATTATATGTCACAGAACATAACACCTTATTTTAACTCATGCGGTATATAAACAACAACATTTATGCAGACTCCAGGATATGTATTCATTTATTTTATGTAATATACCCTTGCATGGAAAGACTTTTCTGTTCTCTCAAGCCTTTGGGAGGTGACCATTACAATTTTTTTAATTAGGCTGTTTTAGTATTGATGTTTTTATTATTGCTATTATTTTTCCACTTTCTTTAAGAAACTGTTAAGTTATTGTTTTTATGTAATTGCTTGCTTATTTTTAAAGTGTTTGTACTATCCATTATTTTAACTGTATATTATTTTAACTAAGCTGTTCTAGATCTCATATTGGGAGAAATGTCTCATATACAGAATAAAGGGGAAAGATAAATATACGGTGTTAAATAAGACTATTCTCATGATTGAACAATTATAATAAACACAACAAATGTAAAATAAATAGGGAGAAATGTGATATATATATGTGTGTGTATATATATGTGTGTGTGTGTGTGTGTGAATTAGGATTGAAGGAATGTGTTCAAAGGATTTTTGTGTAATTCTGCAGATGTAACGGTTATCCCCAAGTCTGAAATCACCCAAATCTAGGGTTGTCAGCATGAAAATTGGTGACAGCTTCTGTACGTTTTATACTTGTGTGGAAGAGATAATTCAAACTGGTGTTGAATTCCACACAACTAAGTACCAAGTGACACTTTTTGAAATCCCTGCTTCTTCAATCATTAAAGCTACATGAGGTATCTCCCAATTTTCCCCCTGGAAAATCTATGTGAATTCACTACCTCCAAATAGGAGGATGAGAAGGAAGGTAGGAAACTAAAGGTGTCATTTTTTTGGCATAAAGATTGGCACCCGGGTGATGGAGTTGTGTATTGATTGGTATCAGAGCCAGAAAGAAAAATATTTTTAATTAGTCAGAAATGGACATCCTGCCAGTAAAAGTAACATTTCCATTATAAGCAATTTTTCTTATGCTCTAGTTGGTATATAGGATAACTTAAACCTGTCCAGTCTACTCATACTACAGCTCACCTCCCTGCCCTTTTCTCCCTTCACTAAGTACCAGACTTTTTACATGACTGATTTAGACTGGAACTTTTGTTGTTGTTTGGAGAAATTGAGTGAAATGGGCTTTATCTGTGGCTGAATGTTGTTGTATATTAGTGTCCTCTGAGCCACACATCATCCTTTTCCCTTCCCTTTTTGTTTATTTCCTTAATCTCTTTGATCCACTGAAGCTATGATTACAAAATGGTTTGTTGAAAGCCAAATTTTACCTTGCAATATTTAATCCAAAGGACAGCTCAATGACACTGTGCCCCAGATTTTTAAAACTCAATAATTAGTTTTACTGGATGAAACTAAAGGCCATCTATTCCAGCAGTCTTTCTCCCACAATGGCCAACCTGAAATGCCCACAAGCAGGTATGAGAACACAGTCTTATCTTGGAGATGTTCCCAAGGAGATGATATTCACAGAGCATTCAGCCCCAAAACTAATATAGTCTGACATATTGACAGCCTTTGGTCCCATACTCATAAAATAATAATCTAAAATATTTATCTTTTTATTTCTTCAATTTATATTCTGCCCTTCTGTCAAAAAGGACACTCAAGGAGCTGACAGGAATGAAAAACAGTAGTACATAACAAAAATAATAATGATGATGATGATGATGATGATGATGATGATGAAAAACAACTAGTGAATGCATTAGACACTTAAGTATATTATTGCAATGCACTTTTTGTAGAACTGCCCTTGAGAATGACACAGAAGACACAACTAGGGCAAAATGTGGAAACTACCCTGTTGGAAGAAACGCATTCATCCATGTTTAAGGTATAGAGTAGATTATCATGTTCAAAGGCATTAACAGTTTAGAAACATATCTTTGTGGGAGCACTTCTCCTTTTACCCCTATCCACCAACTGCTTAAATTGGTAGAGGCTGCCTTTGAAAATTTCTCGGAAGCTCCAATTAGTCCAGCGGTCTGCAGCCAGGTTGTTAACTGGAGCTGTGTACAGGGAGCGTACCACTCCTCTGTTGTGCCAGCTTCACTGGCTGCCAATTGGCTTCCGGGCACAATTCAAGGTGCTGTTTTTAACCTTTAAAGTCCTGAATGGTTCTGGCTCAGATTACCTGTCCGAACGTATCTCCTGCTATGAACCATCACGAAGCTTAAGATCATTGGCGATGCAAAGAGAGACGAGGTGGGCGTGGCTAAGAACAGCTCTTCCTGAAAGCCATGCCCCCAGTGGCCTTCAGGAAGAGCTGTTCTTACCCACACCCACCTCGTCCCTCTTTGCATCGCCAATGCAAAGAGGGACGAGGTGGGCATGGGTAAGAAGTGAACAGCAATCCATCGCCGTTCGTTGCCACCCAAGAAAGGAAAACTGCGAGGTTAGTTTTAAAATCTGTGCTTAGCCACGCCCGCCTTGTCCCTCTGCATCACAGCTGCCCCCAAGGGAAGGAAGGGAAAATGCAAGATTTTAATGGTTCTGGAGGGAGGGAGGGAGGGGCAACTTCCATTAACGAAGCAAATGAAGCGATTCAGATTTCCTGATATTTCCCATCTTTTTTTCAAGAAAATTATAGGAAATCATTTCAAAATTGAATGGCCAGCACCCCCTACATCCGAAACGAGTTTTGAACCTCTTTTTTTTGGATCACCCAGCCTAATGGTCAGTGCAGATAAGCCCAAGATGTAATACTCTACATTGTGTCTTTTACTACACAGGACTTCTGTTGTGCCTCTAGCAAACTTTGGTCCTCTGGATATTTTAGATTTCAGCTTCCAGACTTCCTGACTGTTTTGCCAAATCAGTGAAGGTATCTGGGAGCTGAAGTCCAAAACACCTAGAATCATAGAATCATAGAATCATAGAATCAAAGAGTTGGAAGAGACCTCATGGGCCATCCAGTCCAACCCCCTGCCAAGAAGCAGGAATATTGCATTCAAATCACCCCTGACAGATGGCCATCCAGCCTCTGCTTAAAAGCTTCCAAAGAGGGAGCCTCCACCACACTTCGGGGCAGAGAGTTCCACTGCTGAACGGCTCTCACAGTCAGGAAGTTCTTCCTAATGTTCAGATGGAATCTCCTCTCTTGTAGTTTGAAGCCATTGTTCCGTGTCCTAGTCTCCAAGAAAGCAGAAAACAAGCTTGCTCCCTCCTCCCTGTGGCTTCCTCTCACATATTTATACATGGCTATCATATCTCCTCTCAGCCTTCTCTTCTTCAGGCTGAACATGCCCAGTTCCCCAAGCCGCTCCTCATAGGGCTTGTTCTCCAGACCCTTGATCATTTTAGTCGCCCTCCTCTGGACACATTCCAGCTTGTCAATATCTCTCTTGAACTGTGGTGCCCAGAATTGGACACAATATTCCAGATGTGGTCTAACTAAAGCAGAATAGAGGGGTAGCATTACTTCCTTAGATCTAGACACTATGCTCCTATTGATGCAGGCCAAAATCCCATTGGCTTTTTTTGCCGCCACATCACATTGTTGGCTCATGTTTAACTTGTTGTCCACGAGGACTCCAAGATCTTTTTCACACGTACTGCTCTCGAGCCAGGCGTCCCCCATTCTGTATCTTTGCATTTCATTTTTTCTGCCAAAGTGGAGTATCTTGCATTTGTCACTGTTGAACTTCATTTTGTTAGTTTTGGCCCATCTCTCTAATCTGTCAAGATCGTTTTGAATTCTGCTCCTGTCCTCTGGACTATTGGCTATCCCTCCCAATTTGGTGTCGTCTGCAAACTTGATGATCATGCCTTCTAGCCCTTCATCTAAGTCATTAATAAAGATGTTGAACAGGACCGGGCCCAGGACGGAACCCTGCGGCACTCCGCTCGTCACTTCTTTCCAAGATGAGGAGGAAGCATTAGTGAGCACTCTCTGTGTTCGTCCACTTAACCAATTACAGATCCACCTCGCCGTAGTTTTGCCTAGCCCACATTGGACTAGTTTCCTTGCCAGAAGGTCATGGGGGACCTTGTCGAAGGCCTTACTGAAATCCAGGTACGCTACATCCACGGCATTCCCCGCATCTACCCAGCTTGTAACTCTATCGAAGAAAGAGATCAGATTAGTCTGGCATGACTTGTTTTTGATAAATCCATGTTGACTATTAGCGATGACTGCATTTGTTTCTAAGTGTTTGCAGACCGCTTCCTTAACAATCTTTTCCAAAATCTTGCCCGGTATCGACGTGAGGCTGACCGGACGGTAGTTGTTTGGGTCATCCTTTTTTCCCTTCTTGAAGATTGGGACCACATTGGCCCTCCTCCAATCTGCTGGAACTTCTCCCGTTCTCCAAGAACTCTCAAAGATGGTTGCCAGTGGTTCCGAAATGACTTCCGCTAGTTCCTTCAATACTCTGGGGTGTAGTTGATCTGGCCCTGGGGACTTGAACTCATTAAGAGCGGCCAGGTATTCCTGGACGACCTCTTTCCCAATTTGGGGTTGGATGTCCTCCAATCCCTCATCCACTCCATCTTGCTGAGGTTGAAGACTCTCTTTTTGTGAGAAGACCGAGGCAAAGAAGGCATTAAGTAGTTCTGCCTTTTCCCTATCCCCTGTCAGCATTGCCCCATCTTCTCCGCGAAGAGGTCCTATCGCCTCCTTGTTTTTCCTTTTTCTACTGACATAAGAATAGAAGCCCTTTTTATTGTTTTTAATGTCCCTGGCAAGCCTGAGCTCATTTTGTGCTTTAGCCTTGCGGACCTTTTCCCTACAGGTGTTGGCTAATTGTTTGAATTCTTCTTTGGTGATTTCTCCCTTTTTCCACTTCTTGTGCATGTCTCTTTTGTGTCTTAACACAGTTAGAAGTTCTTTGGACATCCATTCTGCACTTGTCCTATTTTTTCTCTTTGTTGGCACGGTTTGCAATTGCGTCTTGAGTATTTCACTCTTGAGAAATTCCCATCCATCCGTAACTCCCTTGTCTTTTAGTATCTGTGTCCACGGAATGCCGCTCAGCGTTTCCTTCATTTTTTGGAAATCAGCTCTCCTAAAGTCCAAAATGCGGGTTTGACTTGTCTTAGTTTCGGCCTTCTTTTGTACCTGGGGGAATCAAAGTTTGTGAAGCATATAAATCAGCATCCAGGTTTTAAAGGTATATTAAGGAACAATAACACTGGTCTAGGACAGAGAGGAGTATGGCCTTCTTGGGTTTTAGCAACAAATCTAAATCCCTTATAGTCTAAAATCCACCTCTATTTGTGACCGTGAGACTAATGAGAAATAGGTGTATATTTTGGCTAAGATTCTCAAGCCATTCCCAGCACATCCAGAGAAATGACCCTTGCCCTATTTGCCATGGAGCAAGCTTTCCATGGAGTGTAATAGAATAACACTTGTGTGGACTTAGCAACCAATTGCATGGGATAATAAGGAAGACTTTTTTTGGTAGAGTTTCAGTGGGCTGAATTTTCATGACACCCCCCAACTGTATGAAATGTCCCTGTAGTTGTGTTTGATTCTTTTTCAAATCAGTGAAATTTATTTTTTAAAAGGAAATAAATTGTTTATGCAATTTCCCCACACATCCACATCTTCTATTATCTGTGCTTGGTATTGGTATAAATGTATTACTCCTTTTTCTTTGTTGGATATTCATATTTGAATAGATAAACACAGAAGAAAAATATGTGTAGTGAGTGAAAAGTTTCCTAAAGTTTCATTAAAACCTGGATCTTGAGGATTCTAGTGCCCTCTAGTGTATTTCAGCTCAATTGTCCCAGTATGTGAAATATTTGCATTTTATCTGAACAAATGCAAGTCATCATATGAAGTGGGCTACACCAAAGTTCACACAACTTCCAGGTTCAATGTGACCAGACCACAGTGATCCCAAGCAGTAGAAGCATAGGCAACAATATAATGTTAATATTATGGACAGAAAATAAATGCATTTTCCCCTATGGAATTCTCACTGTGCTTACTCCAAGACATTCAAGGAAAATGTAAGTACAGGCGGTATCCAAGTTATGAACAAGATAGATTGTGTAGGTTTGTTCTTAAGTTGAATTTGTTAGTAGGTCAGAACAGGTACATTTTTAGTGTAACTCCAGACACACACACACACACGGCCTGTGTGATCAATGAAAAAATGTTTCAATACTCATTATGAAATTAGAGGGTGGGGAAAAATAGTTTCTAAAGTGCTTCCAGGGTCCATATTGTAACTTTAATGAGTTAACTATTTTTCATTATTTTTCGTTAAGTAATTGTGGCAATGGAGAAACTTTGGAGGCTCTTTTCTCCCTCATTGTTAGAGCTATTGGCATAAACCTTACAACAATTATAGAACACATATAGTCCATAAAGTTTCAGAACATTTTACTCATCCATGGATATTTGGGGAATTTTCAAAGTTTTTGCCAACAACATCTTCTAAAAGAAAACTTCAAAAGCTGTCTTCTTGAATTTTCTTTACAATGACACAAGATAACAGAGGAATATTCCCTCCAAGTTACATAAATATTCATACATCTACTGATCGTTAGGAATTTTTCAAAATTTTGCCAAAAAAACTTTTTTAATAATAAAAAGTCACAACAGCTATCTTAGTGAATGTCTGTAACCAATAGAACTTCAATTTAGGTATTTCTTCACAACACAGCAGAGCACAGATTTATTTATTAGTATTGGTTATTAGGCCTGGGTAACAACGGAAAAATTTGTTTCTAAAATCGATTCGTTTTTTGGGGGGGTTTTGCATTTCGATATTTAAAAGAATTCTGAATTTTTTCTTTTAAAAAGTTCGATATTTACGAAATTTCGTAAATGTTAAAAAAATTACGAAACATTAACGAAACAAATACGAAACAATAATGAATCGATTCGTTAATGGCAGACGCGACCGCGCAATACGCTAAAAAAACCTCCAAATGGGACAGGGGGAACTTCTGAAGCTTCTCTCTCCCTCTGTTGTTGACTGTTGGTGTGATATTATAATTTTTTTTCACTAATTAAACAAAAAACAACTATAAAACTTGCCCCAGACATGCGGAAATAATAACGAAACGACCTCAAACCGATAACAAAACGAATACATAACGAATCCGAAGCATTTACGAAACGAATTTAAAAATTCGTTTCGTTTTTAAGTTGCTCCAGAATGGTTCGTTATCGCTTCGTTATCAAAAAAATAACGAATTTTTAACAATTACGAATTAACGAAACGAAACCGCCCAGCCCTATTGGTTATCCCTCAACTTTGGAACTCCCTGCCAAGGGAAGCCAGGGTAGTCCCCTCCCTGCTGACCTTCCAGCTGCAGGCTAAGACCTTTTTATTCAGACAAGCTTTTAAAGATCAGTTCAGGGGGTGCTGTGGTTTTTAATTAAGGGAGTACTGTGGGTGGGAATTGGGATATGAGTTTTAAATGCCATTTTGGTATATGTACTGTATTTTAATATTATTTTTAGCACACTGCTACTATTTAGTAGCTTTTTTGTTGATTTTTAACTTTTGCATCTTTTCAACTTACCTAGTGTGGAGTGTGAGCCACCTTAAGTCCTCACGGGGAGAAAGGTGGGAAATAAATAGAGATAATAAATAAAATAAATAAATAAATATCAGTCAGTCCTCCTCTGGGAACACTGCCTGATGTTAGGAGGGACATCTTTCTAATGCTGAGCAGAATTCTATGAAATGTAGTTTAAGGCAGGTTCTTTTGAATTCTCTGCCACCAGATTTTAAGCACTCACAAAGACCTTCATATAAATACTCCTAATATAACTTCTTAATGATAGGCTTTTCTTAACCAAAACCCATATTGCATTTTGTGAAAGCATCTTTAAATTTCATTCAAAATGAATGAAAATAAATACATTTTGCCGAATTCATCTTTTTTTGGTTTATATAGTATTAAATTTAAATGTTAAATTGATTTGACCAAATGTTCCCCAAGCCTGCGGTATGCAGTTATCAAGAAAAATGCATTTCCACAATTCTGATTTCACACTACACACGATTTATTTAATTTTTAAAGGCAGCAGTAGCCCTGAGTGTCATATGGTGTGAGATGGAAGGAGAGGCCCTTCTGTTTCTTCTTGTGCCTGCAACTCTGTTTTGATTTGTTTTTTTGTCGTGTCAGAAGCGACTTGAGAAACTGCAAGTCACTTTTGGTGTGAGAAAATTGGCCGTCTGCAAGGACGTTGCCCAGGGGACACCCGAATAATTTGATGTTTTTATCATCCTTGTGGGAGGCTTCTCTCATGTCCCCGCATGAGGAGCTGGAGTTGCTAGAGGGAGCTCATCCGCCTCTCCCCGGATTCGAACCTGCGACCTGTCGGTTTTCAGTCCTGCTGGCACAGGGGCTTAACCCACTGTGCCACCGGGGGCTCCTGCAACTCTGTGACATCCACTAACTGCTATAACTCCATCTGATTTTTCTCCAAAAATTGGTGCCTTATTTTCTTTTCATTTCCTTGTATTGAGCACATAGATGAGAAAACATTTTGTGGCACTTTGATCTTTACTATTCTACATACATCCAGAAATTCCAGCAGTGAAGTCTTTTCTGTATTCATTTGACGCTAACATTCTAGTATAGGCTATAAAAGTCATTTTCCCCTCCAAGGAGTATCTAAATAGCTCAGAAATTGAACAATTCTCAGTCTGAGTGGGAATTTGAAATGGGATAAAGATGCAATGGCCAATTTTGTTAACTCTTCTTCAGTGGCAGTTGACTATGTATTGCTGTCACAATGTCATACTCAGAACAATTTATTCCATTGATTCAATTTAATGCTAGAAGTTTTTATAAAAAGATTATGGAATGTAAGAAAAAAATAACCATCCACACAATTATTTCTGAAAAGAATATTCTCCAGTGTTTAAAATGCATAATGCATTGGAGATTTTCTATCAAAATTCTCCTACATGTAAAATCTGAAAATAAGTAAAATGGGAACCTACAAAGCACTACTACAAAAAAAAAAAAACCACTATTGAAGAAAAGAAGTAAACTTTCAAAAGAATAACTACACAACACTATCCCATTATTCGGAGGAAATGAACGAATCATCAAACAAACAGCTCAATTTAAAGCGAGATGGAAATCATTTTGACTCCAAAACTGCACTTAAGCACATTTTTCAAACTAGTTATGCATGGAGTTTACATGTTTATTCATTTATAAAATATTTTCATATTTTATAAATCCACAACATTGTCCCACTGCATATTTTATGCCACTGCCCTAGGGGTAGAAGATTGCGGCACCTCACACCTGAATCCTTACTCAGTTCCTTAAAACATGATAGCACATGATTTCATTGTGAGATCTGACAAATTCACTGTATCTGTATCTATGTAGTAGCTCTGGAAGGACAAGCAAAACCCTCATCTAAGGTGTGATATACCTTTACCTAGTAGTAGGTAAAGGGATACCTTTACCTACTATCACCAACTGCGCATATTTTCCTGACTCACTACCATTACACAGTGCAACTACCAGCCAATTATTGTTGTTGTTGTTGTTGTTGTTATACTTATTTATACCACACTTTATCTCCCCCGAAGGGGACTCAAAGCGGTTGAACATAAAAGAATCAGAATAACCATTTAAAATATACAAATATACAAACATTAAAACAAGATCAAATATAAACAGTATTTAAGAATTCCCAATTAAAAATCATTAAAGCAAATTCAAAGTTAAAATCCACACACACACACACACACCCTGGAAATGATCTTAAGAACCATCAACTTTTAAAGCCTGTCAAAATGAAAAGGTTTTAGCCTGCTGCCAGAAGGGCAGCAAGGAGGGGGGTCATTCTGTCATTATGTCATTCTGTCTTTCCTGGGCAGGGAGTTCCAGAATTGAGGGGCAGCCACCAAAAGGCCCGCTCTCTCGATCCCACCAATCATGCTTGAGATGGAGGTGGGACCAAGAGAAGGGTCTCTTCTGAAGATCTTAAGAGTCCGGGTAGGTTCATACAAGGGGATGTGGTCAGCCAAATAGCCTGGATGGTTGTCTAGGGCATTAAAGGTCATAACCAGCACTTTGAATTGTGCCCAGAAACAGACCGGCAGCCAGTGGAGCTGCTGCAACCCCCTCCTTGCTGTAGCCGGCCAGTTAGCAACCTGATTGCAGCTCTTTGGACCAGCTGAAGTTTCCAAGCACTCTTCAGAGGCAGCCCCACATAGAGTGCATTACAGTAATCTAGACAGGATATAACTAAGGTATATACCACTGTGACCAGATCTGGCTTCTCAAGGAACAAGCTGAATTGGTGCACAATTTTTAATTGTTCAAAGGCCCTCCTGGCCAACGCTGAGTCCAAGAGGACCCCCAAACTATGAATCTGTGTTTTCAGTAATAGTGTAACCCCTATTCCTTCCAAATGACCAGGAGTACTTCTGTGTTATCTGGGTTAATTTTCAATTTGTTTGACCTCATCCAGTTCATTACTGATGACAGGCAGTGGTTTAGGGTCAGGACAGCTTCCTTGGAATTAGGTGGAAAGGAGTCGTCTTATCCTTTGCTTTGAGGCAAGCTCGTCCAGAATAAGAAAGTACTAGTACTATGCAGAGCCCTCTTGACCACCAGCATATAGCCAAATTTCTAAAAATTATTGGATGAGCCAAAAGAGGATACTAAAATGTTTTGTTCTATTGTCACCACATTTCTTTAGGTTGGGGTTTTCACATTTGAGTACAGAAGTGAGGAAATAGCACGACATGTCAGGAGAGAGAAACTTAAAAGAAATTATCCTCAAACCATTGTGGACTCACTGTACATAGAATACAGATAGGAATGTCTGTGGGGAGAGTCCAACTGTTAAATTAAAAACAAACACCAAATATTATCAGTGCCTAACATGCACTATTATTATTATTTCCCACAGTCTTTTGGAAACCATTTCATTTCTCTCAATGACAGCTGGGTAGAATTTTGTGGTTGCAATTCCCCTAGTCCAGATTCCAGTCACTCTTCATTCTTCCCGTTACCTTAAAACAGCCAAGGCATTTCTCAGTAAGAGAAACAATACGTGTTGGCAAAAAAGGGCAAAGGAAATCTTCAGAGGCAAACAAAGAATCATTATTTAGATACACATGACCTGGGGGGACGGGGGGGGGGGGGGCTGTGTATATTATACTTCTTATTGTGATTGCGTTTAGATTATTATTGTCATTATACTATTATTGTTTTTGAATTAATATATTGGTGTAATTAGAATCATTTTCTACATTTATAATATCTATATAGTAAAAGATCATTGTTCCATAGGTTTTATGTCCATTTACTATATATTTTAAAAGACCTTACCAAATAGTTACAGATAATAACAGCAAAAAAACTAACTAAATTTTTAGTGCAGACTTTCTTATTCATTCCATTAGGATTCAAGGGAAACCAATTCTGGCTGCCATATTTTGAACAAACCGGAGTTTCCAAACTTGGTACAAAGGTATCCCAATGTTGAGGTTAGCGGTTCATGAACTACCATCTTTAGGTCCTTCAGATCTGATAGTAAGCACTCCTGACCCACTGCATCTATCTCGGCTGACATTTAGAGAGACAGATCCAGGAGCACTGCAAACAAGATGCAAACGAAGTATTTTAGGGGGAGTATAACCCCATTAAGAACTGGTTGACTTGACATACCTCCATCCCTGTTTTCACTGGATTCAGTTTCAATTTGTTTTTCCTTATCCAGCCCATTAGCTCTTTCAGGCATTCATTCAGAGGAGACACACTATCCTTAGCTGAGGCTGTCTTAAAGGCGTAGAGAAATATCTTTGGGTGTCATCAGCATACTGATAAAGCCCCCTAGCTCCCTAACATCATATGAATAATAATAATAATTTTATTTCTTACCCACCTCTTCTCATGGCTTGAGGTGGGTCACAGAACAGTTAAAACACACAAATACTATAAAAACACTACAAACACACACATTAAAATGCAGTTACATATAAGATACATATCACAGCATTTCTATAAAATGCACATTACTCTCACAGGACAGCAAACAAAACACAGGACATAACTTTAAAATTCTTGCTTTCAACTGCCCGGGAATAACGTAATTCTATGGGCCTATCCAGATAGGCCTCAAATGACACATACGGTAGGAAAACAAATTAATTCAAATTAATTCAGGACAAAGCAGGTAAATCCTATTTTTTCCCTAAATTTATTAAATGCCCCATTAGACTTGTGCCTTCCTGAAAGGCCTGGGTCTAATGGGGTATGGGGCCTGTGGGGACTGACTCCCGAGTAGTCCTGGGAGTTAGTCCCTACAACCCTCTCAGTCTTTTGGGCTCCATGACCCCAGATAATTGAGAGGGCACTCACCCCCTCCCCAACCTCCCCCCAAAAAGCCTTAAAAGTAAAAAAAACTTCCAGAGCCGCCATTACACACCAGGATGTGGGGGAGCAGGAAAAATCACTCCTGGCTCCCCCCCCCCCCCCACACACACACACACACCTCTTGGCACATTGCTTCTGTCTGCCAGAGCAGTGTAATAACAGTCTGGTCTGTTTTTGTTTTGTTTTTTTTTACTTTTAGGGCTTGGGGGGCTGGGGTAACTGGATGCCCTCCTGGTAGTTACCAGGAATGCATCTAGACAGCCCCCTCAAGGAAAGCCTGAATTTTGAAAAGGGGTGTGGGGAACAAAAACCTATGCCAAAGTGGATTTTTTAAAACCTACTTTGTTGTGGGTTTTTTCCCAGTGTGAAAGTACCCAAAGTTTAATTCCTCTTCATCTTCATCACACCAGATTTTTGGGTTAGGTATTTGCCTTATTTCCACCTATTTCTCATCTAAACAGCAGTAATATGAAAAGTCCTGATTCTGAAACAAGATTATTGCCCATGCCAAATGGCCAATTTCTTTATCAGTGATCCCTCTTCAGTCATAATCACTCTTTAGATGTTACTTATGGTAGGATGAATATATCATTGCCAAATCATCTCCTGTGATCTTAGGCAGTATAGCCAAGTCATATGGCCACCGGTGGAGTCTTTTTACTTCCTTTAGGAGGGAATCATTGAGAATTTTAGCGGGAGAGGTACCATTGCTTTGGCCTGAGATAATGAGAGTGTGACTTGCCAGGGTTAACTAGTGAGTTTCCATTGGCCAAGTAAGCATTCAAACCCTGGTCTCCAGAGTCATAGTCCAACACCCAAGGTACTACACAATTTTGGCCCACTTGTATAGTACATTTAACTGTTATGGCTCCATCTGATGGAACATTTTAATTTGTAAGTGAATGAAGGACATAGAACTATAGACCCCAAAACATGAGTGTTGCCATTGAGTAAAGGATATATCTGAATTTTAACTACTTGCCAAATGACAAATCTTAGTATTTCATAGGATAGAGCAGTAACGATTAAAGTGATATCAAATGCATATCACTTTGCAATGTCAATACACCCAATGTTTTTATCAAACAAGTTATCATCAAGCCATGTTTAATGATCCTGACTTGTTAAGAAGCCAAAATTCAAACTAAACCAGTTTCCCAAGCTCAACCATAACAAGGATTCCTAGGGATCTATAAAGCAGATGCAGACATTTTCAATGTCGTCCTAGTAGCCCCACTAGGAAAAAAAAAGAATGGAAAAACATGTAAAACACAAATATTGTTCCTACATAGCACTATGGCTTACCACTATGAGCAAAATATACCAGTGTTTCTCCTGGTGATAGAAGAAGCTTCATACAAACACATTCCAATGTCTGTGTTTTATTGAGGCTAATCAAAAAGTTCTGCACAGGATGAAAATTAAATTGAAATAATTTGTAGTAGTGTGAAGTTTTGAACTGGCTTTCATTGCTACCTAAGAAATAAATCTTCCTTATAACACTCTTCATTTCCCACAGTATGTATTATATATATATGGGATATGCTGTCTAGAAAAGCTTTCATTACAGTGGCAATATATTTCTTTCTTAAATCTGTAGTCAAACCTTTGCTCATGTGTGACATACCTATTACTATTAAGGAATTTTCTCCCATTCAGTGAAGAGATGAATCAGTCTTATCAATGCCTTGGGATATATATTTTTAAAAGAGTAGTCATCTTATCTCTATTTTAGCAGTATTCAGGATAATTAGATATGGCAAATGCATCTAACTTAGTATTTTCCAGGAAGGTCAATGGCAAAAATGTTTAGGATGCAGGATAAATTCAGAGAAAATATAACATTGCATGCCTTTGGGCAAGCCTCTTGCCTATATAGCTTATTAAGGGAGAAATGGAATAAAACAACATACATAATATGAACTATAGATTCGTTAAATTAATAATTTCATATAAATTGATCCCCCAAAATCTATGTTTAACAATTATGTGACTTTTCATACAACTATGGCTAAATCAATGTCCATTGGGATTGAAGAACCAGTATGTGCATAAGTATTCCAGTGTTGTCTGTCTTTTCAAGTGGTGTTAGGCTTGTGTAATTTGTCTCATTAAGCATTTTGTCTATTTAAATTTGCACATACTAAGGGGAGATAGGCTGCAAATTCAGCTGCTAGAATGCAAATGAGAAGCAATTCCCTTGAATCCAGAGGGATTATTCCACATGTACTCTGACTTGAGTTAACAAAAATCAGTTTATTCAGAAATTCCTAATTGAAAGTTGTTACTCTACAATGATGTGAGGGTATTGCACCGGTGACCCAAACCAATTAAGATTCTCCAAGCTACTCAGATTGCCTCACATTTAAAATTGCTGCCTTTGATTCATCACAGATAATCAGGCTTAAGGAAAACACTTTCATTAAAGTATACAAGGGAGTGAGATGAAAGTAATGCCTGTGTGCCATTTTTGCTGAAACTATTAATACAAATGTGATGCTATTACACCACCAGATAGAGTAGTTCTTACATCACAACAGGCATAATTTATTTATATCTAGGTTACATAACCATGTATATGAAACAGAGTGGCCACTGAGTTATTGAACAAAACTGGCATTGAAGACAAACCATAACGGAAGGTCATCAACAGTAGACACTAATTAAAACCGGGAGCCCCCAGTGGCTCAGTGGGTTAAAGCCCTGTGCCGGCAGGACTGAAGACTGACAGGTCGCAGGTTCAAATCCGGGGAGAGGTAGATAAGCTCCCTCTATCAGCTCCAGCTCCTCATGCGGGGACATGAGAGAAGCCTCCCACAAGGATGATAAAACTAATTAAAACCAAAACAGGTGAACAACATGATCTGTGAAGAATGGTGCATGATTGCAGTAGTCCTCAACCTGTGGGTCCCCAGATGTTTTGCCTTAAACTCCGAGAAATCCTATCAGCTGGTAAACTAGCTAGGATTTCTGGGAGTTGTAGGCCAAAACACCTGAGGACCCACAGATTGAGAACCACTGGCCTAAGAGATCATTGAATAACTTGGCCATGATCACAGCGCTATCAACGAGATTAGTCACAACCTTCAGAAATATGTGTGCCAAGTAGGTTCTTCATCAACTAGCAGCTGATTTGAAAAGAAGAAATTACATATCAGTTTGGAGTTGTTCACAACAATGGAAGCCCAGGGGGCACCTTCCTTGGGAATGTTTGCACAGGTGAAAAGACCTATATGACCCAAAGTGGCAGTATTCTACTTCCTCTAGATCAGTGGTTCTCAACCTTCAACTCCCAGAAATCCTAACAGCTGGTAAATTGGCTGGGATTCCTGGGAGTTGTAGGCCAAAGCCCCTGGGGACCCACAGGTTGGGCACCACTTTTCTAGGCCAAAGAAATAATAATGTAGATATCGAGGGGTATAACCTCTTTCACAGAAACCGAACAAAGGGGAGAGGAGGCAGAGTAGCCTTATATGTCAAAAACTCTTATGCTGCAGAAGAGATTCAAGACAGCAATCTGGGAAACCAGCTTGAAATCATCTGGATAAGAATCAAGGGAACTGGGACTCAAAAAGATGTCGTTGTAGGCGTCTACTACAGACCCCCAAGCCAGGAGGAAGAACTTGATGAAGTCTTCTGCCAACAGTTGACCAAACAGGCACAGAGAAGAGATGTAGTAGTCATGGGCGATTTCGACTATCCCAATATTTGCTGGAAAACAAACTCGGCCAAGAGTGCAAGGTCCAACAAATTCCTCGCTTGCCTTGCAGACAATTTCATGGTCCAGAAGGTAGAAGAGGCAACAAGGGAATTGGCTACTCTTGAGCTCATCCTAACAAATGCGGAGGACCTGATCGATGCGGTCGAAGTAGTAGGATCCTTAGGGGCAAGTGACCATGTGCTCCTGCAATTTGAGGTACAAAGGAAGGCCGAAACTAAGACAAGTCAAACCCGCATTTTGGACTTTAGGAGAGCTGATTTCCAAAAAATGAAGGAAACGCTGAGCAGCATTCCGTGGACACAGATACTAAAAGACAAGGGAGTTACGGATGGATGGGAATTTCTCAAGAGTGAAATACTCGAGGCGCAATTGCAAACCATGCCAACAAAGAGAAAAAAATAGGACAAGTGCAAAGAAGCCAGAATGGATGTCCAAAGAACTTCTAACTGTGCTAAGACACAAAAGAGACATGCACAAGAAGTGGAAAAAGGGAGAAATCACCAAAGAAGAATTCAAACAAATAGTCAACACCTGTAGGGAAAAGGTCCGCAAGGCTAAAGCAAAAAACGAGCTCAGACTTGCCAGGGACATTAAAAACAATAAAAAGGGCTTCTATTCTTATGTCAGTAGAAAAAGGAAAAACAAGGAGGTGATAGGACCTCTTCGAGGAGAAGATGGGGCAATGCTGACAGGGGATAGGGAAAAGGCAGAACTACTTAATGCCTTCTTTGCCTCGGTCTTCTCACAAAAAGAGAGTCTTCAACCTCAGCAAGATGGAGTGGATGAGGGATTGGAGGACATCCAACCCCAAATTGGGAAAGAAGTCGTCCAGGAATACCTGGCCGCTCTTAATGAGTTCAAGTTCCCAAGGCCAGATCAACTACACCCCAGAGTATTGAAGGAACTAGCGGAAGTCATTTCGGAACCATTGGCAACCACCTTTGAGTGTTCTTGGAGAACGGGAGAAGTTCCAGCAGATTGGAGGAGGGCCAATGTAGTCCCAATCTTCAAGAAGGGAAAAAAGGATGACCCAAACAACTACCGTCCGGTCAGCCTCACATCGATACCGGGCAAGATTCTGGAAAAGATTGTTAAGGAAGCGGTCTGCAAACACTTAGAAACAAATGCAGTCATCACTAATAGTCAACATGGATTTATCAAAAACAAGTCATGCCAGACTAATCTGATCTCTTTCTTTGATAGAGCTACAAGCTGGGTAGATGCGGGGAATGCCGTGGATGTAGCGTACCTGGATTTCAGTAAGGCCTTCGACAAGGTCCCCCATGACCTACTGGCAAGGAAACTAGTCCAATGTGGGCTAGGCAAAACTACGGTGAGGTGGATCTGTAATTGGTTAAGTGGACGAACACAGAGAGTGCTCACTAATTCTTCCTCTTCGTCTTGGAAAGAAGTGACAAGTGGAGTGCCGCAGGGTTCCGTCCTGGGCCTGGTCCTGTTCAACATCTTTATTAACGACTTAGATGAAGGGCTAGAAGGCATGATCATCAAGTTTGCAGACGACACCAAATTGGGAGGGATAGCCAATAGTCCAGAGGACAGGAGCAGAATTCAAAACGATCTTGACAGATTAGAGAGATGGGCCAAAACTAACAAAATGAAGTTCAACAGTGACAAATGCAAGATGCTCCACTTTGACAGAAAAAATGAAATGCAAAGATACAGAATGGGTGACGGCTGGCTTGAGAGCACTACGTGTGAAAAAGATCTTGGAGTCCTCGTGGACAACAAGTTAAACATGAGCCAACAATGTGATGTGGCGGCAAAAAAAGCCAATGGGATTTTGGCCTGCATCAATAGGAGCATAGTGTCTAGATCTAGGGAAGTAATGCTACCCCTCTATTCTGCTTTGGTTAGACCACATCTGGAATATTGTGTCCAATTCTGGGCACCACAATTCAAGAGAGATATTGACAAGCTGGAATGTGTCCAGAGGAGGGCGACTAAAATGATCAAGGGTCTGGAGAACAAGCCCTATGAGGAGCGGCTTAGGGAACTGGGCATGTTTACCCTGAAGAAGAGAAGGCTGAGAGGAGATATGATAGCCATGTATAAATATGAGAGAGGAAGCCACAGGGAGGAGGCAGCAAGCTTGTTTTCTGCTTCCTTGGAGACTAGGACGCGGAACAATGGCTTCAAACTACAAGAGAGGAGATTCCATCTGAACATTAGGAAGAACTTCCTGACTGTGAGAGCCGTTCAGCAGTGGAACTCTCTGCCCCGGAGTGTGGTGGAGGCTCCTTCTTTGGAAGCTTTTAAGCAGAGGCTGGATGGCCATTTGTCAGGGGTGATTTGAATGCAATATTCTTGCTTCTTGGCAGGGGGTTGGACTGGATGGCCCATGAGGTCTCTTCCAACTCTTTGATTCTATGATTCTATGATTCTAATAATATAATAATAACTTTATTTATACCCCACCACCATCTCCCCAAAGGGGACTTGGAGCAGCTAACATGAGGCCAAGCCCAAAATTACAGTACAGCAAAATAAAATACAAGAAGCAAAAATTATATCAAAATAAAGACATGAAATAACAAAATAAAATAAATAGTTTCAAAATAACATGATAGAGAAATAGAACACAGTGGGTGGCCCAAATGTACTAGGAATAAAATTGATAAAATTGATAAAATCCTAGATGAGATATATAGAATGTGTTTCTGAGGGAGAATGGGTTTCTGAGGGAGGAACACAAAAGGACTGGAACAGTAGAATTAGGCCTTCATTAAGGGTGGGGGAAAAGTACCTCATGAAAATGGAGCAGTTGTTGGAACAGACTGCATATGGGGAATATAAATATAGTTTGTTTGTTTGTTTGTTTGTTTGTTTGTTTGTTTGTTTATGAGGCATTTGTATCCTGTCCTATCTTAACCTCCACCGAGGGACTACAAAGCCAGTGCTCAACACAGAAGATTAAGGTAAATGTTTTCTAGGATGACAAGGGGCTCATTTTGCTTGATTTCCTCCACTATGAGACAATAGTGAACATCAACTACTACATTCAATCACTCTGGAAACGTTGACAAACTGTCTGTAAGGGGGGGAAATGCACAAAAGCAGAATAAAATCCAGTTAACACTGTGAATAATTCACAATGCTTTGCTATTTGGTATCATTACAGGTTCTTCAAAAATTAGAATCAGTATGCCACATCTGTCTTGCAGCTCGATATGATGCCTTCAAGCATTCATTCATTTGTTTAGTTGGATGAAGGAAAGTTCTCAGGGATGGTGCTTCAATAATGTAGGTGAAATAGAAAATGCTGTCCAAAATGGTTTCATGAAGAATGTGTTAATACTGTTATCATTACTCTTGCTTGCCCTTTTTCTTGCTTCGTGATTGGTTTACTTTTTTTAAAAAAAATAACTAAATCATTTCTTATTAATGTCACCATGTCAGTCTACACAGCACATCCCAAGTCTTACATTGCAAGAGGATAGGTAGGAAGAGGAAACTGCTCCAGCATCACCATTTTTGATGTGGTTTGTCCTGTGAAAAACATGGATGTTTATCACTAGGATGTAATTTTTGTGCTTGAAGATTTTCTTCTAGATGAGAGAAAGTATTTGAAAACCACAGATTTTTTTGAAGTCTATTCACAGTCTAGGGCTAATTCCAAACAACATTTACATGTGATTGTTTTATGAAGAAAGCATCATTTTCTGGAAGAATAAAGAACATTTTATTTTCCAGTTCTTGTATATGTCCCTTTTTAAATCTTAGCTCAGTTGAAAATACTTTAAATATTTATATAGGTTTCTTTAGACACCTCTGCTTTTTCCTCCTTATTGGAGCTGTTTGAAATTGTGCCTTCAGTATCACACTTTTTTAAAAGCACCTGTTTGTTGAGCTCCTGGGATTGGAGTTTCAGACATATACAGAACTAGTGGCTCACAGTTCCTTCCCCTATCATCTCATTCTTCTCAACAGATGCTCCATTGCTGTGAAATCTTGTGCTCAGGTAGAGGATCTGGCCTCATATGGAGATCAAGAATGGAACACTAACAAACAGACAAGCACAGTTTCACTTAGCTCATATAAATAATCAGATTCTAAGCCAATAGATATAAACTCACCAAAACACAGTATAAAAATTGAACACAAATGAGCACATAAGCAAGACTTTGCTCAATTTGCAAGCATATTTCCTCCCAGCTCACACATACAAACAGCCATACCCCAATAGATACAACAACCTTAATCCAACACACTGTTCAGAGCTGTGGAAGTTAAATCCAACAATCCCCCTTCTACTGCACCTATGCAAAACATCCTTATTGGCCTTCCCTGTTAGCTGAGCTTCTATTTGCCAATCTTTACAACCTTGGGGGAAACAGTATTTAAAAATAACTATTTTAGAAACAGGAAACTAAATAATCACTTGTCACTATAATGACAACTAACTACTTTGGGAATAGAACTATAAAAATAACTAATTACTTTCAAAGGTAACCTTTCAAACTCTTTTTTGAACTCTAAACCACTGATTCCTGGGAGAACAATTTTGCATTTTAGACAATAAATTTCTACCCATGATGAATGGCTGCATTTGAACCTGTAACCTTAAGAAACTAATCTTTGCCATTCTATCTGTACCGGGATGTTCCCCTGTGCCCTTTGCCTAGCTTAAAAATCAGAAAGAAATGCTCATTAAAATGATTACTTTTCAAATGATGATTTTGCAATAAAGAAATTGGTCATTGCTGTGGTATTTGGCTGCTCAGCCTCTTTATTACAAAGTATTCCTAAAGGGAGGAAAATGTAAGTGATTTTTTCCAGTAATTCCAAAGAACAAAAAAACATCAGTTGCATTGAGCATCATTATCTTTTCTCTTCTTTGTAACACCGAGGAAGTTATTTTTTTGACCTGACTGCTAATGGCTTCCAGAAAATTCCTGTGTGTTTTTGTTCAGATGAATAGTCTAGCTAATGAAATACGTATAAGAAATAGGGAGAAAAGCCAATTCGTTCACAGGAGATAACACAACTGAAAAGTTTCAGAACACTACGTCTTATTTCTTTTCTGTTACATATGAGACTTTTTGCTTCAATTGTTCTATGGGCTTTCATCAAAAAAGCTTTTGCCATTTCGTTTGTATTTGACTGATAAGCTGTGACCTTGTTCATCATTAGGAGTTTAGGAATGAGTAATGTATTAATTCACTTGTTATGTACAGAAATCTTATGCTGAGTCTTCGCTTAAGATGCCACCCTGCCCATCACCTTTCCTATTAATAGTCAGTCACCAAAAGAGCAGCCTAAAATTAAAATCAAATACTGGGGGTTGTAGTACAAAATGTATGTTTACAAAATGAAACCATACATTTTTTTCCAGTGAAAGAAGTGTCAGCAAATGTAAGCTGAGCTGGTAAGATATTGCCAACCCTCTGAGAGGAAGTCGGGGTCTTTCCATCTTTGAACATACTTGTCATTGCTGTGATCCCTTCTGAAAAATAGTATTATTTCTGTTCCTGCTGCGTTGGACATTTAGGATTGCAGAAAGTTACATGCAGAGTGATTTTGGCAAAGATGGATAGCAATACCAATAAAAGATGTCAAGAAATGCATATAGAAAATTGATTCACATAAAGACCCTCCTGCAGTACTCACTTTGGTTTGCCAAGTAAATGCTTTACAGCTGTGAAAATATGAACCAAGAGCAGCAGCATCTGGGTTAATCACAGGTGTATATTCCCAGTGGCTTTATTACAGCCAATGATTTTGTATCAAGAGATAAAAAAAGTTAATCTTCATTTAAAAAGTGAGATTTTTTTAAAATCCATCAACCAAGTAAAATGTCTCTCAGCACCACAAGATTGTTATGTCACTGTCTGTATAAGGTGAACCCCATCTTGATTTCACACTTAGTATTTTCATGAAGAAATATAGCTTACACAGCCAGGGCATGATTGGAATAGAATAAACTACCTGACAAGTTGAATGCTTAATTCGTTTAATTGTGCTGTTGTGTCTAAAAGTCATTTCTGACAGTATGGCCATCATCAAGTATGACGTATGGCTATCGTGGGATTTCTCTTTGTAGAATTTGTTCAGAGGGAGTTTGCCATCACATCTGAGATAATGTGATTTGTCCAGATTTACCCAAAGGGTTTCTATGGACTAGGTTCAAACACTGGTCTCCACAGTTCAAACTATTACATCATATTGGCTCTCTTAACATGATTATCTATCTCCATTTTGTCTACATCTAAGACAGGCATGGGCAAACTTTCTAACTTGGGGGCTGCATGGCGGGCCGAAGTGGAGCCAACAGGCTGGGAGGGAGAGGGTTCTCCCAAAGTCCCCTCCCAGCCCTTTCCTCCCCTTCCTCTTCTCTTTCAGAGGCAGAAAGTGAAGAAAAGAGGAAACATTTGGATCTCAAATGGTTAGCCTTGGTCAGGATGAGATGGTGGATGGGAGAAAAAAAGTATATCCATTAGACCCGTATTGCCTACTCCTGATATATAATCCTAGAATCCTAGAGCTGGAAATGATCCCCAAGGGCCATCCAGTCCAAGCCCCTACCATGCAAGAAGACAAATGAAAGCACTTCTAATATACAACCTCTGTGGAAAAGCCTCCAGAGAAGGAAACTCCACCACACTCCCAGGCAGCCAATGCCACTCTCCAACAGCTCTTACTCTCAGGAAGTTCTTCCTAATCTTCCATTTGAAACCATTGTTCCCTTGTGCCCTTGTCTCTAGAGCAGCAGAAAGTCAGTTTTCCCCCTCCTTCTCAATGGGCCACACTATTAAATCTTGAAACATGGTTTTCATGTTCCCTCTCTACCTTCTCTTCTCTCAGGTAAACAAACCCCAGGAGGAAAGGAGGAAGGAAAAAGAGAAAGAAGGGAGGAAGAAAAGGATGGGGGGGATGGAAAGGAATGGAGGGAGGGTGGGAGAGAAGGGGGGAATGAGGAAGGAATGAGAGAAGGAAGGAAGAATAGGATGGTGAGAGAGAAGAGGGCCTGAGAAAAGAACCCAATTGTCTGCATCCACCACCGAGCCTGGATTTGCCCATACCTGATCTAAACCATGGGCACTTCCAGACAAAGCTAAACCCCATGTGGAAACAGGTTAAAATAACCCACTTCCTCATGTCCCCACCCCCAACCCAAAACCCGAGCTTTCCCAGGAGGGGGAGGGGTAAGCTATATGCCACTACAATTCAAATCTGGATGACATGGAGCCATCCCTAAAGCTCCCAATGTCACCCCTAAAACTACCCAAAAGGGGCTGGTAACAATGGAGCCTGTCGGTAGTGTCTTCTTGGCTGGAGGAAATGGCAACTCAGGAGATAGGAGAAGGGACGAGGGAAATCTCTCCTCCTCTGCACTTCCCCATCTCCTAAGTCTCTAGTTCCTCCAACCAGTATGAAACTACAGACAGGCTCTGTGGCTGCCAGACCCTTTTGGGTAAGTTTTAGGGGTGAAATTGGGGATTGGAGGCAGGGGTGGGTGCCCTCTCGCACCTTTAGGATCTAGAAGCCCAAAAGTATGAAATGGCTGTGGAGACTGACCCCCAGTATCACAGAACATGATACCGGAAGTCAATCCCCACAGGCCCAGTACCTCATGAGACCCGGATCTTTCATTAAGGTCCAGATCTGATGAGGTATTTAATTAATGTGGAGTAAACTGGGAAACCCCAGTTTACTCCTTGTTAATTCACTTTTACCAGAGGTGTCATTTGGAAGCCTCTGGTAAAACTGAGACGGATCTCAGATTAAAGGACTTTTTGGATGGGCCTCCTTTCTCCTTCTATTTTTCAACTGCTTTTCTACTAGGATCTGTTGTTGTGGTTACTTTTGCTGCATTTGTACACCAGGTTCTTTAGACAGAAGAGCCAACATGATGTAGTTGTTTGAGTGTTGAATTAGAACACTAGGTTTTGAAAATCCACTGAGTGGCTGTGTGACCCCAGATTTCTCTCCTGCCTGTGCCAAATTTTGGAGAGTTCCCCCTTCATGTGAGGATTGAACCCTTTGCTCTACTATTGTATACAAGTACACTACAATATTTTACTCAGGCAATCCCAACAGTGCATCAACCGTGACGCAAATCACTGTATGCGTTCTTACTCTTAACCTATGAAACATGAAGCCAACTGATGATTCAGTGTAAGTGCTCTTGAGGTTCATATAAGGATTTATACTATTTTTATCCACAACAGGAAACCACCCTTTCATGGTCAATGCAGCCACCACATATATCTTGGTAGCAATTCTGGAGGCCAAAAAGTGTTTAGAAACAGAAACAAAACTTACAGAAGTTAAGCATAAAACTATATATATATATATATATATATATATAAGGCTTGGGCAGTTTCGTTCGTTAATTTCGTAATTCGTTATTAATTCGTATTTAAATTAGCTTACGATCCAATATTGAGCCATGCCGGAATTGTGTGAGGAGTAATAAAGATTCGAAACAATTTTTTCAATTTATTTCGTAATTATTTCGTAATTATTTCGTAATTATTTTCGCATGTCTGGTGCAAGTTTTATAGTTGTTGTTTGTTTTATCACACCAACAGTCAACAACAGAGGGAGAGGGAAGCTTCAGAAGTTCCTCCTGTCCCATTTGGAGGGTTTTTTAGCATATTGCGCCATCTCGTCCGGCATTAACAAATCAATTCGTAATTTTACGAAATTTCGTAAATTTCAAAAAAAATTAAAGGAAAATTTTGGAATTATTAAAAAAACGAAACACAAGGGCCCCCTAAAAACAAAACGAGTTTAGAACCAAATTTTTCCATGGTTACCCAAGCCATATATATATATATCACCACACTTTCTTCTTCTTTCAAGCTAGAACAGTTCCTTACTTCAAACAAATGCCTCTAGAACATGGCCATATAGCCCAGAAAAACCTACAACAACCCAAACTCCTTTCTCTCACTCCAACTCTAGTCTCACACAATGCCCCCTCAACGATCTTTCCCTTGCAAGTTTCTTAGATCTCAGGCAAAACCCTCATTTTGTCAAACTCAAAATCTAACTGCCATTCACTAACTGCTCGGTGCAAATCTCCTCAAATTTTCTTGCAATTAGCAACCATTCTCTCCCCTCCTAACAGCTACATACCTCATACTCAAATCAAGCAAAATGTTCATTTTTTCAGAATTATGATTTTTTTTTAAATCAAAAATTAGAAATTATTTCCAGTAAACTTCACTTTTGAAAATGTCCCCCCCCCCCAAAAAAAACCCCTCAGTTTTCCTAGAGCAGAGGTAAACAAGGTAGAAATAAAACTGGCACCCAGAGAGGGTATCAGGAGCCTATATTTAGACTAGAGAATTGGAGCTTTATGGGAGATATATGCAGCCTTTTGACATCTGTAATATACAGGTTTTATAATAATGGGAAATGGACCACAGTGCACTATTTTATGAATCTGCCCCTTTGGAGTTATGAAATATTGTTGTTCTTTGCTATGGATTCCAGGATGCTCCATTAGACTATCATACATCTCTTTTTCAAGTGTTGTGTTATGTAGAATGCTGAAAGGTTTGGGTCCACTAGCTCGAAGTTCTGTGGCTTGAAGAATAACCACGATCATATTTTTAATTGAGGGAGAACAGGTATCATAAAAAATTTAACATACAGGTGCTGTAACTTTATCATCATCTGACCATAAGAAGTTTTGTCTATAGCCTAAATAATGCAAATAATACCGGTAGTTCCAAAAGCCTAAACAAGCATTATTTATACTATAGGCAAAACCCAAATATATCCAAAATATACTTTTATGGTCAAAATAATGCTTGTTTAGGCTTGTGGAATCACCAATATTATTTTCTAAGATGATGAAAGCACAGCTTCCCTTACCAAGACTTTCCTCCAAAACATAAAATACACAAGCTGGAAATGATTTCCTGGTGCCTTCTTCAATCAATATGCTTCAACTTGCCAAACATAGTATCCATGAGAGACGGATAGATTGTTGTTTCCATTTGCCTTTGATATTCTTATTTATGTCACAGCATCAAACAGGAGAAAAAAAATGAATTTTAGCTTTCTGAACATATGGGACAAGCAAGGTCCCAATTCTAATTTTCAGAACTGCTAACAACTTTTTTTACATCAATAAATGTTGCAGGCTGCTGCAACATTTATTTTTGAATTTCCATTATTTTGGATGACAAAACTAATACAGCCAACAACATTTTTCTTTCTTTAAAATGTTTCATGAAAGCACCATGCTGGTAAAGAGCTGGAAAGTTTTAAAAAGTTTTTGACATTTGGAGTCTTAGATTTCAAGTATTGCACTTCCAGACAGATCTCCAAATTTGAGAACCCCTAAGGATTTTATCACAAAACCTCAATTTTCACTAGATATAAGAGATTGTGTTTATGCCTGAATTGGATATTTGTGAACATGAAAATAATCAAAGTTTGATTATTTGTTTCAACTCATTAGTTTGAGGCTAACCTAATGTTTACTCTTATTGATAGTTATTTCTACCAGTATATGCCTCTTAGAGATGTCACCAAATCTCAAAATTCCCTGGCTCAGAATAAAAACCTCAGTAATTCATAATATTCACATTCAGTCCAAAGCAAATATTCTGACATGATGATGCAATTGGCATGTTGAAGGAATGAATCCAAGCGGTTTCATAATTGGGCTCAGAAATAACCAAGCCAATAAGAAGTGCACTTATCTCTCCTTCTAACCGATCTCATAATAAAACATATGGGACATGCAACACAACACATATGAAGCAGCCCAGCTTGTTATTATGTACATTTAAAGAAAGGGCAATAGCTTGTGATCATGATAAGCAGCATGTTTGTTAGGGAAGAGAAGGACTTCCTTGTGTTTCCATGCAAATAAATGATATAACTATTTTTATTATTTAATTCCCCCCCCCCCCCCCCCGCATTGTGCCATTTCTGTGTGCCATGGAGCTACAGGGAAACCTCCTTCATTGGTAAAAATGTTGTTTCTTCCATCTGGGCATGGAATGGCATGCAAGGTGGTATTGCCATCCCACCTCCTCAGGCTACCTGAGCCTAGGGAGCATGGGATGGCTGTAGAAAATCATGCAGAAATCAGGCATGATGATCCCTAATAACAGACTCCACAGCCATGGCACCAGCAAAGGTCTGAATCTTCCTGGTGTTTTTTTAAAACCCAGGATAAATTTACAGTAACATGTATTCCGGGTTACATCGTGTTAACCAGGGGATCATTTGGAGTCACACATTATGTGATAGTGTAGATGGGTCCTGAGTAATCCTTGCCTAAGAACATCCTATCAAATTCATGTGGCCTCTTTAAGTTGACAAGTGACTTAAAGGCATCTATATGCACAAATTGCTGTTACCAGTATCAAGAATCACATGAGTAAGAGTAGAAGTTTTATCATGTAATTTTGTCTTTATTATTTATTTATTTGCAGTATTTGTATACTGCCCTTCTCAACCCTGAAGGGAACTCAGGGCGGTTCACAGTGTTGGCAACAATTCAATGCCATCGGTAAAAAACAGTACAAAACATCAAAATTGATCCTTCCCTGGTAAAACATTAAACATCATTAAACACATCACATCAAATAACATCACATATCACGAAAAGATTTATATACGCTGCAAGTTCATAAGTTAATGTCCCATGGTTTTGAAACTACAGAAGATTAAGCCAGCATGATATAGCATTTTCAGTGATGCAGTGGGTTAAACCCTTGTACCAGCAGGACTGCTGAGTGACAGGTCAGTGATGCGAATCTGGGGAGAGTGAGCTCCCTTTGTCAGCTCCAGCTCCCCATACAGGGACATGAGAGAAGCCTATCACAAGGATGGTAAAGCATCAACTATCCGGGCGTCCCCTGGGCAATGTCCTTGCAGATGCCCAATTCTCTCACACCTGACATGAGAGAAAAAAAAGCATTGAACTATGACTCGGCAGATCCAGGTTCAAATCCTGCTCAGACATGGAAACCCTTGGATGTCCTTGGGCAAGTCACACACACTCAGCCTCCCTGAATAAATTGTGCAAAAAAAAAAAGCCCAACAAAACCATGATCACTTTTGTTTTAGAGTTGTCATAATTCAGAAATGGCTTACGGGCAAACAACTTTTTTTTCTCCTTCTACCAGCAGGTAAAGTCAGACTCATTTATATCCAAGGTCAATTTGGATTTTTATATGGATTTGGTTTTTAATTGCCATATTCATTTTAATATGTCTTTTTAATTGTGTTGTGCCATAGTTTTTTTAATTGAGTAATTTTATACAGAATTGTAAATGGATTCTTTCTTTTTTAAAAAAAATACTGTTAACTGCCTCGAGCACTGTCATAGTGATATAAATTTAATTAATAGATAAATTTAATGTTAGGAGCAAAAGAATATCTGGTTGGTTAGTGTAAGAATGTCTGTGTAAGAATGTTTTCAATATCTGGTGGTACTACTTAAAAGGGTTTGCTGATCTGTCAGTCAGAACATACATAGGAATGAAGGGAGATTGACATAATATTAAACTATAAATTGCACCTACAGCATTGGTACTGGCTAGGCCTGGGTAACAACGGAAAAATTTGTTTCTAAAATCGATTCGTTTTTGGGGGGTTTTTGCGTTTCGTTATTTAAAATAATTACAAAATTTTCCTTTTAAAAAATTCGATATTTACGAAATTTCGTAAATGTGAAAAAAATTACAAAACATTAACGAATCGATTTTCGAAACAATAACGAATCGATTCGTTAATGGCGGACGCGACCGCGAAATACGCTAAAAAACCTCCAAAAACTTCTGAAGCTTCCCTCTCCCTCTGTTGTTGACTGTTGGTGTGATATTATAATTTTTTTTCACTAATTAAACAAAAAACTTGCCCCAGACATGCGGAAATAATAACGAAACGACCTCAGAACAATAATGAAACGAATACAATAACGAAATATGAAGCATTTACAAAACGTGTTTAAACATTCGTTTTTTAAAAAAATTGCTCCAGAATGGTTCGTTATCGTTTTGTAATTAAAAAAATAACGAATTATTAACGAATTACGAATTAACGAAATGAAACCGCCCAGCCCTAGTACTGGCATTTTTCTGTCTAGCTGGTGTTTGACATTCTCTGGCTTCAGAGATAGAGGCTATGCTTTATTCTCTGTACTATGTAGTTTCTTTGATGTTACTGTGGTTTCTCTCCAGTTCATGGTTTGGGAATGAAGGGAGTCATCTTTTCCTAGTATACAGGATTAGATGTTCCCAACAACCTAAAGGCTCATGCATAATTCTGCTCAAATAAATGGAAATGGCTGGATTATGCAAAGATTTTCTTACTTTTTATCATTAGGTGCTTTTTCCATTCAATTTGATGCACTTAAAACATGACTTCATCTAGTTCAATGTAGTGAAATAAGACAGATAAATAAAACATAAGACAGATATTGCTGCAACATGCCAATTGTTTTGTGTAGATGTTGACTCATTGCCAAGATACTGAATAGGGAAGCCTATTTTGTGGAACAAATTGGTCCTAAAAGGGGTCACTCAATTGATCGCATTACAATAGTATGCTAAGCAAGATTGTTAATGTGTTTTTGTTACATAAACAAACATTTAGTATAAGCTACTGTTTATAGTATTAATGGATGCTTTAAGAGAAATAACACAACAGGGTTTCACAACAAAAATTATTTCAATGGCAAATTTTCACAGTTGGCTTCAAAGCATGGAACAATATTGCTTGATCTTGTAATTCAGTGCTGTATTATGGCATTTTGAATGTCAACATCTGAAAAAGGATTGTGTTTAACTATCATCTCAACTGTTGTGCATATATTTTTTTAGAAACTGCACCCATCTGTTCGGAAATAATTCCCCATCTCCTCCTGGATTTCCAGGTTTACTCCAGGTTTAAA
The DNA here is from genome assembly GCF_037176765.1 of Anolis sagrei. Classification (NCBI taxonomy): domain Eukaryota; kingdom Metazoa; phylum Chordata; class Lepidosauria; order Squamata; family Anolidae; genus Anolis; species Anolis sagrei. Next base: position 150,705,651 of record NC_090025.1, read on the forward strand.
AAATAGCTGGGAAGGTGTGAAACTTCCAGGAACCTCATTAGATGGGTAAAATTGCCCATCTGAAGATGCTTGGACTTCAGTTGAGGCATGAAGCCCGCCTGCTCCCATCACATGATGTAGATCAACTTCCAGCAGGGCTCTGTGCCTCAAGTGAAGTCCAAGCATCGCAGGAGGCAGTGGCAGGCAACACAGGAGGCTTCCCATGTTGCATAAGAAACAATGGGGAGAAGCTCGTCAGTGACATTTTCCCCCACAGGATGTGGTAAGTAGCAAGGCGGGCAATACAAGGGCGAAGAGCAGTGCCAGATTCACCACATTCCATGGCAAATTGGGAGGTGAATATGATGAGGTTGGATGAAACTCCACACCTTTCCAGATATGGGAGTGTGGGAACTCTCTCTCGGATCACCTCCTGCAATCCTGAAGGTCGGTTCCCACAACTATCCTTCCTCATCACCCCCTGTTTTAGGCTAAAACTTACTACTTAGAGGTCTGCTGCTGTCAAAATGATGCAACGGGAGCTTGCTACCATAGGCCTGCAAATGGAGGCAGGCTTCTAAGGTAGGTTTTAGCCTAAAGCGGGAGGCGGGGGGGGGGGAGGTGGTAGGCGGTGTCAATCTCAGGTTTACCCGGGAGGTTATCTGATCACCACCCACATAAATGGCAGGGTTTTTGGCTGCAAACTCAATTTAAAAAGGCATTTGGAATGCTGGTTTCTACCAGGTTTTAGCCCTGTGTGGAAAGGCCCTATGTCCTATAACACTGCTAACCTACCTGTGTGTATCACAATTTGGAAATAACAAGTTACACATTAAGGTAGGTTTCCCCTTGGCATTAAGTCTAGTTGTGTCTGACTCTGGGGGGGTGGTGCTCAGCTCCATTACTATGCTAAAGAGATGATGCCAAGGTCATGTGGCCAGCATGACTGCATGGAGCCCCATTACCTTACCATCAATCTACTCACATTTGCACGTTTTCAAACTACTAGGCCGGTAGAAGTTCAGGCTCACAGCAGGAGCTCACCCCACTCCCCGGATTCGAATTACCAACCTTTTGGTCAGCAAATTCAGCAGCTCAGCAGTTTAACGCACTGAATCACCAGGGGCTCCACATTAAGCTACCTGTTTATTTTTCTTGGTAACAAAGATGAAAAAAAGTAATGAGACATGTAGAAGTGAAGTTATTTCCCTGGTATAATAAAGAACAGTTTCTGATTACTTTTTATAGTAAAAGGGAAATTCTATAGGCATTTTGATGGTGATTTTTTCTATTACATTCAACCATCTTATCAGTATAAAAAGCAGCAGAAAAACAATAAGCAATGGTAGCAACAAGTTACTTTGCAAACATCACAGTAATTAATGCAAAAGACTTATTTTTCAATTACCATCCTGAGTATTGAAAATTGATTACTTTAAAAAAGTATCTTTCCAAGCTTCATTAACAATAATGAGTATAGTTCTAAAGAACCATTGTGAAATGAGTTTAAAATGCATTTAATATGCCCCCATAAGTTTTGAATTATTATGTGAAAGCTGTTTGAAAAGACTATCTTTGTGTGAAAGAGCTTCTTTTTATTACAGTTATACTATTTACTTTATGTCGAGTCAGTAGGGCAAACCAAGGCAATGATCATAAATGCTTTAACAGCATGGCACCTATCCATATAGAAACTTAATATATTAAATAGCACCAAGGGGCTAATGTTATTGCTTCTCTGTGATACTGACACAGCATCAACTTACAAAAAATAAAGTTTGCATCTGCCAAACAATCACTCTTCTACCAAAATCTAAATTGAAATGGGAAGCTGAATGCTGCTGCCTGGATAGCGGAAATCCAGAAACAAAACTTTATAAATATTTACTCTGTTTTCTATTGCTAGTTGGCAAGATTCACTCTAATGTAATTCTCTTCTGCAAGTCAACTATTCCTAGAATGAAAGATCGGTTTGAAAGATCCATAGAGGAATCTCCCTTACTCTCAGGTAAAATTGCATAGGAAAAACACTTCCTTTCCCTGCAGATAGTTTAATCCTGGAAAAAAGACTTTGTGTGGAATCATTGGGCACCACTGGCATTTAGTGTAGACCAGATCAGTGAGCAACTGCAGCCTTTGCGTACATTTGTCACTTTCCGGGCACATGTTAAGGATATATAGGCAATATAGTAAACATGTTAATAGGAGATGATGAATTCTCTCTGTACAGACTGATGCCAGACTACATGGCAACATCACCTCCATGAGTCATTCATCTAACAGTATTCTCAGTGAATGAAAACAACATGGCCTTTCCTTCTTCTAGTCATACATTATGACTAAGAAGATGACATTACACAGAAGGATGAATCATTTTTTTTAAAAAAAAAAGTCCTTCTTCACCTGAATGTCATAACTTTGCCTGTAGTCAGTGCTTATACTTCACATATTAAGGGGTGGAAAATAAATTTGTGGAACAAATTTATTTCTCACCTGGCATTTTTTTTACTGTGAAAGTGTTGACCCTTTCATTACAGCAGAAGTAAATTAATTTTGCATGAAAAATCTATACATTTCTAAAAAGTTGCCATATACAGCATTTTGATGAAGAAAAATATACACAAAATTATAAGTACATTTGAGAAGTGTGCATGACACTCCATGTTAGTGGAGACAAATGTGCATACATGAAAAATATGAATGCAAAAATTGACACCTATTAACATAAGTTTCTGTGTGGAAGAAGACACAAAGTCTCAGAACCTGATATGGGATCATAATGACAAGGTATAATAAAGATAAACATACGCTTGGGCAGGGGGGACACACAATCACACCCACTGCCCACCAATTTAAAGGTGTTAACGTTCAGCTGGACACTACTTTAACAAGGATAAATGACTGTGACAAAGGGGGAAAGACTCTCTTATCCCACCTCAATACTATTGTTGAGTGACCAACTGTATTAATGTTGTGAATGACCGATGTAATAGGCAGATTCGCCGCCACCACCTCAATTAATGTCTGAGGAAAACATGAGTGTGAATATGAAATTGGTAAAGTTTGTTCAAGCCCTTAGTTCTTCTGTAACGACTGCTTCTCTTACTGACTGGACTGAAATTGAGTTGTCTTTAGGCTAACAGAGGTCTAATGATTGTGACAGACCGAGGCAGACACCAGTTTAAAGATGAAATAATTAACAGGTTTATTAAAACTTGATGAACAAATCAACTCTTCATAAGAGTGGTACAAAAGTGTAATGTGTTTCAGAGGCTTAGCTGGTTAGACAAGCAGTCTTCTCTCAAGACTTTAACTTTTGTTCCCTGTGAGTTCCTTGCTTCCCTGAGAACAGCCCACTGACTGCCTCACAGAGCAAAATAGGCTTTCCTTCACTGACCCTTCTAAGTACAGTGACACAGGAACCTTTGCCTTTCCTATGCTCTAACTCCCAAGGCTCACTTCAAAAGTTTTCCCTCCCTGTCTAAATTTCCCTCAGCTCCCTCTTCCTAAAATACTGCTTCACTCTCCGATGTTTAAAGCTCTGCTCTCCAGCTTGTCAAAGACACAGCCTTTTTCCCTCTAAAACCTAACTCCTCCCCTGATTGCTCTAGCCAATCAGGAGTCGGCTGACTCCTCCCTCTTGCCTCTTAGCTCTCCTGCCTGTCTCTCAACATGTCAGCCACTGACTTTCCAGGCTTTGGCCTTCCTGGCAAAAGGTTAGATTCATGACACAAGGGAATTCTGAGAAGCAATTATAAGAGGCTTACGAACTTTCATATCCTTAACACAGAACTAAGCTCCATGATCAAAAGATCCAAACAATATGTGACACATCACACTTTAAGTGAAGGATAAATGGTGGCAAAGTTCCTGTGTAAGCAAAGAAAAAGATTGGGCTATAACAGCTCCTCTAACATGTTGCTTTTATCTATTTATGAAGCTTTATGGTGGGAAGGTAGCATAGGTAAACATCCAACCTCCCACCTGCATTTTGCCTTGATACAACCTAGCAACAGATCTATTATTTGCGCTCACACATTTCATCTCTTTCAAAAGTATATTTTATCTATTACTTTGATTCAAAACTCAGGCCAAGGTTATGTAGAGCTGATTGAAAGTAAATGAAATACTGATGTGTGCGCCATTTGCACTTGGGAGAACATTGGCCTCAAAAACAGAAAATGCCTCATGCTTTTACTATATGCTTTTTGATTCCAAATATCAAAAAGCAAGGATTATTCAGGTAAAGTAAGACATTTTTGCCTCATTGCACCTGTGCTTTTCATTATAAAGGAACTCATAAATTCTCTTCCCTTTTTGAGTTGCCCACCTGAGTTCCTATTTTTAGAAAGCTATGCCTCTATATCCCTTCATGAGTTTCCTTTGGTTTTCATACTTGGTTTTCTCCATCTGATTGCCAAAGATGAGCAAGTCTGTTTCTCTGAATCATTTTGTTTTGTTTTCACTTAAGCTGCCTAACCAACTGTGTTGAAGGAAAGCCAGAGTTGATAAGAATATTGGGACTTCTTCCTTTGCAAGGTTAATGTTGTCATTTCCTACCTCGATAATAAGTTTTTACTGGAAACCTATTATAGCATAAAGTATTTAGAGTTAGATTTGACTTAGCTATTAAAATCATTAGATTTACAAAACTGCAGATGCCTTGTAGGGATCACTTGCTGGGTCAAATTTGATTTCATTATAGTTATCACTTTTCTACTGTCAAGTATTTTGCTAATATTTTAGAACTATCTGCAGCTTTCTTTATGTTTTCTTCTAATGTGCATGTGTTGTCAAGTGAATTTGAAGAATTAATCAAAATCTCAGAAATATGTTCATTTCTCATTACAAAATTATTTGGTTCAATATTCAGTTCCAGGAGGTATGAACCAAGAGCCCATCTGTACAGCCATATAATGTAGTTTCAAGCTGCATTGTATGGCAGTGTAAATGGGACACAAAGCAAAGTGGGAATTGGAGTTTGGTGTTATTTTTAGCTGCTATCCTTAGCTGCTGTTAAGTAGGCATGTGTGATCTATTAAAATGGTTGGAAAAGACTTACAAAACTAGGGGGACTGGCACTTCGTTTCTAAAGTGTTTCTAAAGTGTTAGTGGTGAAAATTTCATAACTCTAACAAGACTAACGAAATTTCGTTACTATTTCGTTACATTGGTTTTTAAAGCTTTTTATGTGCTCTTGGTTTTACCAAAGTTGCTTAATACCGAAAATTAAACTGACATTGGGAGACATCTGAACGTTACAGAACATTAACAAAACAAATTGGTGAATATTTCAATATCTAAATCCCCCACACACACGCACACACCTGTCCTGCATGTTTTGGAAATCACTTTGTATCCACAAATTTAAGGAATTTAATCCAATATACGATTATGATCCAAAATTATGCACAAGTCATTCCTGTTATTTATATTAAAGTTATTTTAAAAAGTAAAGCAATTGCCCTTTATTATGTCACAAAGAGTTCAAACTAGCATCAGAAATGTCAGGCTCTGAAACAAATAGTGCTTAGTATCTTACCAATGACTTTACACTAAGGATACATACATAGGGTATGGGTTATGCCTTGAGCAAATAGACATTATGCCTGGGATGGAGAAAGTGTAGTTCCTCCTGCCCATACTATTCTTTTTCTGCTTCTGAGAGGATCTAGATGTAAAACCATATTTTAATTAATTCACTGTTTAATATAAAGATAATATTGTAGAATTATACCTTCCAATTGCCCCTTATATGGCAGGGATAATGCCAACAAAACCACTAGCATCCTACTTTTTCAGCTGCTTTTGAGGTCTCCCAAGTTTTTTCTCCTCCTTCCACTTTCCCCCTTACTTTACTTGAGTTGCTTCAAACTATGTTCAGTCATCAAAAGTAGTAGGCTCTCAATTAATAACTCAGCAGAGAGGGGGATGAGGAAAGAATTTTCCCTTCCCATAGGCTCAGACAAAAGCAAACTGCTGCAGCCTCTCCTAGTTTGTATGCTCTTACTCAAAGACAACCTTTTTTCCATCTTGCCCATGCTCTAATTTTGCTTGACCACATGTGTCCTGGTTTTCACATATTAAATGCTGGAAGTATTAAACTTCTAACTACATTCAGAGTTTGTTTGTTTCTTGGTTTTACAGTCCTGGAGTTCTGCCAGTCTTGGAGGATTTCAGGGGCAGTATATATGTTTTGATATTGCTTTATGTTAATAATAATCTTTCCAACTAGTTTTCTTCTCAGAAAAGAATTACCAAAAAAAAAAAATCAATAGCGAATCAAGAGGAAATTCATCCCAAAACCAGTCTATCCACTTCTGACTTTTGCCAAGTATGGTTATGGCTGATCCCAATATATTGGTTGTGCTCTGCATATTTATGGCTTCCTGGAATTACAGCAACATACAACTATGGCTGAACAAATATACCTGCATTTTCTCTCTCTTTGGGAACAGTTAAACAATTGCCATCACACTACCATTTTCCAGATTGAATCACCTTCAATACTTGGATTGAAAGAAGGCAACAAAAACTTTTGCAACCATATCCTGTGACATCCTCTCAACTACTATTTTTAGGAAGCTGCAGGTGAAGACTGATTTTCTCAAAATTGGGAAGATTTGGGAGTGGTTGCTACAAATGTTATTGATTATACCTTCCACTCCATAATTTAACCAGTACTCACTGCATGATTTCCCCCAGTTTTCTCAGTAAAACAAAACTGGAAAGATGAGCTCTTTCTAATTCCTGATTTCCACTATGCCTACAATTAGTGGATTATCCTTACTGTGGAACTAAATAATGATGAAAAGCAAAGGAGCAGGGATGAGTACACTGCAGTGTGTGACATCAGTAATAATATCAACACCTTGGAACCTAAACCAGAGAATCACATGACACATCGCTTTCAACAAAACAGATGTTATACTGAAGAACTCTCATTACCTTTGGTTATTTACAAGGAACACTACATTAGAAAACAGCAAACACTCCTCTGATCTAATCAGCAAAACACTCATCCTTGGAAAGGTCCTCATTCCTTAATAAGAGCCATGAATATAACTCTGCTGTTGGAAGCATGTGATCAATTATATCTATGGCATTTTAAAGAGAAATTTCAACTATATTTTGAATAAACACAAAAGAGGATGTGTAGGTGGAACCTAAGATATTAATCTTGCAGGTATTAAAATTGTATGCAACCGGTTCGATTAAATATTAATCTATCATTAATAAAATGCCAGACAAGAGCATTTGAAAACAATCATGTTTCGCCTTCTCTCTTTCTCTCAAAAATGCAATTTTCTGGTATTGATACTGAAAAGTATGTTACCCAAAATCAAGTGTAACATTAGTGAAGAAAAAGAATACAATGCCAGATTTGTTTTATTTGTCTAAGCTATAGCATCCTTTCTTGTGTAATCCCTAAGCAATAGTTCATTGTGAACATTAGATCTGCATTCAACTTTTCACAGACTGAAAATTGTGCCCATGATAAAGTAGTTCTGCTCACAGACCAACACAATTTGATAACCACTTTTTGCCCTGTGTCCCATATCCAGATTTTATTGCTCCCCTAACCCTTTCCAAGATTACCACAGAGAATCTTAATAAAACATGAAGATGGATACACAGACAGACAACTGTAGCAGAAATGATGACTTCCAAAGACACAAGGCAATTCCTGCTATGGGTTAATATCCCCAAGCTTAGTTCTCACCTTAGAATGGAAGTCTTCTTTCTGCAATAAAGATAATAGCAGCAAAATCCTCACAATTCCTTTTCCAGTATTTTATTTCCCCACATATATGGCTTGGAAATGTTTCTCCATGGTGACTGTTTCGTTCTTCCTTAAATTCCAGGTCATAACACAATTTTTGTGAAAATTGTTGTTTTTTTGACCTGCAATTGTTTCCAGTTCGAGATGCTTTCCACAAAGAGAGTTCTCCTTCCTATAAATGAGTGGGAAAAATTCAGGCAAAACAATGTTTTATGTTAGTATAGTAGAATATAAAGAATATAATATTTTTGGATACTCTCACAAATATGGAGGATGACAGCAATGATTTTGAAAATAAATGTACCTGCACTTAGGAAAACTGTTCAAGAAGATGCATAAAGTGTTTTGTTTGATATTTGCACATCCAAAAGCATTTTCAGGAATTATTCTGCACAAAAAAAATATGTATAGGAAGTGTTTTTATATAAGTGAATATCATAATTACTTCCTGGAACTACATGAAAGAAGAATTTTTAAAACAAAAGTACACATCTGCTTTCACTGTGCTTAGTCTTATGGAAACTCTACTATTTTAATTCAAGCTTCAGGAATGTGTGGCCTTGCAAATGCTGTTGGACTGCAAATCCTATCAACTTGACCTACGGTAATCAATGCTGAAGGATGATGAGAATTCTACTGTAACACATACCCCCATCTAATTTAAGTGATTTATTAATGGCTCCTGAATGTTGTGTAAATGGTGAAAATTATATTTTTCTGTCTTTCCCTCTCTTTCTAATATCTTCTATCATTCAATACTAGAAATATGTCATGGGATCATATACTGACTCAAAAAAAAAAAGCCTGTCACACTTCACTGAAAATAGAATTTCAATTAGGATTTCAGATCCTATCTTGCAAATACCATTTCTCACAGATGACTCCTTCAATTTGATGTTGTCACCATGAGTGCAGTTTGACCTGTAGGGGATACAGCATCAATACTCTTTCTTAACACATTTGAGCAACCTGGAGAGAGATGTTTTCTTTCTCTCAAATGATCTAGGACATAATTCTACTAATTATTTTACCTATTACTTTGGAGAGTAATAAGGACACTGGTGCATACATCTAAGTTTAGGGCTCCTTCAAGATAAGCATTCTGTGTTTGGCTGCAATGGACTCTTCCAAATCTCTTGTTTACTAAACTCATTTAGGATTGAAGCTTAATGTTCATCTAAGTATGGGTACACAGAAAATACTATTAAGCAAGAAACTCTATACAAGATCAAATATCATCTTTTTAGTAGAGGTATATCTCCATTAGCAACATAGATGCATGCCTGGGCATTAGGTCTTCAAAAATGATCTCTTGCCAGAGATAGAAATAATATGAATAGAATTGGAATAAGGATAAAAGAGATTTGAACATATTGATTTATTGAATTAATTAACGTATTGAATTTTTATCCTGCCTTTCTCGCAGAATAGATTCAAGTGTTATTAATTGAAAATTATAATATGGATATGTTGTCAGGGAAAATTTGCAGAAATAAATAAAAATATTTTAGAGCAAGCTTTTCCCCAAATTGATCCAGGGATATTTTTTTCTAGCTTCCACTTTTCCTATACTTTTTTGGTTTTTCAAGCTCAGAAAGAGATTCCAATAGCATCTCCTATTTTATATTACCTGTTGTAAGCATGTGCATACAACCACAGTATAATTAACTAGAGTACAGTATAGGGCTACAGCAATGTGTAATATTTTTACTCATCTTGGAGATCTATATCTACCTCAGGCATAATGACATATTTTCCAGCTAGGAGAACTTGTGTCTCAGGATGTATCTCCTTGTTTTGCTATTTAATGAATGTAACTAGTGTACACTCTGTCACCAGAACAGTCCTTATTGAGAAATAAGTATCAGATTTATTGGTATTAACAGACAGACTATTAATTAGACAATCTTTGACATTTTGCATTGTTATGTTTAGTGTTAATATCATTTTCTATGCTGTGGGAGCTACAACATTTAATTCTGTAAATTTCTGAGAACAAAGAGCTCACCAAGGTTTGTCATTTTTGTAAAAAAACGAATTGAAGATGATTTTGAAAGAATCTAGGAGTCTGCTACTAGGCTTGGGTAACCACGGAAAAATTTGGTTCTAAACTCGTTTCGTTTTTAGGGAGGCCCTTGCGTTTCGTTTTTTTTAAAGAATTCCGAAGTTTTCCTTTAAAAAAATTCTAAATATACGAAATTTTGTAAAATTACGAATCGATTCGTTAATGGTGGACACGATTGCGAAATATGCTAAAAAACCCTCCAAATGGGACAGGGGAAACTTCTGAAGCTTCCCTCTCCCTCTGTTGTTGACTGTTGGTGTGATTATTTTTTTATCACTGATAAAACAAACAACAACTATAAAACTTGCACCAGACATACGGAAATAATTACGAAACAATTACAAAACAATTTCGAAACAATTTTGAACCAATTATGAAACAATTACGAAACAATACGAAATAAATTGGAAAAAATGTTTCGATTTTTAATTACTCCTCACAGTAGTCCTGCATGGCTCAATATTGGATCGTAAGCTAATTTAAATACGAATTAATAACGAATTACGAAATTAACGAACAAAACCGCCCAAGCCTATCTGCTACCCCTAACAGGTTCCAAGACTGCACCAAGAACTTTCTTCATAAAGTAGCAGAGAGCAAATTGGAAGGTTAAATATGCACACTGCTTTCATATTTGGACTTTATTGCACAAGGAAGGCCAATTGGCATTGCTACTGGATGCCATGTGCATTCCACTGCCAGTCTACTTCTCCTGTGATTTTCCTGTCCCTAACTATTAAAGGATAACACCCATCAGGAGTTCCTAGTCCTGCAATGTTCCCATCACCTATCTTGGTGGGATAGGTCCCTTTTGCTTTTGTGCCTGTATGGCAACAGTAAAGTAAAATCAAAGGGCAGTATTCTGACCCTTTTCCACTCTCCCTCTCACTATTACCAAACAGGCTGTTTTCTTTTCATTTGTTGTACTTCAGCCTATGAATGTGCCTGGTACTCATATTAGTGTGGATGTAGATAATGGGGATTCTGGGCCTGTGAGACATCATGAGATTTCAAGTCTGAAAACGAGCAGTCTGTGCGTCCAGTAGTCAGTGAAAGTCGCATTTCAAATGATGCAGAGGACCTGTTTTCAGGGGGGGGGGGGTTCAGAGGCTGAAATACCAGGTGCAGAAAGTAATGAGTTGCAAGATAATGAGGTGGTTGATAGGAGACTTAGTTTTTGCAAACTTTGGGCTGCTCAGCAGAACCCCCAAATGTCACAGTGCCTGTTACAGAAAAAAACCATAGCAGCAACTCAATGAACTCATGGGAGAAGGCATGACTTCATGTCTTTATTAGAGAGGCCAGGAGCATTTCCTAACCATTCTGGTCAACGTTGGTAATTGAATAACAGATCTTGCCAAGTCCTAGTCAAGCTTTCTAAGGGAATTCTAATTCCATATCTTTGTTCCTGTTTCATGCTTCCAAATTTGAAGGATTGTTCCTGGATTTTTCTATTGGATTCTATACTGCTTGCCTTCTTGTTTTTCTTGTATTTCTGTATTGGATGTCCTGTAACTTTGGGATTTTGGATTACTCTTGCACCTTGAACCTTATGGACTATTTTATACGCATAGATTTTGACTTTTTTACTGTTTTTTTGCTGAACTGCTTTTTAATATAATCTTCAATAAACTGATTTGCTGATTTAACTACAGTGTGGTAGTTAAGTACAGAGGTGCTTCCTGGCCTGGAGTACAACATCATTGTATATTTTGTATATATTGTCCTTTTGTGTGTGTTGAATGCTGAATTTGTACAACTGTGCAAAAATAAGAATAATAATCACAAATTAATGAACAACAGAAAGGCAAGGTTTCCACGGTGTGCAGAAGCATGTAGCAGGACCATGAATTGACGAATTAGTGCAATTGCATTAATTAAGAGAAGTGAAATATCAAGGGTTCTCATCACTGTATGTTTCCACTATCAACTATAATCTAACTGTGATGAAATATTGGGTTTATGTCATAAAATCCATATATATATATATATATATATATATATATATATATTCTGGACAAAAGTTGATTTTTAACTAGCCATTATTTTCTACTCTCACTTTTGGCATTATACGGTAAATTCAATCAAGCCATAATTTTAAGGCTTTGAGAGTTTAGAGGTTAAGTTACTTAGAACAGCGTCAAATTATCTGTGACATTATTTCTAAACTTAATTGCCATTTTATTCATTGACCTCAATCAATGGCTTGACTTAGAGCATTTTCATTTGATCTTCTCTACAAAAACTTATAATGATTTTAAATGAGATGAATGAGCAGTCTACTACCAGGCATTCCGTGAGCTATAAGATAGATAGATGACAGCATTAACATCATGACTTTAGTTAAAATGACACAATGTGATATTGCTACCTTTGTGAGGCAATTAATATTTACTTGTTGCCTTTTCTTGACGGTTTTATGGGACAGCAAATATTGGGAGACACACACACACACACACACACACACATATACACACCATTTTTCAACTTTGGACATGTCTTTCTTCAACAAAAGGGGACTAATAAGTAATGCATAAATAATATGGAGTGTAAATAAACCATGTTAAAATTGCTAAAATTATGTTCATTATTTGAATGGTTATGAGTTACTGTTGAGGGCTTTGCAATGAATTACATAATGACTTTTTAAAAAGTAATTATCCAAACTGTTCTATGAATTTCAATGAGCAGTATTTCTTTATTATTTCTGGTTACTGTCAAGTCTCTTACAGATGTTCTTTGGTGCAAGACCGAATCACTGGTTGATTTTCTCATTATCAAGAAGGATGATCGGTAAGGGCTTCCATTAACCATTTCTAATTTGTTTAAAGATCTGTCTTATGTTAAGGTTAATCCTCTTGTTTAATTGATTGTTATAATAACTATGATGATTAAAAACAGGCTAACCTGCAGTTCTTATGCTGCTGTTTATATTCACTTGTCACTTCTGATATTCTAGATATACCTAGTATATACTTGTACTGAAATTATTTTTAGCATGGTTATTATACATGTCTCAGATTGACTAAAGATGTTTCTCTGAGACCTAATGCACCAAATGAAACCATCACTTTAGTCAGAGATAACATCATCTTATTGTAGTTCTTGAAATCTGAAGTGCATCATCTCTAACATTTCATAGAACAGTGGTTCTCAGCCTGGGGTCCCCAGATGTTTTTGGCCTATAACTCCCAGAAATCCTAAAAGCTGATAAACTGGCTGAGATTTCTGGGAGTTGTAGGCCAAAAACATCTGGGGACCACAGGTTGAGAACCACTGTCATAGAAGAAAACAGGTACATGTGGCCAAGCAACATCACAGTGTAGTTATGATAGCAAAAGCTATTAAAAGGGAAGGACAGACAAACAGAGGCTGCCGAATTTTGCTTTTGGCTAAATCTACAAAAAAGGACAAGTTTTGCCTCTTCCTCTCCTTTCTCCCTGAAGAATTAATTGAGAGCACACTACTTTCAGCTAAGTGACCTAAGGACTAAGACTAAGGACCAAGCTGGAAGCCTCCCTGCAGTGCATGAGGAGGTTCTGTGGTGCTTCTCACAGCTACTCCACCAGAGGCTGCAAGCTGCGGGTGTTCCACCTCAGTGTTCATTTGCCCCTGGGCCATGCCTCTGGTAGGGCTTGGCCATACTGGGGAGACCAGGACAGGCAAGGAGAGACAAGGAGACCCATCATTGACTAGCTCCTCCTCCTCTGCAGTCTGAAGGATCTCTCTGCTACCACACATGACTTCAGCTGGCCCCACAAGTTGTTCAACTCATAACTCAGGAAAGGCCAACTGACAGCTCACATCTCAAAAAAAAAATTGCCGGTTGGATTGCTCATTAGTTGAAGTATATTGATAACTTGCTTTTCCTCCAGTCAACTGAGGGCAGAGAACATGGCTTAAATTTTCACCTTCACTTTATCCTCACAACCAACTTGTGAAATATCCATGACCGATTGACTGGTGCAAGATGATTCAAGGAGTTCCCTGAATGAATACAGTCTTGAACATGATTTTCCCATATATGAGCTAGTGCACTACTACAGTGCATAGCCTGCAGAAAAGAAGGGTGAGAGGAAACATGATTGCCATGCTTTAATATTTGAATTGCTGAACTGGAGCTTATACCGCAATGATCCTGCAAGCTTGGAGGAGTGGATTTATTTGGCTGACAAGGTAGAAAATATAAAACAAGTGAGAAGAAGTGTGAAAGATTTTGCAGTTAGAGAAACACACCAGCACTGTTGGGAATCAACCAGGGGTTCAGACCCACAGTGAGAGGCTGATCAAGTAGCCTAGAATAGAAAGGGAAAACAACTGGCTGCTTTAATTACAATAAAGAGTTACATTGTGTGGCAGAATGTTGGAAAGGAGCTGCCAGCAGCAACACTGATAGAGGAAAGGGAAAAACCAAGAAACCTGCCCCAGGACAAGGAAAAGATAATCCAGTCTAGCAAAGGAAACAGCTTTGTAAAGTACTCAAGAAATGACAATGAGTTCAGAGGACTCTGAACTAAATCTCAACCAGCCAGCTGGAAACTCCTCCAACCTGATGTAAATGACGTCTGGCAGACAGTTGAAATCGATCAGGGTGTCAAACTGCTGGTCCAGACAGATTGTGAAGTACTATTTATTCAAGTTAAACTAAAAAAAAATGAAAGGACTAGGAAGCAAGCTATTCTAAAAGCCCTTGTGGATTCAGGGTGTACTCATTGCTTAATATCCCCAGGCATAGTTACGGGTCACAAGATGGAGCTGGAGAAACTAGAGATCCTATTGTATTTACCCAATTAGATGGGTCAAAAGCCCAAAAAGGCCCAATAAAATACAATAATAACTATGGAAGTGGGAGAACACACAGAGACTCTGCAGTTTGTGGTATCACCCATTGCTCATTATTCTTTAATCTTGGGGTTGCCCTGGCTAAAAAGTAGAAAGCCACAAATAGACTGGGTCACTGAGTATTCTGATTTGTGGGTGGAGTTTACAAACCAGTGCCCAGGTGGCAGAACAGAATGAGGGAGACGATAGCAGGCATTTTTATTCAACAAACCTAGGATAAGGAAGAGGATGTTCCTTTAATTGAAATACCTAAAATCTACCTAAGTTATTTAGATGTATTTGATGAAAAGAAGTTGATCAGTTGCCACTCAGCCAAAAAACACACTGTGCCATTCAAATTGACCCAAATGCCAAATTCCCAAAACCAAAACTGTATGCCATGTCTGAGACTGAGAAATTGGTGCTTAGAGAGTTCACAGATAAGGATTTGACACACACATTAATTGAAACCAAGAATTCCTCAATGGTGGTGATGGTACTTTTCTGTCCCAAGAAGAATGGTTCCCCAGACTTTGCAGAGATTATAGGGATTTGATGCCATATGCACCAATAACAAATACCCATTGCCCTGATGAAGGGTATGCTATCCCATGGTGGAAGTATCACTGCCCTGCTTCTTCCCATTGCTGGTAAGGCAACAGGACTCCCTGTGCTGAAAGGTGAGGGAAAGAGGAAAGCTACAGGCAAATCGGCCCATCTGATGGAGTGGTAGGACTTGGAGCAATGGGTTCAAATTACAGGAAAGTATATCTCACCTGAATATTAGGAAGAACTTCCTGACTGTAAGAGCTGTTCAGTAGTGGAACTCTCTGCCTCAGAGTGTAGTGGAAACTCCTTCTTTGGAGGATTTTAAATAGAGGCAGTATAGCCATCTATTGAGGTATTTTGATTGTGCTTTTCCTGCATGGCAGGGAGTTGGACTGGATGGCCCATGTGGTCTCTTCCAAAACTATGATTATATAATTCTATGATTCTACTCATAAATACTACTACTTTAACCACTACACCACACTGGTTCCCCATTTGCCAGAATAGCTATCCAATCTGAAGCCCAAACAGGAAGCATTTTGTCACATTTGTATCTTATGCTAGACAAGTGTGTCATAAAATATGAGCAAAAGAATACTATCCCCCCCCCCCCCCCAACTTCTTCAGCAAGTTCATACGTTCACAACATAGTAGTTTTTCACTTGGCAATTCATGAAATCTTCCTGGTGAGAGAGTGTGCTCCAGACCCTTCAATCTTCATTGTTTGCCAATTTTCTATCAAGGAACAAAAACAGAAATGTGGTTGGCATGGTAAGTGGTACACATGATGAAATATATTAAATAAATAAATAGTAGCAACTGAAAAGACTAATGAAGCTGAACAATGAAAAGGAACAGTGTGTTTTTCTGTGATTGCACAACAATTGAGCCAAAAGAAGAAAATATTTCCCAATATATTTTGACACTAAGGTATAAAATATATGTCACAGAGTGAATCTGTATTTACAGAGCTCTAGGATTCAAAACTGGAACACAGATAGACATTGCAAATTGTTCAAACTAGTTGAAATACATATTCAATTCAATCAAAAGCTTTTCTTTTCAACAGTCTATCAAAACAATTCCCACAGCACTTAAAAATGAAAGTCTGTCATCTTCATCCAAACTTCATTTCCGCAATTCTGTTTCAAGATCTCAAAAACATGCATTATTTTCTGTGCCATGAAGTCTGGTGTCATTCAGAAGAAAGAAGCATAACTACATATTAGGAATGTACAAATTTGATTTGAAAAATGGTTTTGACATATTTTCCATTTCTTCATATCCCCTGAAGAAAGATATGTTATCTCACCTCTCATGGAGGAAGTTTGGGAAGCCAGAAACCTTTTTCTTTTATGTTTGTTACAGGATTTTATTTTTAAATGTCTGTATATGTCTCTTTAATGTGTAACCCAATACTGTATTGTAGCTTCCAACTTCTCCTCACAGGTTAACTCAATATAAGCTCCAGAATATGTAACTTCAGCCCTTTAACTTGACACTAGACTTTAATATAGTAGTTGAAACAAAGAAATTTTTATTTATGAATTCTTTTGCACATGAAGCGTATTTGTTACACAGTACTTCTCTTTCAAATATAATTTCTCTTCAGCCTTCCTACTGGATAACTTACATCTTATAGTCACTTCTTTTTCATCAATAATCTGACTGTAAACTTAGTCTCAAAGGACTTTCTATCTCTCAGTTCCACCTGACTGTGGACTTAGACTCTTTTTACTTCAGTACCACAACTGAAGGCACAATCTTATACAAGGATCTTCTTCCCTCTAACTCCCAGATTAGAGTCTGAGTCAAAGTTGTCCACTTTTCACTTCAGTATCACAACTGTAGACTCAAACTTAAACTAATGTACAGACCCAGTAGAGCAGTAAGCAATTAACCCCAAAGATTTCCTGCATCATTTGATCAGAAAAATATTTTGTTTCCTCCTTATTCCATGAATGGAGAAAGCAAACAAGTATCTACTTGTTTGGGACATAAGAAATAAAAACCAATCTGGTGAGACTCAAAAGATTCAAACCAAATTTTAAATGGAATGTATATCCTCTGTGATCAACACTGTTATCCTCAAGCAGGATGAGATGTGTACCTCAGGAATCACACTTGCAAATTAAATGCAATGTTTCCTTTTTGTAATGACAATGGCCATTTTTTAATGGATATCCTGCTACAAATGATGTCTTTCACCATTTTAGAAATGACAAAACAGATCCTTTTCACCACTTGAGGAAGCACTTCCTCTAGATACAGGCTAGAGCAGGGGTCCCCAAAGTACGGCCCGGGGGCCGGATCCGGCCCGCCAGGGGCATTTATCCGGCCCCTGGCAGGGGCGGCTGAACCAATAGCAGCCTGGCTGCTGCTCCTCTCCCGCTCAGGGGCTGGGAAGGAAGAGGGAGGCGCTGTGAGTGCTGGGTCTGAATGGAGGGAGTGAGAAGGCAGGCAAGCAGATCAGGGCCTTCCTGCCCCCCTTCCAGCCCCCGGATGCTCCATCTCCGCCTGTAGAGCTCCAGGGTGTATGAGACGTGGTGCACCATGGCTGGGGCTGCAAGGTTGGCAGGCAGGGGGAGGCACGTCTGTCTCTTTTCTCCACGCTCCTAGCCAGCCACTCTCCTCTTGCTGCTCCTGTTGCCCCTGGACGGGAGATGGAGCATCCGGGGGCTGGGGGGTGGGGGCAGGAAGGCCCCAAACTGCTTGCCTGCCTGCCTTCCATCCTTCCTTCCCTCCTTTTGCCTTTTTTCCCCCTTTCCTTCCTTCTATTCTTCTTTCCTTTCATCCTTCCTTCTTTCTGCCTTGATCCCTTCCCTCCCTTCCCCTTTCCTGGCTTTTCCATTTCTTCCTTCTTTCCTTCGGCACTTGTCCGCTCCCTCCCTCCATTCAGATTAAGCTCCGCCTCCTCATCCTCGCCCTCCGCAGCCACCCGTAGCAGCAGCAGGGCAAAGGGGCCACACAAAGGCCAGTGTTCCATTTGCAGCATATCAGGATTTTGTGCCCAATTTGGTAAAGACCCATCATTGTTTGAGTTCACAGTGCTCTCTGGATGTAGGTAAACCACAACTCCAAAACTCAAGTCCAATGCCCTTCAGTTTACTTCAGGAGACTACTGTTGTTGTTGTTGTTGTTGTTGTTGTTGTTGTTATTGCTCCTGCAGTAATTCTATCTTCCTGCCTGGCAGAAGGAAGGGGCTGGACTAGATGACCTTTGGGGTCCCTTCCAATTGTATGAGTCTAATAATAATAATAATAATAATTATTATTATTATTATTATTATTATTATACTAATGCTATCTTCCTGCCTGGCAGAAAGAAAGGGCTGGACTAGATGACCTTTGGGGGTCCCTTCCAATTGTATGAGTCTAATAATAATAATAATAATAATAATAATAATGCTATCTTCCTGCCTGGCAGAAAGAAAGGACTGGACTAAATGACCTTTGGGGGTCCCTTCCAATTGTAGGAGTCTAATAATAATAATAATAATAATAATAATAATAATGTCTCCCCCCCCCCCCCCAGTATGTTCTGTTGGTCATGGGAGTTCTGTATGCCAAGTTTGGTTCAAATCCATTTTGGAGGAGCTCAGAATGCTCTTTGATGGCTGGTGAACTATAAATCCTCAGAACTGCAATTCCCAAATGTCAGGGTCTCTTTTTCCTATTCAGCTGTGAATGTGATTTGATAGCTTTCCATTGAATGTTTAAAGCAGGCATGGGCCAGCTTGGGCCCTCCTTGTGTTTTGAACTTCAGCTCCCACTACTGGCTGTTAGGAATTGTGGGAGTTGAAGTCCAAAACACAAGGAGGGCCCAAGCTGGCCCATGCCTGCTTTAAAGAATAGTAATAATGTTTAATTCTATTGTAATGTTTCATATATTTGTAGATTTAAAATTGTATTGAAATGTAAGCTGTTTTGGCCCCTTCCACACAGCTGTATAAAATCCACACTTAACTGGCTTACATGGACTCTGATAATGCAGTTAAAAGCAGATATTGTGGATTATCTGCCTTGATATTGGTAGGTTACATACCTGTGACCATCTTTCTTCGAGTGGTGCTCTGCGAATTCACACTTGTGGAGAGACTGCGCCTGCACGGGCTCCAACGGAAACTTCTACATTTTTAAAACTTTCAAGTTTTGGCGGTAACCCCGCCCAGCCCCGGCAGGGGATAAAAGGGCGCCCCGCGCACACCGATCCAATTCCTACGCCGCCACGGTAGCGAGAAATTGGAGGTTTGCATAGAGGGGAGGCTGGGCGGGTTAGTGTGAATTCGCAGAGCACCACTCGAAGAAAGATGGTCACAGGTATGTAACCTACCATTTTTCTTCGTGGTCTCTGCGAATGCACACTTGTGGAGACTAGCAAGCTCAGGTCCCGGAGGCGGGAAGGATGCAAACCGACTAGTCAAATCAAGGGCCAAACAATTTTATTAAGTGCAAACAGTTAGCAAACAAGAGATTGCAATCACTTCCGAAGAAGGGCACAGTGCATAAAACGTATGGGAGTACGTGATCCTCCCGGTCACATGAGGGTGACCAATTAACAGTGAAAAACACTCAATAAATGAGGGCATTCTTGAACAATAAAAACATTTTCCATGACCCCTGAAACAAACCACATGGTGATTGCTGAAGACACTCATTGCAATGAGGGCACATTAAGTAGTTACACAAAACAGTTTGTTAACAAGTGCAAGACACATTAGCAAGGCAAAAGGTGTCGGTATCGACACAAATACCACCCATGATGAGCCTCATTAGGCTATAGTGCAAGGTTGCCTGTGCCTCAGGCAATAAGGCATCAAGTGTAAAGGTGCAATTACATTCACTGGCACCGGTAAACAATAGAATTCAAGTAAAAACATGGTAAATAACATTCACAACAATATACGGTACCGAAGGAGCACTCGGTATCGATCAGCACAAGAGAAACCTTTGCAAAGTTTAGGAAGGACAGGATCCCAAAATCGCCCTCCCAAAGGCCATGTCAGGTGTACAGCTGGTATTCAGTCTATAATGTGAGACAAATGTCTGAGGATTCTTCCAGATGGCCGCTTTACAAATAGCGTCCAAGGGAATCCCCTTAAGGAAAGCCGTCGATGCCGCCATCGCCCTGGTTGACCGAGCCCGGACAACCAGCGGGGTTTGCTGTCGAGCAAGCTGGTAGCAAAGCTCGATTGCTGAAGTGATCCAATGGGACAGGCGTTGCACCGTGATCGGCAGGCCCAATTTTTCCCGGGCATACGCCACAAATAGTCTCTGAGTCCTTTGAGACTGAGCAGTTCTGTCCCGATAACACAGTAAAGCCCTCCGCACATCAAGCATATGAAGTCTTTTTTCCCTCGGGGTAGAGGGGAACTGACACAACGAGGGAAGGACAATGTCTTCGTTCACATGAAAAGGGGACACAACTTTGGGGAGGAACGACACGTCCGTGCGGAGGACTGCTCTGTCCTCGTGGACAACAAAGTATGGTTCATCCACACGCAGTGCTGTCAGTTCCGAGGGCCTACGGGCCGAGGTGATGGCAACAAGAAAAGCCACCTTCCAAGACAAAAGTCGAAGGTCAATCGATGCTATTGGTTCAAATGGCTCCTGTGTGAGCCGAGCCAGCACCAGGTCGAGATCCCAACCCGGGGTCGGGGAGCGCACTGGAGGGTGCAGGTTGTTGAAACCCCGCAGAAAGGACTTCACAGAGCTCTCTTTGAACAAGGAGGCCTCTCCTGTCCGTTGAAGCTGCCAAGAGATAGCTGCCAGGTGGGATTTGAGCGACGACAGCGACAAGCCCCGCTCGGTAAGGTGTAGCAGGAACGAGAGGACTGACGGTATCGACGGCTGATGATCGTCTAGGCCCTTCTCAGAGAGGAAGGCCTGGAAGCGGTTAAGGCACGCTGAGTAGCACCTTTTGGTCGCTGGCTTGAGGGCTGCCTCCAGGATCGGGAGAACTCCTGGGCACAGGGACCTCAGAACTGGATCCTCCACGCTGAAAGATGCAGAGAAGCGAGGTCGGGGTGGAGAAGCTGACCGTCTTCCCGGGAAAGCAGATCCTGCCGAAGTGGAAGGCGTCTCATCCGTCCCTCCGACAGCTGGAGAAGGACCGAGAACCACGGTTGTCGTGGCCATTCCGGCGCAATCAAGATGCAGTTCGCTTGCGCTGACTGGATTCTCTCGATCACCCTCGAGATGAGCAGGAATGGAGGGAAGAGGTAAAGCAGATGCTGGGACCAGTCTAGGAGGAACGCGTCCCCGAGACATCCTGGTACCGTGTTTGGAGCAAGCCGGGCACCAAACTGAGGGAGCTGAGCGTTTTGCGGCGACGCGAAAAGGTCTGCGGTCGGGAGGCCCCAGTCTCTGAAGATCTTGGTCAGTTCGTCGGGGTTCAACTTCCACTCGTGGGAGGTCGCTCTGGTTCTGCTGAGTGCGTCGGCCTCGACGTTGACCTCTCCCGGGAGGTGTAAAGCTGTTCTCGACACCGACCTGGCCACACACCAGTCCCAAAGTTCCATCGACAGCTTGAGAAGCTTTCTCGAGCCGGTTCCTCCCTGCTTGTTCACATAGAACATTGCCACCATATTGTCCGTGAGGATCTGGACTGACTTCCCCGTGACCAGGAGAGCAAATGCCCGTAAGGCTTTGAAGATTGCCAGCAGTTCCAGGTAGTTTATATGGCACTGCCTCTCCTGTGGAGACCAGAGGTCGTGGACTGAGAGCTCTCCTGTATGGCATCCCCATGCGAACATCGAGGCGTCTGTCGTTATCGTGACAGTCGGGGGTTCTGGGTGAAACGGGACGCCCCTGCAGACGTGCTGGCGGCTCATCCACCAGTTCAGAGAGTCCTTCACCGACTTCGGTATCAGCATGCATTTCGTGACACTGTCCCGGATGGGATTGAAATGGTCCAGGAACCATCTCTGGAGGGGTCGGAAGCGGAGCCTTGCCAATGGTGTCACCATCACCGTGGAGGCCATGTGCCCAAGGAGGACTTGTATCTGCTTCGCCCTGACCACTCGGGATCGGCGCGCCTTGAGCGCTTCGGCTCGAAGAGCTCTGAACCTCTCCTCCGGAAGGAAGACTGTCTGGGAGAGAGAATCGAACATGGCGCCGATGAACTTTATGCAGGTGGTGGGCTCGAGGTGGGACTTCTCCTCGTTCAGCTGGAGACCCAGGTCTTCGAGGAGGGAAAGCGTCCTTGCCACTTGGAGACGCAGGAGGTCCGGGGAGCGTGCTGCCAACAACCAGTCGTCTAGGTACGGGAAAATGCGGATTTTTTCCCTCCTGAGGGCTGCCGCGACCACCGACATACATTTGGTGAAGGTTCTCGGTGCGGTCACGAGACCGAACGGGAGGACGTTGAAGACGTACGTCTGTCCCGCTACCCTGAAGGCCAGGAAGCGCCTGTGACGCTTTCTTATTGAGAGGTGAAAATAAGCGTCTCGAAGATCGACGGACGTGAAGAAGTCCCCATGCCTGAGGAGTGGAAGGATGGACGATACCGTCACCATCCGAAACTTTTGAGGTTCGATGAAGGTGTTTAAGTCTCTGAGGTCGAGGATGGGGCGGAGGGAGCCGTCCGGCTTTGGGACAGTAAAGTATCTGGAGAAGAAGGCTTGATGGTTTTGAGAGTCCGGGAGCGGGGAAATCGCCCCCTTTAGAAGCAAGGTCTCGACTTCCGCCAGGATGGCCGAGGACGGTTCGGTGTCGACAATCTGTCCTGTTGGTGGGAGTTCTTCGAACTCCAATGCATAGCCTTCGTCGACAATCTTTAAAACCCATGCATCTGAGGTGATATTTTCCCATGCAGGGAGAAAGTTTGTCAGGCGATCTCCGAACGGTGTCGAGCCGGATGGAAG
Organism: Anolis sagrei; assembly: GCF_037176765.1. NCBI lineage: Eukaryota > Metazoa > Chordata > Lepidosauria > Squamata > Anolidae > Anolis > Anolis sagrei. The sequence goes on from NC_090025.1 coordinate 150,728,712, forward strand.
GAAGAGGGCGGGTACCATCAGGAGGGACATGGGAACAACATCGGTAACGAAAGAGCAAACGGTATCGTCCATTAGGGCGTCAAATGCGGCGCCTAGCTTGGTTGCCCCCAGAGGCCTGACGGGACCGCGAGCGTTGCTGCTGCTGGTGCTGCCTCCTTTGCTGCTGGGGTTGCTGAGGGTGGGTTTGCTGGGAGGTGTGCAGAGGGCGGGCTGGCTGACGGTATTGAATGGTGCGGTACGGGACCGTGTGTCGGCGTTTGTACTGGAACCATCTGGTCCTCTGCGCCTGGCTTTGATTCTCGATCCCACACTTGGAAGCCAAGGTCTTGAAGTCGTGATTTGACTTCAGTTTGTCGTCCGTTCCCGCATTGAAGAGCCCCAGGGCGTCGAACGGGAGGTCTTCGATCACCTGCCTCGATGATGTAGAGAGGCCCGAAGATCTTAGCCATGCATGCCTTCTGATTGCCACAGCGTGAGCAATCATCTTGCCCGCGGTGTCTCCCGTGTGCTTGGCCATTTACATCTGGTGATGCGCCAGAGAGTTCGCCTCCTGAGCCAAAGTGGAGAGGGCAGAACGGTCCTCCTCAGACATTCTTTGGAAGAGTGGTGTTGCCTTCTCCCAAAGAATCTGTTGGTATGCGCCCATGCAAGCGCCATAATTGGCCATGCGGGCCAGTAGGAGGGCACCGGAGTACAGTTTTCTGCCCACCGCATCAAACCTTTTGCCCTCACGGTCGGACGGCGCCGACGACTGCCTTCCGAATCCCTGAGCCGCCTTCACGACCACCGAGTTAGGGTCGGGATGGTGTTTCAGCCACTCCAATCCCTCATCGTCCGTCCTGTACCAGGATTCGATTTTCTTGGAGGTTGGAGGGATGGAAGAAGGGGTCTTCCAGGAGCCCTGGATCACCTCGAGGAGATATGGAAGGAAGGGTAGAAGAGGAGCGGGTGGGGATTCAGCTTGCACCCTTTTAAACACTGGGTCTTGCACTGCCTTGGAAGTCTGCTTGACCTCAAGGCCTAGGGCATCAGCCATACGAGCCATTTGATCTGCAAAGGCTCTGACATTGTCAGTAGGAGATGGAGGGTCAGCCTCATAGGCGTCGTGGGTGGGTGATCTCTCGATCCCGAGAGACAACACAGACCCCGAGTGTACCGATCCCGGCAACTCGCCATCTTCCTCTTCATCATCCGCCACCAGAGATTGAGGAGGAGGGGATGAGGAGACATCCCGGCTCGGATGCTGGACCAGGATTGCTGGAGGGGCTTTTGAGGCCGAAGCCTGAGTTGCACGGGCCAAGGCCAGTCTCATAGTCTGTCTGCCCCTTTCCGGAGTCTCCAGTACTGGAGAAGTCTCCTGTCTTGCCGTCACAGTTGTCAAAGTCGTGACCGACGGGAAAAGCTCCTGTCTGGCTGTCACATGTCGAGTTGGTGCCTCGATCACCGTGTCCACCGAGATCACCGGGGACTCAGGCTGTTCTGACGGCAGTTCTGGAAGCGGCTGCGGCTCCTGGGTAGGCTGAGGGATCGGTTGGGAAGCAACCGGTCGCACGGGCGACGATCTCGCCGACGAGGTGGCCGAGGAGGCGGTGGTCTGTTTTCGGGAAGAAGAAGAAGACGAGGATGGAGGCGGCATCGTCTTCTTCTTCTTGGCCGGTGGTTGAGCTGTCTTCGACACCGACTTGCCCGGAGTGGGTGGGACGGAGGAGGAAGAGGAAGCGCGCCGAGACTCCTCCTGAGACCGGCGAAAGGCAATGCGAACCGCCGTGGAAGATGGCGGGGTCGCTGATGTCGACCTCGTGGACCTGATCGATCTCACTGACGCCACAGAGCTGGCCGAAGAGTGCCGGATGCGTACAGTCTCGGTCGTGACTGTGCATGGAGCCTTCTGCTTTGTAGGCTTTGCAGCCTTAGAAGCTGTCGACACCGAGGCCTTGGAGGCTGTCGACATAGTTGCTCTCGCCTCTTTTGCGCAGCCTTCTTCGCCCTGGTCTGGCGGGGCTCGGCGTCCGCCGAGGGATCGACAGATTTTGATGTCGATGCTACCTTCGACCTCGAGGCCGAAGTCGAAGTTGAAGGCCTGGATACCGCGGCTGACGTCGACGCCGATGTCGATGTTGAAGGTGCCGGAGCCAACGTCTGCTGGTAGAGCAGGTATCGAAGCCGATGGACCCGATTCTTTCGGGACTGTGTCGTCAAAGATTGACAATGACGACACGAAGAAGTGATATGTGCCTCGCCGAGACACAAAAGACAAAGAGCGTGCTTGTCCGAATCAGGAATCTTCTTCGGGCAATTCGCGCATCTTTTAAAGCGAGTTGTTGACATAATATAGTCAAACAACTCGAAGAAATCTGAGAATCTCTATCCAACAAAGTTCCGAAGCGAGTCGTGCGGCGGAAAAACAGGAATTGGATCGGTGTGCGCGGGGCGCCCTTTTATCCCCTGCCGGGGCTGAGAGGGGGTACCACCAAAACTTGAAAGTTTTAAAAATGTAGAAGTTTCCGTTGGAGCTCGCGCAGGCGCAGTCTCTCCACAAGTGTGCATTCGCAGAGACCACGAAGAAAAATCTGGGTTATATGGCTGTTTGGAAGGGCCCTTTCAGACAGGCCCTATATCCCAGGATCTGATCCTAGGTTATCTGTTTATCCCAGATTATCTGGCAGTGCAGATTCATATAATCCAGTTTAAAGCAGAAAACCTGGGATCAGATCCTGAGATATAGGGCGTCTGGAAGGGCCCACAGTCTCCTTGTGGAGACAAAAAGTGGTGTATAAATAAACCTAATATTAAATTGTAGAACAGAAATCTGTTCCTGGTTTGAAAGTATTATTTTCTGTTTAATTGTGCGGCCCTAACTTTGAAAGTAGTAGTTCTCATCCAGAAACTGTGTGGCTGCCACAAACTATTGGCCAAAAAGTTTGGCCAATAGGCTGATCAGTAAACATATTAATGGGTTCCTGCTGTTATAGTAAGCCTGTTACCCATGCTACGACATGCTTGAAGTCAAATTTTCATTTATTTGTAATTAGAAATAAATGTTTCACAATATATAAAACAAATGTTTCACAATATTCCTGTGTAAACTATAGTCCGGCCCTCCAACAGTCTGAGGGACAGTGAACTGGCCCCCCGTTCAAAAAGTTTGAGGACCCCTGGGCTAGAGTGAGATTCCTCATGACTTGAATCCTCCCATGTCCTGCCTCCAGATGCTAAGGAAACCCTATGGCTCTGTAGAGTACAAGCGTTCATTGAGAAGACCCTCAGCTAACCCAGCCAATTACACTTTTCTTCCATCTTTTATGGCCTTCTAGCATACTGCTCTTGAATTATTTCTGTTGTGGTTCAAGCTAACCATTCTAGCTGGCTCTGTGGCACAATGGCAGCACACTTGACTCCAGATCAGAAGGTTGTGTGTTCAAGTCACACCAGAGTCAAGCTTCTGTTGTTTTGTTTTGTCTTTTGTTCCTTTTGCCAGTTGAGATGTAGCAAACAGAGGTGATCATGTAGCCTTAGATCAGTTTCAAAAACAATAGTTCAGGGCTCCAGCTAGGCACAAGTCAGGGTTATAGGGTGCAACACCACTAGAGAATCAATGCAACTTGATATCACTTTAACTGTCAGGGCTCAATGCTATGCTATAGTTCTTTTTGCTGAGTGTATGTGGCTTACCAAACAATGAATCCCAAAGTTTCCATAAAGTGTTCTCAAACTGCCTTAATTCTACAGTGGAGATGCACTCGTAGTCTTTTGATTTTGGATCATACATATTTGTGTCAGGCTCTTAAAAACACCCAAAATCTAGTATGTATGTAAAAGGATGATGGATCTGTCTATTCTGCTTTATCCCACATAAATGATGACGATGTTGTTGATCCCAAACATTTTTATATTTTTATGTGGATGCAAATTTCATGTTCAAGAACTAATCCTAGAATTTCACATAATTCCCATTAAGCCTTAACCAAATGAAATGCTTTACTATTTCCACCTTGTGAGTGAATATAGCCACCTTTAGTATGGGTATCACCGTGTTTTGCCTGAAGTTTAAGCAGGAAATTGGTGGGTATTCTAATTTAGTACAACATAGCTGAATATTCAAGGAATACAGGACATTAAAAGTTAAAAACATTCAAAGCTCCCTAGTAAGGTGTGCAAATTGTTATTGTATTGTCGAAGGCTTTCATGGCTGAAAACACTAGGTTGTTGTAGGTTTTTCGGGCTGTATGGCCATGTTCTAGAAGCATTTTCTCCTGATGTTTTGCCTGCATCTATGCCAGGTATCCTCAGAGGTCTTCAAAATAATCCAGTGACAGTTTATTAAATTTCTTGCCACAACTGGAGCCAAGCAGCAATGACATCAGACAAAGTACAAGACCAATCAGGGAGCAGATCCAAGCCAGCCAGATTTTGGACCAACCAGAATTCAGTGAGGTAATCTTGAATAGCTGTCAAAGTGCTATAAATATTTCTGCATGTTCGCATCGAAGATGGCAGTTCTTTGGAGCACTGACGCCACTGACATCCTCTTTGACCAAGGTGAATAAATGCCTCTCATTTTGCTCCCAAACCACCTGTGTCTCATGCAGCCTTCTGAAGGCTTGACATTTTGGGCCCTAAGCCCACAGTATTAGCAAGGCTGAAATCATAAAACAGTCTTTTGTCATTTTTGGTCATGTAATTAACAGTGGCATTTCTATTGTGGTTCCAGCATGCAATAAAAGCAGGCCCTGTGGCACAATGGTAGCGCGTCTGACTCCAGATCAGAAGGTTTTGTGTTCAAATCACACCAGGGTCAATTTTCTGTTATTTTCTTTTGCTTTGCTCCCAATAACAGTTAAAATGTAGCAAAGAGAGATTTCCATGCAGCCTCAGCTGAGTTTCAAAAATAGTAGTCCAGAACTCTAACTAGGCATAGGTCAGAGCTTCAGTTTTCTTATATAGGATCAGACAATTCATGCTTGGGTCCTTTTCAAACACACAAAAGCCTAGCTTCTCTGGGGATTGATATATATCTCAGATTCACTTTGTCCCACATATAGTAATTTTACAGTCAGTTCTCCCATTTGTTGGGGTAAAGGGCAAAAGACTCACATAAAAGTGAAAAATTTTTTTTAAAAAATGACCTTTTTTACCTAAAAGAACTTATCTATAGAATTCTCAAGGTGGTTGTTTATCCTTGCCTAAAACCCTGATTCTGACCAGATGCCAACCAGGACTTCCAGACAATGTCAAGGGATTTAATGTGGTGTAAAGGACTTTAAGATCATCTGGAGAGGACCATCATCACAAGTACGGTTGGCGCTAATGAGAGACAGGGCCTTCTCTGTGGTGGCCCCTCGGCTATGGAACGCTCTTCCTAGGGAGATTAGATTGGCTTCTTCACTCCTATCATTCCGGAAGAATCTTAAGTCATGTCTATTTGAGCAAGCATTTGAAAATACGGAGTAACAGATATAATAATTGAATAACTATATGGCGGAACTGGACATTGTTTTAATGATTATCGATTGAAGTATGTTTCATTATAATGTTTGATTTTATTGTTGCTGATGCTTTTTATATTATATGTTGTAATTGTGTCCTTGGTGGCATTGAATTCTTGCCTTGTAAACCGCCTCGAGTCACCGGAAGGCTGAGAGGGGTGGTATAGAAATGTAATAAATAAATAAATAAATAAAGCCAGTTAAAACAGTTTAAACTTCCATTAAGTCAGGGGAATGCTCCAGAGATTCAGCAGAAGTCTGGAACAGCTCTGCACTTTGGAGTTAGTGTGGACCAGGTCTAATCCAAACCAGTTTGCTTTCCACATAAACTGGTGCTGCTTTCCCCTTTTCCCTGCACTCCATGTCACAAGGAATAAGAGATGGATTGGGAATGTGTTGCCTTCCCATTGGCACAAAAGATGGCATCTTGCTGTCTTGACCATTACTGGGCATCTTTGCTGACAAAGATTATTGTGTGGCTAAGATAAAAAAGGGAGATTGTGGTCTTCCAACAATGGTGATGGGGACATACAAGGTAAGTGACCATCCAGTGGAGCTGAACAAGTTCCAGGACTTCTGGATAGTCTAAAATCTTCCCTTCTGCTGCTGCAGAATTGAGACAGATAGTGTAGCCATCTCATGATCTAATTCAGGAGACTGTTAGTCCAGATCATCTTTAGGAATGCTACACATATCTGAAAATGTAATAAATCTACACAAATTTGCTTTATAGACCTTCAGATGTCTTTCTTTTAAAAAAAAAATGGGACTCAAGCTCCAGCGCCACAACAAGGTGATGATCCTTTGCTGGAGGGAACTAGTAAACTCAAATATAAAAGCCAGATCTTAAGATTGCAGCCAAGATGGGCCATTTGCATCACATGAGACATAATGTGTATCATGTGTCAGGTATGAGCCTCTTAATGGTGGAATCAGGAAACATAACACAACTCATGTGATAAGAATCTCTGCAAATGACTTGCAAGATTTACATTCTGTTTGGTGTCTTATTTCCCATATGTTCAAGTTTACAGTATAACATCTAAAAACATAAATTAAAACATTTGGTATGGATCTTAGATGCATATAAACCAGAGGTAGGAATTGTGTGGCCTACAATATGTTGTTGGTTCAAAATGCCCAGCTTTCCTTGCTGTGGAAAGAGAAGACTGTGCACTAACAAATTATCTTTTTGCCTTCAAATGCCCTATAATAGTCAAAGGGCCATTTTCACCATGTTGTTGGACCATCATGGGCAATTTTAGCCCTGGGAAAGCCTTTAAAAAAACAGGAAATAATGAAAGTTAACTCTCTATTCATTTCTTATTCTTAAAAAGTTCTTTCTTGAGGCTAAATTGGCACACAGTGCACTCAAACATGGCTGAAATCCCCCTTTACTCTGTAGAAGCCACATGGAGGCAAAATGTTGTTTTTTTTAAGTAATTGCAAACATTTTTTGACCCTTGGATGACCTAAAGAGGCTTCATATATGGTGGAAATGTCCTCCACACTTCCTAGTCTGGCTTTGAGGACATTTTGACCCTTTACTTGATTGTTCTGTTATTTAGCATAGCTCTGCTATAGTTTGCTTTTACATCTTTGCCTTACAGACTTCAACTTAAATATTTTTAAATCAATCAGTTTCACAGTTACAATCCTGAAGCCTCAGAAAACACATTCACCTGTCCAGTGATCAACTCATTTTAGGCTCCCAATTACTTAACTGAGAGTGGTTTAAGGATTGCAATCCAGAGCTGGTGTGAGTATAGACAAACTAGAAAGATCTGTCACACTCACCATTGATTATATTAGCCAGGGATGCTATAAAATTCAATTTAACAACTTCCGTAGGTCCATATTTTGGGCACAATGAGAAAAGGAGGACTTCACTTTATGTAGTAAAAGCTTGGGAATCAAAAACGCTCCTGGTGATGTTATACTACACCTTCTAGAAATCCTAGATGGCATAACCAATGTTGAAGGAAGCTAGGGCTTAATGTTCAGTATATGGAGGGATGCACATTTCTTATCCTAGTTGTTTAGTTTACTTACAGTAAGAAGAAACTTGTTAACTCCCCCCTCCCCTCGTTTTACTGTACTAATCTGCTCAAGTGATGCAGTGATGGAAAAGCTTGGAAACTGAAGCATGTTTCATGCCACTTTGTCAATTATTTTTAACCAGCTGCATTGAAAGGAAACCTCTTTTCCTCAGTCAGTCCAGTGCAGGCAGGTAGACAGAACTCATTACTGTGCAAATCAGCCTGCCAGCTGATTTGTGCTTCTCCATGCTTGGAGGTTACTACTGCTGACACTGGTTAAATTGATGGTTAAAGAGGGATCAGTGAGGGAGATGTGTAATCTGAAAATGCTCACATGGACAATGCAATGCCTGTTCTGAACGCTTCAGAGTTTACTAATTCTAAATAAAGGCCTTCAGGGCTCAAAAATAACTTTTAGATTCATGTGACAAAAGAAATTCTCACCTTATACAGAAAGAAATAATGTATATATATATATATATATATATATATATATATATATATATATATTTAAAAATAAAGCATTTAAAATATTAAATGTAGAAGCAATTAATGTTCCTCAAAGTTTAAAAGCAGTTCTTTAATTAACTATTAGATTTTGCTCCACATCTTTGGGTGAACTTTTCTCATGGAAAGCAGAAGTGCCTTCATTATTTTTGTTGTTATGTGTCTCCAAGTCAACTCCAATTTATAGATTCTGTCTTAGGGTTTTCTTTGTGACATTTATTTGGGGAAATGTTGCCATTTTCTTACTCATTAAGGCCACCCAGTGGGTTTCCATGGCTCATCAAGGACTAACACCTTTGCCTTCCATAGTTCTAGTCCAACACTCAGACCATTGCGCCACACTGGCTCACATAACTTGTTCATACAAGTTACAAAATAGGACATCCCAACTTTGTATTGAAGCACTCATTAGAATTGGATGACATAGACTGCTTCCACAAAGCCATTCAGTCTGGAGCTGAATGAGAATTTAAGTTCAGAGTGCCAACATAGGTATCCAGGAACTGGCTGAAAGATCAATAAGGGTCCACAAGCTCCGCCAGAATCGTGATTTTTGTGAGTTTTTTTTATCACACCCTTTCTGGCTGGATGTGAGTTGGAGCTCACATTGGGGAAACATTTTCTGGACACTCCAACCTCAAGCCAGCTTCAAGATGAATTTTACTGTTATCTAAAATATCCTCAGAATATCTTTCACCGTGCTTTCACTGTTTGAGAATGTGATGCAAATTAGTGACCTGATTCCATCCACCTTTGAGAAGGCCCACTGAAATCAATAAAGGTGCTTCTTAATTATTGAATCTAAGGGTGTTTCTACATAGATGATATAATGCAATTTGAAGCTGGGTCAAGATTGGAGTGTCTACAAAATGTTCAGCACACATTAAGCCAGAAACAATGTGCTTTTAAAATCTCACCAGAAACTCCAGAATAAGTCAAATAATGTACTGCAATCACTCAAAGTATATCCCATGCAGGGTCTGAATACAATCAGGATACCCCTAGCACTGACACACTCTAAAAAACCCTAAACATAGCTCACCGGAATGTAAACAGTGACTCCCCTGGAAGAGAAAATCAAATTCCCATGGGAATGCTTGCTTTCCACCCCTTTATTCTCATGTCCGGTGCACTGCCACAATCCATTGCTGATCCCAAATGGATATGCACATCAGTGTAACTCAGTGGACTGGGTGAGAAAAAAAATCCTAGTTTTTGTTCTGGTCTATGTTCAGTGGATACTGTGTCCACAATCCCAGCCTCGAATTGGTTCCGATGGTATTTGAATAGGCTTTACACAGCTAAACCAGTTTGTTTTAATCCTCCAAACTGCATTGTACTGTCTGTGTAGAAGCAGCCTCAATGTAGACCTGTGTAATGCAGTTCCTGTACATTTATTATTGGTTTTGTTTTGGACTCATATTAGCACACCATAAATAGAGAGTTAAAACAGATTTGTGAGTGCTTGAGCAGAAAATTAGATATATGATCCAGATTTTAAATATACTGGGCAG